>NC_138372.1:134329645-134354521 GCF_054177405.1 Leptonychotes weddellii
TCATTTTTTTGATGGCTGAGTAATATTCCATTGTATATATATACCACATCTTCTTT
This sequence comes from Leptonychotes weddellii, assembly GCF_054177405.1. Classification (NCBI taxonomy): domain Eukaryota; kingdom Metazoa; phylum Chordata; class Mammalia; order Carnivora; family Phocidae; genus Leptonychotes; species Leptonychotes weddellii. The sequence goes on from NC_138372.1 coordinate 134,329,702, forward strand.
ATCCATTCATCTGTTGCTGGACATCTAGGCTCTTTCCATAGTTTGGCTATTGTGGACATTGCTGCTATAAACATTGGGGTGCACGTGCCCCTTCAGATCACTACATTTGTATCTTTGGGGTAAATACCTAGTAGTCATAATGCCTGCTTTCAAGACTATATTGTCTTGCTGCAAAATCCTATTTTGAACATCAAAAACCCAGTAATAAATTTCCCTTTATTTTTACTTTGTGATAACCTCACTTGTTGTTGACTAGGAAGGTGGTCATGAGTACATAAAAATGAGAGAGAAAGAATATTAATATCATTTATGATATGCTCACATATGTATTCTGAGGAAGAGACTGAACCCCTGGGAGTGGGACAGCTTGAAGAGTAGAGAGGTCCTTCCAGGGCTCCTTCCTCCATGGATTGTGCCTCAGAAGCTAAGGCCTCTGGAACTGTTGGGGTTATCAGGGTAGCAGTTCCCATTCCAGAGAAATTGCCTGTCACTGACTGTCACTGTCTATCTAGGCTGTAGACAATGGGGCCACCTTCCCAGGGGACAACCACCATAATCCTGCAGCTAAAAATGAAATCTCTTAGATCTTCCATTCATTCATCAAACATTTCTTAAGCATCTACTATTTTGATATATACTGGACCAAATGCTATAAGACACAGAAATAAGAAAACGGAATAAAATAAATCTGTCAGAAAAATATTATAGCTAAGAATTTAAGCCTCCCTCCCAGTACCATTTATCCAAAGCAGCTCAAAAGTGGTGAAAATAGTTGATTTCAGTTTCTTCTACTTGGCTTTCCGAAGACAAGGAGGTTTTTAAACCTCATTCATTTATCTCATTTATTCATCCTTTTAACAAACACTTAACTGATTTTCTTTTATAAGCCAGGTACTTTGTTAGGTTTGGGGGAAACTAAGATGATTAAAATATATTGTCTTCCTTGAAGTGTTCTAGTTCTGGGAATTCTATATTGTAGGAATATAGACATTTCAGTGGCAAGAGTAATGCAGTGTTACAGGTATTCCCAGTACTTCCTGTTGTGAACTCTACACAGGGTTCACTAAACAGTCAAGTTGATCTTTGGTTGAGGGAGAAGTCAACCAGGAAGGAGACATGAAGAAGGTGATGGCCTAACTAAAACTTCAGGTCTTCAGTTTGTTTGTTTCTTTATAAGTAAGGAGAGGTTTCTGGGCAGAGGGAGTTTCAAGAGCAGAGGCCTGAAGGTGATCAGCAGCATGAAGTGTCCAGGGAGCTATAAGTGGATAGAATGAATATGGAAGGAGCCTATGGAACGGAAAGAGGTACAGACTGCCTCCTTATGCACCTGCCAACCAGTAGGAAGTGGAGCTCTTTCCGGGTGGAAGCCTTCCTGGTTCTTTTTACATCATACCTCTTGGACAACCATCAGCTCATAAAGTCAGCCACAATAAATGCTTCAGAAGAAGGCCATGTGCAAGGGCTAGAGGAAAGGGAGAGCTGGTACTCCCATAATGGATGATCAGGACTCAGACAGTCTCAACAAGTTTGACTGTGGCATCAGCTTCTTTTGTCATGTCACTTACTCTATATCCCCAGCCCCTGGAAACCTCAACAAAACCATCTCCCTAGAGTGAAAGACAAAAGTTTGCAGTACTATGAAAAACCCCTCAATCACTTAATATCAATTGAATCATAGTGACTTTTATGCTAGTTACACAGTTTTGGCTTTTCACTTTAAATCTGTTTTATATTTGGTCCTCAAAAGCTGCTAGTGCCTTCACATAGTAGGGCCTCCCTAACTGCCTCCTTCTTTCGCAACAACTAAACAAGATAGATGCAGAAAATATTAAGTTTTCTGTTTTTACAGATATAGCATGATCAAGCAGAGGCAAGGACTAGTTAGGAAAGAGTAATAACTAGTTATTGTATATGCAGATAATATTCTAAGAAGTTATGTGAATTAACTCTTCAAATCCTCACAACAGCTCTGTCAGGTGGGTACTATTATGCCTATTTAAAAGGTGAGGAAACTGAGTTATAGGGAGTTTAAGTGACTCTTCCAAGGTAACCCAGCCATTCAGTGACAGAGTAGGCAATTGAATGTTGGCAGCCTGCTACAGAGTCTAAACTCTTTTTTTTTTAAAGATCTTTAAAAGTTTATTTATTTGAGAGAGAGAGAGACAGTGATGGTGACAGAAGTAACACAAGTGGGAGGAGAGGGAGAAGCAGGCTCCCTGCTCAGCAGGGAGCCCGATGTGGGGCTCAATCCCAGGGCCCTGAGATCATGACCTGAGCCGAAGGCAGATGCTTAACCAACTGAGCCACCTCAGTGCCCCCAGAGTCTAAACTCTTATTGACCACTCCTTCTTAGACAAGTGAGATGCCCATAAGTAAGAACTGGTAGTGACAGAGCAGAAAAACCCTAGATTAACATATATATTAGATCTGGGACAAAATAATTCATCAAAAATGTTGTGAACAAAGGGGGAATTTGAATTAACATTTGTTAGGTGCCTTCCTGGAACTGAGGCCTGTTCTAGGTGCTTTAGAGAAGCTTCTACACCAAATGCTCTCAGCAGCCTGAGTTGTAATGAGAAGGTGAGGTCATGTATATCCACCTCAGGTAGCCTGCCCCACTCCCACCATTGCCTTCTACCTCACACGGCATGTGGAATTCAGGGAAATGCAATGATTCTGCAGAGTTCCTATCAGATTTTAGGTAAACAGGGAAGAAAAGAATGAGAAAAGGAAGATTCCCTCTGAAATAATTTTGGTTTATAATGGATGGGATCCAACCAGATGCCAAGTCCCACCTCTGTATTTCTTTATTTTTGTGGGGTTGAATAACCCCACAAAAGGCAGGCTGCCAAGTCCCTGTCCTCTTCAAGGTCGACTTGCTTCTGAGGAAATACCACACATGGAAGAAAGGTTTGAGGAGTGCTACAGAATGATAATTTGGTCACATATGCCTGGGGGACAATATAAAGTAACCACTGAAAGATGTGGAGCTCTGTGATTTGGGTAAGCCAACCCTCTCGACCTGCCTCACTTTCACTGCAACTGTCCTGAAGAATTGAGAAAGGCAGAAGCTGTTTTTGCAGCTAATTTTTACAGAGCCCAGACATATGTAAATGTCTGTTTATTTCTGTCACTTGAACGTGACCTACATCTGTATAAAGCAAGCAGGAACAATTTGATCCCCAGCCTCTTTGACCTCATTATTCAAAACAGGCATGAGTAGTGGGGTATCACGAACAAACAGAATCAAGGCCTAACAGTTCCTGACCTTAGGCATATCACCGACATGTGCCCAGGAGTCTCCACCCTTGTATGTGGGAGGTAAACGAGATCAATCCCAGAGTGCTTTGAGAAATGACTCTGGGTCAATAAGAGGGGGCAAAAGAGCATGAGGAAATTGGATCTATTTGAATCTCAGCATTACACTTATAAATCACTTATAACCCCTGAGTCTCAGATTCCTCATCGACAGTGCGGACATGATGAGAGTGTCTACCTCATAGGGCTGTTGTCAAGTTCAAATGAGCTGACATATAGAAAAGCCTGAGCCCAATTCCATGCTAGAATTAAGAGATCCAGTAATATTCCCTTTTTTGGTTAAATAAGCCATCTTTATTCTTCGTATCAGCAAATAATTTTTAAGTAGGAAGCACTAAGGAAAATGTGCAGGTCAGATTATTAAATACATTAAACAGGGTACTTGGAGTTAATAACACATACACACACACACACACAATCTGAAAACAGAGCAAAATGCTTTTATAGGCATTTGAAATGGTCATCATTTTAAGGAAAAAAAAATCCCCAAATTGGGTGGTTCCCCCCAAAGGATATCTATAATGGAGCATAAGGGACAATGGAATAAACAACATGGTTTTGGTGTCTAGTTAAGGAATGCTGCCCAGGGGCAGGGAGTGAAGGGAAGTGTATTGAGAGTGGAAAGGATTGGGACCCACAGGATGTTGAAGAAGGTACATGAGCTGCTTGAAAGCCTTTGATTTGGGTTTGGTTTTCCAGCCAGCCCTGAACTTTTACCAAGTGCCTTCTGCTTTCAAGTCAAAAAATATTTACTGGAAATCTCTTATGTGCCCCTCCCCCTTCAAAAAATATCCTCAAGAATTCATGTGAAATTTGCACACAACTAACTCAACCATAAGGGATGCTATGAAAAATCCTTTGGTAAAGACGTAACCAGATATCCTTGGAGCACAACAGAGAGAGTGGGGTTGGATACTGACAAGGACAGAGAAGGACAACATGTAAGTTTCTGGACTCCAGGTGCTTACAGTCTGGCTAGAGAGACAAGACAAAAGGGTTAGAAAAGGCTTGACAACTTAAAGACCAGTTACAACTAAAAAGGTCCAAACTGTCCCAAAGTACAAATTTAACTCCTGACTTACTCCCTAATTTGTTTGCCAGCATATTTGTGCATATGATTTTGCATTGATTAAAAAAGCGATTTCATACATGAGTTATTGGATCAGAAGAAAATATTTTGCTTATCCAATGCACTAAAGAACTCATATTTCCTGGACTTGGAGAAATTATTTTTTCAGTTAGCGAATATTTGAGAACCCACTTTGAATGTTATACCTTGCTATTTTAGATCTATTTTTAAAAAGTCGAGTCAGGACAAAGCTAACCTATGTATAGAGGTGGTAGGTCTCTGCACAGCTGCTTTATGCTGGTTATAGCATGGGCTCTAGAGTGAGGCTTTCTGGGGGTAAATGTGATGCTCCTACTGACTGAGTCTGTGACTTTAAGCAAGTCACTTAAATGTCCTTGGATCTCAGTTTCACCTTCGGTTAAAAAAGACAAAAAACAAAAAAACAGCAATGGAACCTGCTTTATAAAATTGATATGAGGATTAAATAAGGCAGTGCACTTAAAACTTTTATTGATGCCTAGCACATAGCAAGTGTTTGATAAATGCACAAATAATATGATTATAACATAATACTACACCACTTATATTCTATCTCTCTTTTATATACCCACATAAAACATAGACAATTTTTATACTATCGTAGAACCAATGGAACTGTGGCTGCTTGGAATATTCCCTCTGCTTGCCCTCCACCTAATGTGACAATCTCTGATTGGTCCTTTAGGAGTCTTCCAAGACCCCTTCAAAACCAATTTGAGTGGCTTCTCTATGTGTCCCTATGGTACTATATACTTAATCTTGCGATAGCAACATGGGTTTTGGAATGTGTTATGGGATGTGATTTTTTTAATCCATGTGTCTGTCTTTGTCTTACTCACCACCACCACTCCTGAACCAAGAGGGGCAATTCCTTGAAGGAAAGGACTGCATCTTGTTTTTCATTATATCTCTAGGACCTAACATGATACCTGACATAATACTGAATGCATATGCACTGAATGGAAGGAAAGAAGGAACAAAGGAGGGGAGGGAAGGAGGGAGTAGGGGAGGGAGGGAGAGAGGAAAAGAGAAAGAAGGCAGAAAGGGTGGGTAGAGGTGCTTTGGTCCTGGCAGTGTGACATTTGTCTGAGTCTGCACACCCTCTTCCCTCTCCCTCCCCCTGTCCCTGGTGCCCTATAAAGTGGAGGGAAGTTTGAGCAACAGAGAATGTTTTACTTACCCCAAATCACCACTGGAGAAATCCATTGCATTACTGAGCACTGGTAATGGGTTGGCCCCGTTTCAGAATATAGGGTTTTGCTGCCCCTGCCAAGCAGGCTTATCCATGTGGAGCTTAGATGGTGCCTTTGCCCACACCTGTCTGGCTCAGAGAGCTTGCTGCGCTGTCAGAGGGAGTGCTGGGCATTGAGGAAGTCTGATGGGCTTTGAGAACCGGGCACACAGGTCTCATTTATAATCCATTCCAGCTGCTTCTCTGCTGGGGGAAACTGGCATTCTGTTTTGTTGGCCCCTTTTCCATCAGGACAGCTGTGAAACCCTACTCAGTGAAGTAATCGCAATAACAACCACCACTTTGCATGTTGATGCCTTTCTTCCAAGGAACTCAAAGTTCTTTAGAGACATAACCTCATTAATCCATCCTGCATGAAGTGGTGGCTGATGGGGAGGGGTAGGAATTCTCACTCATATTTCCAGGGCTGGGGGATTTAGGAGAGGAGAGTAAAAAAAGGAAGAGAAAGAGGTTTCAGAGCTAGGAAAGATAAGGGATGATATCTTTTTCCCTCTGAATCCCACTCTGGCACAGAGATAACATTTTTAGGACAATAGTCAGTTAAATGTGTAAGTAAAAGACACATGCTGCAGGCTCACCATCCCCTCAAAAGGAAGAGAATTCTAGATAGGGAGTTAGGAAATCTGAGTTCTAGCCCTGATATTGACACTAAATAGCTGTGTGACCATGAGTCATCCCCACCCTTGGAGTAGTACTTCCATATTGGAGCATGTGACCTCATGCTATGTTGATAGAGCACAAACCCAAGAGTCAGGAGACAGATGCCCACCTGTACAACAGCATGGTTTTAGGTGTATTACTTTTGCTTCCGAGTTTCAGTGTTCTTATCTGTAAAATAAGGAAACCAGATTGGATTATCTCTAAAGTTTTTTTAAATTCCAGTGAAAGCAATTATTCTAGAACAGGTGGGCTGGGAAACGTCAGATCTGATTTGGGCTTAGACTTTAGGAAAACCAGTAACCATCCATGTCAGTTTTCTATTACTGCCACCCCAAAACTCGGATCCTATAAAACACTAATTTATGATTTCTCACTATTTTGTGACTTGCTTGGGCAGTCCTGTGACTTCATCTGGCTTCACTTATGTGACTGAATTCAGCTTGAGGGTTGGCTGGGCTCAGCTGGGCTTCACTTATGTGACTGAATTCAACTTGAGCGTTGGCTGGGCTCAGCTGGGCTTCCCTTGCCCTGTGACCCTTTCCTCCTCAAGGGGGCTGAACCAGGCTTCCTCCCAGAGTCGGGCTAGTGCTCCAAGAAGGCCAGCCTCAGCGTTCAAGGGTTCTTCACACCTCTTCTGTGTCAAGTTTATTCCTATTATGTGGCCAAAGCAAGTTTATGTGGTCCAGAATCAATGAGGGAGGGGACTACACAAGGACATCTTTATGAGCCGAATTGCATCCCATATCTAGGATAAGTCGAAATCCTAACACCCAGTACTATAGAATGTGGCCTTATTTGGAAATAGAGTCTTCACAGATATAATCAAGTTAAAATGAGGTTGTATTGGAGTAAGGTGGGCTCCTAAACCAATTGGACCAATGTCCATCTGAGAGGAGGACGAGTCACACAGACATGGAGGGAAGACAGCCATGTGAAGACTGAGCTTGAGAGTGGAGTTGTGCTGTCATAAGCTAAGGAACGCCTCGAGCTACCAGAAGCTGGTAGAGGCAAGGAAGAATTCTCCCTAGAGCCTTTGGAGAAGCATGGCTCTGCCAACACCTTGATTTCAGACTTCTGGCTTTCAGACTGTGAGAGAATAAATTTTTGTCCTAAGCCACCTAGTTGGTGGTAGTACTTTATCACAACAGTCCTAGAAAATTAATACAGTCATGAGCATTAGGAGACATGGTTCTTTGGGGACCATTAGTATAACAGTCTACTACACCATGTATTTTTATAGGCATAACTGCACAAATGTTACAGATTATTGTCCAAAATATAAGAAAATACAGTTGTGGTAGATTGTAGTAATCTAAATTCTTTAACATTTCCTAAATCTGTGCCCTTTGACATTTGACTTACCTGACACCCCTCCCACTAAAGAAATTGGATGTGTCTCCCCACTTCTTCCCTTTTTTTCCCCCGCCATGTGACTTGCTTTACTTAATAGAAAAAGAAAGAAATGCCATTATGCCAGTTTCTTACGAGGCCTTTATATTCTTACAACCTCCATTGCCTATTGTCAGTGTTCCTTGCAGCCAAACTGCCCTGCCTGGGATGCTGTCTCCTGGTGCTCCCAGACCTGTCCCTCCTTAGGTGTGAACATACAACTCCACTCCCATCACGTTCGGACTTTCAGCGCCAGGTTTTATTTTGGATCGAAACTAGAGAGAATGGCCCCATCTCTATAGGGATCAAACCTATACATAGGCTGGCCTAGGCCTTCTCTCCTGCTTTTTTCTTCTTCCCTGGGCAGAAGTGTCCCCAGCACCACTGTTTGGTTCCTTCTTCTCCCAAGCTAATCATGCATACAGTGGAATTGGGATCCAGCTTTTCTACTCTAGTTACATAAATGCAAATGTCTTTATTACTAAAATGGGATCACACTACATCAATTACTCTGCAGCCTGCCATTTTTACTTAAAATTATATCATCAGTGTTCTGTCAGTACTATAAATATAGATTTGTCTTCATTTTTAATAGCTGTATATATTTCCATACGCATATGGAATCTGATTTAAACAATTCCCTATTATCAAACATTCTGTTTCCATTTTTATTTATAGATGTTGTGAAAAACACACTTTTATGTTAATTTTCATATACCTGTTCAGTTATTTGCAACAGATAAATTCATAGTGATAGAATTGCACACACAAAATGTTTTTTAAGACTTTTGATACATATTTCCAAATTACCTTCTGGAAACACTCTATTGATTTATACCCATCAATGTATAAAAGTGCTAATTTTTAAAAATTCCTGTGTAACCTCCATGATTCTATACAACCTTTGCCAAGTGATAGAGGAAAAAATTTGTGTTTCGTAGTGTATTTTTCAGTCCCCTTTTAAGGCAATTGTGTTACTGAAAAATGTGTTTCTAAAATTGAGTAGAACAGAGACAGCAAGAATAAAGGATACTGATGAAATCAGAAATGAGCTCACAGAAAGAACCTGAGAGCAGGGAGGAAATGAAGTGCAGTATTGGGGTGCTGTTGGTAATGGTAGTGCTTCATGGATCTTTATTTGGTGCATTAATTTAAAATGGTTCAGATGTGAGTGAATTCAAACACTGTTACATGGACATAATCAGAGAGGTTGGAAATGCCAAATAAGAGCAGATCTGAGGAAAAGTAAAATTGTATATTAGGGAAGAAAATTATCCCAGCAACGTGCTATTAAATAGGAGGGAAATGCAGTACTCAAAAAACTGTACTAAGTGTGACTGAGTTAGATAGAGGCTTGCAGAGTGAAGAGGAGCAAGAGTGGCCAAGGTTGATGATTTACACATGGGGCTGTTTCTGCCCTATTGGTCAAAGATGACACTTGGTGCTATAAACTGGGTCCATCTAGTTTAACACCTCTGTGTTTTCTACAGTGGGTGGTGGTTCTAAGAAAGGGAAGGGAATACTCTATCCAGGATGTCAGCATGGATTAAAAGAATAACATTTTATCTGTCACATCCATTCAGTGCTGGTAGGAGTAAGCTGGTTCAGTCTCTCTAGAGGGTATATCATATATATATATATAGTTCATATCATAGGTCTTAAACATGTATATGCCGTGTGACCCACAATCTCACTTCTAGGAATTCATCCTAATGAAATAATTCAGATAATCAATAATTTAAATAATTTGCCCAAAGATTTAGCTACAAAGATGTTCTTGAGCCACTGTTTATAAGTAAATTACGGTAAAATCCAAATATTGAAATCGTTTAAAGTTATGATATTACAGGCTATATATATATATATGATTCTATGCTATATATATTATATATATATGATTCTATACTAATCATAATATATATATAGTATATATATGATTTAGACTGTGTGTGTGCGTGTGTCAACATCTATGGATGTTCCATTATGGACAACCAACCTAATGCCTGAGTTTTACTAGCTCCTTAATTCTCTTTTATGCTCAGTTAAAGGATTCCTACTACAAAGTTATTTGGAATCCTGGATTTTAAGCTTTTACTTTTGTTTTCTCATTGTCTTCTTCTCTAGCAGGCACTAACCTGAGGCACTGAGGAGTGGGATAGATGGGGATTAAAATTATAGCTACCCTGAATCCAGAATTGTGACTTTCTCCTTCGATTCCTGTTTCTGAGTTTGGTCCAACTAGCTTGACACTTAAGATGAATTCTTTCTCAGGGATCTCTAGATCTTCTTTGATATTTGGTTTCTGTTGGGGGAACAGAATCCCAAACACACACACATAATTTGCCAGGTGTAACTATATGTCTGGACCCCAAGTTGGACATGTCTTAAATTCCATTCTCATAAAGCTCCCCATCTCCATGTGAATCATGTAGAAGCAAAAAGATGCTTGGGAAGAGCAGGAGGTGGGTAGGGTGACACCTCATAGCATATACCAAATATATCTGAATCTTAGCTTTGGCTTACTCAGGATATCTTATCACATGTGTTTGTGTATATAACTGTGAAATACATCAATATGAAATTCTAAAGGATATACAACAAAAATGTCAACAGTCCAGTGATGGGATTACAGATGATTCTTACTGGCTTCTTTTATCTTAATATATGTGTTCTAATTTTTTTACAATGATCATGTGTTTCTTGTGATCCATTAAATAATAGAAGTAATTTTTTAAAGGTACTCTTAAAAAAATAATACCATTTTGAACAACCACTCAGCAGTGTCTATTAGTTCAACTCCAGTCATTTTATAGTGATAGGTATCACACTGATGCTTGATTCCAGGGCCATCAACTCAAGTACTTTTGCATTGTATTGTAATTTTTAGTCATTCTTTTCTGATCCAATCCCTTATTTCACAGTAAGTCTACAGATGGCCTGTTTTTGGGGGGGATCAATAATTGTGAAGAGAATAGGTAAGGTATCTAGGTTTAAATAAACAAGAGAAACCTTTCCAGAGAAGCTTCAGGTAGCATTTGGGAAAGGAATTGGGCATTATTGTAGGATTATAAAGGGGTTGCTTTATGAGCTGGAAGGTCTGTAGCGTGATGAAAGTGGCCAGTTTCATGGTCAAGACACTGCCTTAAAGTCTGGGAGATGGAATGTAATGTGATTGTATGCAGAGACCAAATACAAACTCCAGTAAAGATTGGGAGGTGGGGTAAACGAGATAAGGGCAGATTTCAAATTTCCTGTAGAAAAAGAGGAGAAACTTGGCACCAACCTTGGGTTGACTCCTTCAGTTTCTGTTCAATTTTTCCCCAACATTCCTGCCTCTCCCACTTTCTGTGGTGCCCCATGGGCTGCCCCACCCTTCAGATCCACCCAGCCTTGATCTGGGAGCTACCACCATGTTCATGAAGGCATTCTGCCACCATTTGGTCCAGTCTCAACCCCACCAGCCTCCTCAGAGACGGGGCATGCCAAAGTTCTTTTGCAAGTATGTAGTGAGATTTTGAGTCACACTCTTGCTTAAGAGGATATTCTATGCATTTTCAGACATATGACTAACTGGGCAAAAAGTTTAAAAAATATAATTCAGAGTAACACAGTGTTCAGCAGGAGAGTTGTTCTTTGCTTTTCATGTTGTTTGGGGGGGTGGGGGAGGGGGTAAAGGATTGGCCTGAAATATGGAACACCATAAAGAGACAGATAGACAGAGAATCAAAGTCCCCGAATAGCATTTAATTCCATGTTGCTGTTTTTCCTGGTCTGGTTTCAGAAATCCTCTGACAGTTGGACTATTTGCTATTTAGTCATTCTACTGTAATCATTTTACTGACAATCAACAGGCATTGCCTAATTTCACACTCAAATTAATAAAAAAGACCAAAGTAGACTACAATGTCAAGTCTACATTTAATTTGATGGGATTTTTGAACATTTCCAAAATAACACATAAGCAGTAAGAGCGGCAAATACACAAGGTTGGAAGACATTTAAATGTGTTCCAGTTTTAGCCAAAACAACTTGCAATAACTAGATTTAAAAAAAAAAAAAAAAAGCCTAATTGGAGGCTTTCACATTAGGTCCTGAAACACATTTTTTGGTCCCCTTGTGCCTTGTTTCCAAGATGGTAGCACCTGGAAAAACATGCAGCTTGATTTTCGTAATAGATATGAGCTCAGATAGTAAGGACTGCATTACACCAGTTCCTTTGAAATGGGTGGCAGTTATTGCTGGAGTCCAAGTGGCTGAATCGCATGCTTGGAAATAGGAGTATATTCATCTGTTTGTGAAAATCACCAGGCATAGACCGTTTCCACCCAACACACCGTAGAAACTCGCAAGCCTCCTATTACCAGCAAGAATTGAAGCCAAAACTCAGTGAGAGCAATGCCAGATGATTGCTGCTGTTTTCCTTACGCCTTTATTTTGAATGCTGGACCTTGTGTTACTATACATTCTTTCCTAAGTGAGAACCTTCTGCCAGACGGACAACAGTGTCCTCCACGAAGCAGTGGCAATTTCCACCAAATCTCTGACCAAAAGAAGTGTCCAGTGTGTGTTTGCTTTTCATCACGCTGTGATTAATTACCCCCGGGAAACTTCATTTCATTCTGCTTGCTAAAATGAGAGTAATTAGAGCAGCCTTTGACCCTTTCTTCTCTACCCCTCTTAGTCCGCAGTGAGTTGTGAAATGTGTTCAGTTTATTCTTAAATATATACTTTTACGCCAAGAGCAAGTATCTCCTATTTGACTTGCTTTTACCCCCACAGGAACTTGGTATTGTTTATTTAAGAATTTGACATCCCGCATTTTTGTCAGATGAAATTGAGAAATGTCGTCCAGATGACACAACTGCCCTGTTGATAAAGAGTTTAGAACTTGTCCCTTATCTTAACATCTGTAGTAATAACTGGACCCTTAGCTCCATGTGGAAGGTACATTTTTCATTCCTACTTTGAACTAAAAGTGAAACAAGGCCAGAAACACGGTCAGGGGCCATTACAGTAAAATACACAAGCACCCAAAGGATTCCATTTGGAAGTCAAGTACCAAATTTTTCAGGTGTTTTGAAACATAACCTTTGATACATTTGGGGAAGCTTTGTGGGCTAAGTGAAAGCCATCTTGAATTAACCCAAAAGTATGAGTTTTCTAACTTCTATTAATATGCTTTTTATTATAGATTATAGGAGCAGTTTTTAGGTATTGTAGAAAATCTGGGAAACAAAGAAATGTATAAAGAAGAAAATTAAAATTATTTTAATCCTGTCTACAGAGATAACTACTTCTAAAATTCCAGTATATTTCTTTCCAGTCTATTTTTTATACAATTATATAAATATAGTTCACAAAAAACTAAGTTTTGTGCTATAAACAGTTTTTTTTTTCCACTTGACTTATCATGAGCATTTTCCCCTGTCATTAAATGTGTGTCAAAAATATAAATTTTCAGGGCGCCTGGGTGGCTCAGTCATTGAGCACCTGCCTTCAGCTCAGGTCATGATCCCAGGGTCCTGGGATGGAGCCTCTGCATCCGGCTCCCTGCTCTGCAGGAAACCTGCTTCTCCCTCTTCTACTCCCCCTGCTGTGTTCCTTCTCTCGCTGTGTCTCTCTCTGTCAAATAAATAAATAAAATCTTTAAAAATATATATAAATTTTCATGGCTGCAAAAATTTCATAACACAGGAACTCCTTCCTAAGGCATCTGGGGTTCCCTGGATTCTTGCTGAAATGCAGTGATCAAACAGCAGGATGTGGTCACCAGGAACCTTCCTTGCAAGAGATAACAAATATAAATAAGTGTGAATTCATTGACTCCCATAACAAAGAGCTCTCTTTAGGTACTCAGGTCTCTCCTGGGTTTCATCTGTAGCCTTGAGGTCTCAATCCCTCTCTTGCCCTCTCTTTCTCCCTCCCTCTCACCCTCCCACGCCAGCTTTTCTCTCTCAATCTCTTCTTCCCTTCTCTGCCTTTTCTTCCCTCCCTCTCTCCCTTCCTCCCCTCTTTCTCTCTCCCTCCTTTCTTTCCCTCTCTCTCACACTCTCTCTCTCTCACTTCCTCTTCTCCCTCTGCCCCCTCTCCTTTCTTTCCTCCCTCCTCCCTCTTCTTCTTTTCAACTCTACTTACCTCTGTTTGGCTTCTACCTAAGCAAGCAAGAAAGCAAGCAAGATCTCTTTATGTGGAAGCAAGATACTACTAATACCTTCAAGTTTATACCTGCTCACAGATAGAGATCGGAAAGAGAAAATACCTTTTTTGTGGTCCCAAAAGGCCCATGGAGATCTCTAATTGACCTCACAACAGGTCACATACACATGTTTGAACCAAACTGCAGTCTGGAGGATGGAGTGTTCCGACTGACCAAGTCTAGACTACATCAGGCTCACTTGCAAGGGGTCAGCTCCACAGGATAGGGCCCTGGGCAGGAGTACTGAGAGAAGAGACTATATCCTCTCTCTACTGCTTTTCTTTCCTGTTTTTAAAATTACTAAGGGCGCCTGGGTGGCTCAGTCGTTAAGCGTCTGCCTTCGGCTCAGGTCATGATCCCAGGGTCCTGGGATCGAGTCCCACATCAGGCTCCCTGCTCGGCAGGAAGCCTGCTTCTCCCTCTCCCACTCCCCCTGCTTGTGTTCCTGCTCTCGCGGTGTCTCTCTCTGTCAAAAAAATAAATAAAATCTTTAAAAAAATAAAAAAAATAAAATTACTAAGCATCCTTACTAAGCATCAGCACCAGTTCAGCACTGTGATTCAAGTCTTGCCTTTCATGTGCTATCATCAGATGAATTTACTCAATACCTTTGTGAACAGTGCACTAAAACCAGCAAAACTGTTTTCCCTGAACTCAGAAAAAAAATTAGTTTCAGAGTCTTTTCATGGAAAAAAAAAAATCTGTTTTTGCATTTTCTAATCTTGGGACTGTCATTAAGATTATCAGCCAATCTGGTAGATATCAAGTGAATCTTGATTCTAGGATGTTGAATGGAAGGTAATGCTACAATGACTTTGAGGGGAAGTCAACGCCTAGAATTACAGGTGCTTTTCGTTTAGTGCTGATTCACTACAGTGCTATTTTTCTTAGAAAGAAAAGTTAATACAAACTTTCCCCATGGCTTTCAGACAGAACAAGAGAGTGCACATCTCAGGCTTCCAGTTATTCAAAGTGTGCATGATACAGTGCTTCCCTCGGTCTTAATGGTGCTGAGTAATTATTTTCTTACTCCTCTGGGGACAGTTATTTCTGCTGTGTTTTGACCAAGAGTGGCTGACAAAAGGCATACATGGGATAGTTTTGGAGATGCTAGATGATATCTGATTGCAAGTTAAAATGCAAATTCTACAGCAGAGTAAAGTACCTTCAAGGAGATGGTCATGGACACAGGGACTTGGGCTCGGCAGTGTTTGAGGGCAGTCCTTTGACCTTATAAAGTTCGTCCTCATAATGCAGCCTGAGAAGATTGGCCAACAGTGGTGAGAATGCCAGCTGGAGGACAGCACTGCTGGTACCATGTCATGGCTTCAGGGGCTTCAAAGAAAACAGAAGAGGAATTACCAGTGTCTCATGCTGGGAACGCTTCCTCACAGAGACTGACCCTGCTACACTACCCCCCAGATAACTCCAATCCACTTAGCACTTCCATTTTTAGGAGTGAATGAAATATTCTGGGCAACTAATCGTCTTTTGGGGCCACCCAAGTAGAATACATTCATGGTCAAATGGACAGGAGGAAGTAACCTCGATTGTGTTAGCTTTTAATGAGGTCTGGAATGTGCAGCCATCATAGCACTTACTACCCTCTGCTGGAATTGTCTGTCTCCTCTGTCTTCCTCACTGGACTGTGAGTCATTCCAAGGGCTGGGGTGAAGTCTTATCAATCTTTGGATTCCTGTGATCTAGAGGAATGCCCTGTAGGTAGTAAATGTTTAGTAAATATTTCTTGGGGTGAGTGAATCAATGCTCAGGTTGGAAATCTGGGAGTCATTCTTGATTCCCCTTTCTTCTTCATCCTCATCAACCCACCACCACATTCTCTGGAAGGAAAAACAGCTCTTTAGTCTGCCCACTTTTCTCCTTCCCCAGACTACTGCGACTACCTCAGAAATCCTTCCCTGCTTCCCCTGTTGCAGAGCACAAATTAATTTTTCATAAAAACCATAGTGAATTTTCAAAAATATAAAATACCTCTACTGGCCTTTCATCTTACCCAAAGTAAAATCCAGAAGCCAAATGCCCACCTCTCCAGGTATATCTCTTTCTTCTTTCCACTTCTTCCCTCTGCTGAGATATGTTGGTCTTCTTTCCATTTCTGTAGCTCACTAGGATCTACTCTGCTTCCATTTTGTGTAAAGGCTGTTTCTCTGATGCCCTTCCCCACACCTCTCTCCTGCTATCTCTTGCCCATTCTGCAGGTGTCAGCCTAAATGTCATTCCCCCAGAGAAGCCTTCCTCACCATCCCTGTTTAAGGTAGGCTGGCCTGCTAGTCTCTGTTCTGGCACTATCCTTTTCCTTTATAGTGCTTATCAAAATTTGTAGTTATGTAGCTACATATTAATTATTTTATTATGCATCTCTCTTACTAAACTGTCGGCTTTTTCTTGAGTGCAAGGATCATATCCATTTAGCACACTACATCAGATACCTTGCTCATCACCTCACCACTTCTCAGTCTCAGCTCACGGCTCTGGCAGAGTTCCACAAGATTTCAGACTGCTCTCATTGACAGTGCACACCTCAAGCCTGCACCAAACGCCTCTGCTTCCTGTCTGAGGGCTTCCCTTACTCCCCCGGATGAGGCCCTGCAGGAGCCCCCTTGACATTCGTGTATGTGCAGCCCAGAAGTGTGCAAGTGTTCATGCTTCGTGGGGTGACTCCCAACCAAAGCAGGCTAGGAGTCAAGGATAAATGCTTCTCCCTCTGATTCCTCTATATACTCCTCAGAAGGTGCCAACAAGAGTGCGCACCAGCCGCCTGCACTGATGGCCAGCTCTGTAATGTAGCCTTATATTGGCTTTCCTCTTCCCTGTTTCATTCTTGCTGGTCCCTCACTTCTGCTCTCTAAATAAACCATCCACATGCAAGCCTTAGTCTCAGTCTCAGTTGTAGGGGAAGCCTATCTAAGACAACTACCACATACTAACTGTGTGGCACAGTACCTGGGGAGATCAGTTATTCAATAAAAATTTTTAAGCCAACAAATAAGCCAAGTATAAATAAATGAAAATTATTGAAAAATTAAAAGGTGAGAGAAACCAGAAATAAAGAAGCCATTAATACAATTTAGTACAAGAAAATTTAGCATTGCTTAAACTTACCAACTTACCAACCAGCAGAGATCCTCATCACACATGTGCTTTTTTTAAAAAAAAAATATTTATTTATTTGAGAGAGGGGAAAGAGAGAGAGAGGGAGAGAGCGAGCGAGAGAGAGAGAGACAGCATGGGGGGAGGGGCAGAGGGAAAAGGAGAGACTCTCAAGCCGACTCCCCCCTGAGCACGGAGCCCTATGTAGGGCTCTACCCCATGACGACGACACTGAAATCATGACCTGAGCCAAAATCAAGAGTCAGAATCTTAACTTACTGAGCCACCCAGGTGCCCCTCATGTGTTTCTTTTTAAGCAGGTGAATTTTTGCCAGACCTATCTATCTAATCCTTCCTCCTCCAGCCTGACATAGGTTGGTTTGTGGTTTGTGGAATGAGAGTGAGGTTTGGAGTTAGACCTAACTGGGCTTGAATCTCCACATCTTTCTACTGGTATGACCTTACCAAGTTCTTCAGGGTCTAGTTTGCCTATCTGTAAAGTGGGAACACAAACATTGCTTATAGTATTGTTATAAAGATTTGAAAATAGGTCCTCAAAAATATTGATCTTTCTTTCCCCAAAATATCTACCCTCTTTTTCCTTCCATCTCCAATGAAACATACACATTGCATTTGGGAATTTGTTTCTAAACTTGTGCCCCATTGCTCAGAGCTGAAAACTTGGTGCAAGAATCTTCTGGCTAAATTTATCTTCACAGTCCCTGCACTTAAAATATATCGGCTGTCCCATCATTTGAAAGAAAATCTTCCTCAGGTAAAGGCCCTTAAAATTACACAAAAAACCTTTCAAAGGCATCATGGCCCTAGGGGCTTTCCCCCTAGGGACAGCACAGTGTGTCATAGGTCCTGATGAGTGGTGGGTGTGTGTTCTGTGAGCCTGCAGCTCTCCACCCAACTCTGGCCATTTGTGCCTTTTGTCTGCTTGTGCTCTCAAAGGTCAGGCCCTTATGAAAAATACTTGCTCTATTAATCATCTTGGAAGACTGCTCCAGACACATTTTCAGAAGGGATGCAGTAAGTTTTGTCTGCATAGTGCACCCTGGGAAAAGAGTTTCCCTTCCGAAAAGCAATCTTGTCTTCAGCCAAGTCTTTTCTATTTTTTTTCTTACTTATTTTTTTTAAGTGTACAATTCAATGCTTTTTTTTCTAGTTCTTTTTTTTTTAAGCAGTGAAATTATTGCATGTTCTGAAGGTGTTAGGAGGCACGGCCACCCCTTTGGCATAGGCATGTTTGTATTCTCAGGAGATATGTGCCCAATTAGTGAGTTTCACATGACTGCTGGTGTTGGCAAATGATCTATACCCAGCTGGTGCTCAGTATTTGGGGAAACAGTGGAAGGTTTAACCATTATTTGACAAGGACTCATTCAGTCAGAGACAGAATAGTATAATGGAGAGCTAAATGACCAGAACTAATGAAAGATGACCCAGTGATTCAGCTGGCTCACAATCGGGGTAATAATTTTAATACTCACAATTAGACCACAGAACTAAACAGAATGGGACTGATTCCTCCACTACATTTGCCTATGGGGGGAGGATATCTGATACTCTTCTCCCACTTCCTGATCTGGACTTCATAGCTCTTAGATCTTCTAGCATGATAGGGGCACTTTCACTCACCAGTTATGTAAGCCAGTCTCACCTGCCTGTCTTGACACTCAGTGGGGAATCACTTCATGTGTGCAATGATGAAGCAAGCAATGAAGACAGAAATTCCAGAGCTGGCTTCTGTCTCGTGTAGAATTTTTATCTTTTGCCTTTTCCACTGGAGTCTTCCTAGTCCCCACATGATCTAATATCCCATTCCTCCTAGCCAGCTCCTGACAACAACGAGAAAAAAGCCTTAACCAATGTGTCACTCATTCATTAAGATTCCCATCTTGTCAGAGTAAGGCCTTTTTTTTTTTTTTTTTTGCAAAATCACGATAATATCTGTTATATTTCAGTTATAATTTTAATAAATCTGTGTACTGAATGAAAGCAGGATTTATTTCTATAGCAATTCTCACTTGGGATGAGAAATAAATGATAAACAACATCCCACTGGGAGAGACCCCAGCAAAACACCATGCCTAAAGAGTTAGACTGGTATGTTCAGTGAAAATATTTAACACCCTGGACTGTTTCCCAGGGGGATCAGACCAGACAAGAACAATGTAGTCTGCTTAGGAGACTGTCTGGGGAGTTTTGTGAATGGCATCTGCAGGAGATAGATATTTCTACCCACCCCACCCCCCCAGATTCCTACTCCTGTGTATGTGCAGGACTTACAACTGAGTCATATTTTTCAAGAATGAATGTGGGTGTCATAGTGTTCTGTGGTCTATAACTTCATAATTAGCTTGTTCTAAAAGTACTCTAGGCAGAGCTGAGCTCAGACAATTTCTTGAATGGCTTAATTCCAAGACTACTTCAATATGCCTTTTTTTTTTTTTTATTGTCCACACTCCCTTCTACCACCACTGTCTTGCATAATTCCCACAATCAGCTAAAAGAGCTTTCAATGAAGAATCGTCTTTGAACAGAAAAGAATAAGGACTGGGGAGTGGTAACCAACTTGTAACTGAGGTAGTCTGAAAATAGTCCTAACACAACATTCCCCAGGCGTAACTGCAGATGTAATTTGGTAAATCATCAACTAACTCTCAGACAAGAGACAGTGAGCATCTGCTAAGGACCAGGTACTATATTAGGTTCCAGGCAACAGAAATGCAAAAGAGAACAAATCTTCACCCTGTCCGGGAGGAGATCTCAGAGACAGAAATGTCAAAAATCTTTTTCAATACAATGACATTTGAGCAACTATGTCAAATGAGAACTAAAGAGGGTACAACAGGAAAGCTGGTTTTCCAGAAGGAAGACGAGTTGGGCTGTTAGAAAAGAGAGGATAGAGCCATTCTTAGCCAATCACATTCTTAGAATGGCTCTAATGGGCAAAAGCATGAAAATGTGAAAAATCATGGCATATACAGAGGACTGGTATGCCTGGAGAGTGAGTCATGAGTGGGCCAAGGCACAAAATGAATTTCTTTGTCAGGTATCTGCAAAAACCTGATACTTTCTGAACTAGATAAATCAGGGGAGATTTACTATAAGGAGGTAGGGATATTACACTAAATTCTAGGGGAAGAGGTTTAAGTAGGCTTATTAACAGCTGGAACACCTTCTCTACCTCTTTTTTTCTCTTTCTAGGCATGAGGTCACTTACTCCTGCAGCCCAGGTGATTGATAGACAGCTCTGAATTGATCATTTATTTGCCTGTTCAGCAGGAATGGATGTGCTCATCCTCTGTGCTCAGTGTGCTCCAGTATAGTGAGATGTTGACCAGGGCTGGCTTCATGGGCACAGACCCATGCAATCAAATGGCCCCACATTTGTTTTTTTGCACTGCTGTGATAATTCTGAATATTTCCACTGAACTTATGTTTTGTAAGTGAAGTCCATTTGGATAATGGAACATTCACATGAGTAAAGGAGATACCCATAGCTCTTTGTCTTCCCATTCACATATAGTGTTTGGGCTGCCCCCTGAGCGCAGAATTTCCATGGCCCCCACAATGCAAGAGCATCCAGGGAGACTCAAAGCCAGTACAAGGAAAGCATATTACTGCTGCAACTGAGTAAGGTGGGAAAGAGGGAGGTGTTGACATCCTAGAGGCCATGCTCTTTGTTCTAACCAGAACAAGGACCAAGGAACTCTTTGGGTTTTATATTAGTTTCAGGTGTGCAATATAATGATTCAATATTTCTCAGTGCTTATTACTCTGCTCTTAATCCCCTTTATCTATTTCACCCTTTACCCCTACTCACCTCCCCTCTGGCAACCACCAGTTTGTTCTCTGTATTTAAGACTCTGGCTTTTTGTCTCTTTTTTCTTTGTTTGTTTGTTTTGTTTCTTAAATTCCACATATGAGTGAAATCATATGGTATTTGTCTTTCTCTGACTTATTTTGCTTAGCTTTGTACCCTCTATGTCTATCCATGTTGTTGCAAATGGCAAGATCTCATTCTTTTTATGGCTGAGTAATATTCCATTGTATATATGTACCACATTTTCCTAATCATTCATCTGTTGATGGTCACATGCTTTCTTATGCATGTTACTTCTCTGCATTAGCCAATCACGTAATGCTGAAATGATGACATAGAAGGAAAAGGAAATACAGGCAATGCATCGTCCCTTCCCTTTTCAGTCCTTCCTTACTTATCAGTAAGCTGAAGGTACAGAGTGTTAGTAGAATGTATCAAGAAATGAAATAAAGACTGTTGAGTTGGTTTTGTGTAACATTTCTACTATTCTGGTAAGAATGAAATACATATGCATGTATAAGCCAAGAAATATGAATGGTGTCATTTTTGCTATACCACATATGAGTTAAATGCTCTTATAGTTGCATTTAAAACTGGCATTGCACAATATAAAGATGAATGGTAAAACCCATGCTAATAATTTACAATTTCAATTTTTCTTAACTTAGAATGTCATTAAATAGCAAATAAAAAGCAAAATGCTAAGTTGAAAGAGAGACCACCCAAGAAAGAAAAAGTTTGATACCTTAGTACATTTAACAGCACTTATTTCCTGCTTTTTGACCAAAGCACTCTACATATTTATTTTGCTCTGGGCCCCAAATATTATGTAGCCAGCCCTATTCTGGAGACATTTGGAGGAACAAAATGGAAAGGGTACCTGGTATCGTGGGGCTCACTTTCTGCTAGGGAGAACAATAAAAGAGACAGAAACAGGGAGCGGGGGAGAGGGAGAGAAAGAGAGAGGAAGGCAGGAAGGCAGGCAGGAAGGAAGGTAGGAAGGAAGGAAGGGAAAGGAAGGAAGGAATAGAAAGAAAATAAAACCTCGCTATTTCATAACTATTTTGAGGAAATAAGCAGGGTGACATGATTATCAAGGGAAGGTGATTACTATAGTTTGGGTAGCAGAGAAAGCCTCTCTGAGGAAGTGTTTTTCAGCTGAGACCTAAAGTAGGAGCAGTTAATGACTTTGTGGAAGTGAAAATCATACTCTTCATACCTAGACTCTGTTCCACACTTTGAAATCAGCCAGAACAAGCCCAGTTCCTTCGCACAGTTTTATAGGTGACAACCAAGTCTTCAGTCCCCAGGCTTTTCCACTTCTCTCCGCTGTGCCTCTGCTCCTGGGTGACCCTCCTCTGGACTTCCTTTCAAAGGACCTTCCAGAGACTTTTCTCATCGAAGCTACCCATAGACCGGGACAGGTTGAGGAGAATAATATGAGGTGCCTGTATTTCTGCCCAAGGGCCTCAAGGAGGCCGGAAACCCAGTCCCTGGAGGAAGAATTCCCTTTTTCCAGTAACTCTTGGGAAAAGACACCTGACCAAACCTCCTGCCTTTGTTAGTCATGCGAAGAAATTCACATCAGAAGAAAGGGTGATTTGAATGAGCCCAGATGTTTCACTTAAAACCACAACCAGGCATGGCATTTAAGCAAATTTTTTTGCAGTCATTTCTTTTTATGTCATGCAAATGCTCAAAAATGGCCTAGGGAGACAGCATGTCTTAAAAGATGACAATTGCAAATGGCAGCAAATAGCAAACACAATAATAACTTGTCATGTTTAACACAAAATTACAGCAAAGGCAAACTGCTTAGCCGTAAGCAGATGTGGACTAAAAGGCAGATTGCAGACAGCTAAATGCAGGCAGGTCACAAAGCATTTTGGTAAAGCATTATAAAAATACTACCTATGGTAGAATATATACAGTAAATATAATACTTCAAGAAGGATTTAGAAACATGCAAGATTTACTATGTGAGAGTTTTAAAAAAGAGCAATTGATGTCTCAATCAAAGGAGCTAAGAGTTTTGCCAAGTGAAGCAGAATATGATTATGTAGAGGATTTTAAACTAGGATTTATTTTTTTTCCAAAAAGAATGCTGCACTTGGCAGCCATCTCCATTGCAGTGCACAGAAGTTTGTAAACTGATGAAATAGCAGGGGATTCTTCTAGAGAGGCTAATTGCTACACCAATTTCTGCCAAGACTATTTGAAAATAAACCCCTCTGTCCTATTGTACTGTCACCTCAAAGAGATTGGGGTTGACAATTAAAAGCTCAACAAGTAAAAGGTGAATTTAGGCATTTTTTTAAAGGTTTTATTTATTTATTTGACAGAGAGAGACAGTGAGAGAGGGAACAAGCAGGGGGAGTGGGAGAGGGAGAAGCAGGCTTCCCATGAAGCAGGAAGCCTGATATGGGGCTCAATCCCAGGACCCTGGGATCATGACCTGATCCGAAGGCAGTTGCTTAACGACTGAGCCACTCAGGCACCCCTGAATTTAGGCATTTAAGCACGATATTTTCTCACTAAATATGGGTTGAATGAATAAAAGGATAGAGTCTAGAAGTTGCAGTTGCAGGACAGACTCCTGGACTAGGCTCTGGGAACTCTAAATGTTTTACAACGGCATGATTATATTTTCTTACACTAGCATGTACACAGATGTGTGTAATTATCTGACATACATGAGCTGTTGAGTCCTAACTATATGCCCATTATGAATCTGAGAAGTTTGGTCTACACATGGAAAATATGAGTTTACTTGCCAATGGGGCACCTGTGGTGAACGGGGGAAGAGCAGCCTGACACTTGACTGCAGTCAGTAGCACAGACTGCTGTGCCAGACCACCATTGCCTCATCTTTCGAAGGCTGGGACCATGACCTCTTGTGGGCAAGTCCATTGTGTGATGTGATGTGATGCAGCAAGTGATTCCAATTGTGACTCTTCTCCAAGCCAGTCCCTACAGACATCGCCTGTTTATGAGATATTTGGAAGCAGCAAAAGCAGCATGGGCAGATGCCATTTATTTTTATGCTGTCAGATGGGGAAACTTGATGATGAGATTTATGGAGTTGCTTCCTCAGATCAGGGACTTTTGGGAATTGCAAGACCAAGAAGCCCAACTTGTCAGAGTGCTTGCTATTCACACGGCGATGCTTTCTTACATTTGTGGCAAAACATAGACATACATTGAACTTGAAATTCAAGAAAAAAAAAAAGCAAGGAGCATGACTATACCTTCAGAAGTGCAATTACTTATTTTAAAACTGGACGGATAACTTTTGAAGAAGGCAATCATCATGCAATTAAATAAATAAATAATAAATACAAAATTGGATGGATTATGGAACTATTGATGAAAACAGAGTTGGAACTTCAGAAGCAGATTGTCAGCTTTGTTGGATTACAGTCACAGTTTTAAAGAATGAACAAGGACCTAAAAGCCAATCAGGTCCCAACAACAATTTTGTTAATATATTAACCCCAGAACTGGTATTCCTACTGCATGTTAAACTGGCGAACATTTGGATTGCAATGGGTCTGCTAAAATGCATTGTTTCTTCATGCTTCTGAAAACCCAAGCAGAGGGTCACTATCAATGCCACAAACCTAGAGTCTGAATTAGGATGTATGTCCCAGCTGAGAATTGGAAATGATTCATTACGTCAAATATCAGCATTCTCATCAACATGTTCAAAATGGACCAAAGATATAATTGGGCATATACTGTGTGTATGCAGGAAAGAAATGGATTAAACTTTTGTCATTTGGGGAGACTTTAAAAACTTAGTATTACTGGGAGAAGATATTTGCAAATGACATATCAGATAAAGGGCTAGTATCCAAAATCTATAAAGAACTTATCAAACTCAACACCCAAAGACAAAGAATCCAATCAAGAAATGGGCAGAAGACATGAACAGACATTTTTCCAAAGAAG
>NC_138372.1:134355021-134420018 GCF_054177405.1 Leptonychotes weddellii
AAAAAAAAAAAAAGAGCCCTTAGTTTTTAAATAAATAAATATTTACCTTTCCATTATTTAGATACCAAATTCATATCTTAAAATATTGAAACCTTTCAAGGGCAACTCAAAAGTAGCTTAAGCAAGGATTTTCCCATGTGGTAGGTTTTTGTAGATCTTACCAACAAGAATGTGCAGCCAAATTGGAAAACATCTTTTCTAAGGAATTGAAGATGAGTACCTTGAAGATCACTTCAGAGATGGACATTCCTCCAAAGGAAGAAAGAATGAAAACTATCTGACACACAAGCAGACAAGAGGATCCGTGGAAAGATTAGATGAGCATTTCCAAAGTGTGCTGTATGGAATATTAATTCTGAATAGGAATATTAGTTTAATAGGCATTTCATTAAAAAACAACAACAACAAGCAAACAAAATGGGTCCCAGTATCAAATAAGTTTGCAAAGCTAAACAGATTCCTCTCTTGCAGGACTTTTCAGATCCTGTATGGGATCTGAACAGGATTGTGAATCTCAGAATTTATGAATGGGATGGGATTTACTTTTGTATTGTTGAGAAGTTATTTCACCGTGGACCATTTTCGTATTGATCATCTGTCAAATTCGAGTATGAGTTGGCTTTTTTTCTCTAACTCAGCAGGTGTCAATATCTTAAATGCATTGAAATAAAAAAAATCATTACAAAGACAAAGATTACAGTGAACACTTCTGGCATATTTTTCAAGTTTCAATTCTACTAATAAGTCTTCTTGGATAAAGGAGAACTCTAATGTTGCTCCTGAAGTCCTCTGATCTTCAAAACTGGGTCCATTTCATCGTAGCCCCCAGTTAATTTCATCCCATTCTGGATCCCAATTGAGCATCAGGCCAGTCTTAATGCCAGGCTCCTTTGACTATGGAGTATGAGTGATTGTTCCCTGCTTTGCTTCCCTGTAGCTGGAAGATTTTAGAGAAGAAAGGGGCCTTACAAATCTCCTCTCCTAGAGCGGAAACTGAGGTCCAGAGATGGGGAAGAGGTGCCTTAAAACTACACAACTATCTTTTCTAGCGCTTGCAAACCCATCCAGATGACTAAGCCATGCTTCCCTTCCCTGCACCTCTCAGGCATAAAGAACGTCACGTTTCCTCCAACTCCACATCCCACTTGACTCTTCAGGAGTATGAAGCAATTTGAATGAGCTTCCCTGCGCCCTGTCACAGACTGGAGCACATTAAGGACAGGAAATTAGGCAGGGGCATGTTTGTAGATCCGGTGCCGATTACTCTTCCACTCAGATTGTACATCCACCAATACGGAATGGATTTATCTCTAATTTATTAAAGGTCAGTCAGCATGGATTGATAAAGGAAAGGCCATGTCTGATAAATTCACCTAAATTGAATTCTTGGGCCACATTACCAAATCAGCAGACATAATTTATCTGGATTTCAGGAAAGCATTTAGTGCTATACCATATAACAGATGCATTTACTAAGGCAAAGTATTGTGTGACGGTTAAGTGTCAGGTGGCAATTCTGGAAACAGGTTTAAAATGGCCCCAAACCCAACACTGGGTGTGCCGCCAGGAGACACTTAAGAGTACAGAGAGAGGGGTCAGTCTGGGGGTCATTATTTCAAAGTCCTCGACCCTAATTATAATTTAATTTCCACAATGGTCATATCTCTTGAGAGCAAAATTGGGATGAAGGGGACAGTTTTAAAAAGAACAGACTGAAAACAAGTTCTGAATTGCTTTTTTCAATCAGACTGGCTCAGCAAGGGATGAATGAGTTATTCTTCCACCAAATGAACACAAATAAACAAAAGAACAAAGGAAGCCAAAGACTTCTGTCCAACAAAGAAATGCAATGAAGAACTTGGAGCAGCACAGTGATGGGAAGCAGTGGGTTTCACTAATACTCCAAACTCTGAGTCTGAGTTGATATCACAAGAGCAATAGAAATGGAATTTAGGGTTCTTGAGATATAAATAGGGTCAAATAATTACATAACTATGAGTCATTAATATCCTTGCTATAGCCTCAAAAGGCACGAGCTCCTAACTCTGGTTTGAATTTACCTCTTTTTAAAGTCAAGATTTATGCATCAGCCTTACATCTTTATTCAGGCAATGTGGAATGGATTTTTCCCTAATTCATTAAAGGTCAGTCAGCATGGATTGATAAAGGGAAACCCATGTCTGATACATTTGCTTAAATTGAATATTTCCTCTGGGCTACTGCTAAGGTGACCTGAGGTGACCGTCATTGAGAATGCATTCAGTCAAGCTTAAACTGAGATCTCTGCCTAACATCCTCACCAACTCCTTGGGAACCCAAGAAGAAAGCAGTAGCAAAATGCAGGCTCATTCTCTCACTCAGGAACAAGCTATGGTGTTTGGGCCTGGCATCAGTAACTATTTTCCAGGTCTGCCCCAAAGTTGAAGCTGAGGGTGTCCACAAACACTGAGCACCTCACAACAGCATTGAGCTCATGCACACTTGCACACATTTGTTCTGTCTCCATGCCTCCCTCTCCCACTTCACCCTGGATACTTGTCAAAGCCAGCCAGGCGCCAGAGCCATCTCTGACATTTACTTCTTATTTGGTAGTATGTAGTGTGTGATGGTTAGTTGTATATGTCAACTTGGAGGGTGTTTTTGGATGGGATTAACATTTTGGTGAACTTTCAGTGAGCAGATTGCCCTCCATAATGTGTGTGGGCCTTATCCAATTAGTTGAAGGCCCGAATAGAACAAAAAGGCCAGCCTCCCTAGCAAAAGAGAATTCTCCAGCAAAGCACCTTTGGACTTCATCTGCACCATTGGTTCTCCTGGGTCTCCAGGCTGCTGACTCACACTTCAGATTTGGATTTGCCAGTCTCCAAAATCACATGAACCAATTCCTTATAATAAATGTCTTACCATAATCTCTTTTATATTTCCATATAAATCTAATTTCTATATATATCTATATATACATATAGATATATATCTCTTTCCATTAATCTCTTTTCATATTGTTGGTTCTATTTCTCTGGAGAACCCTAATTAACACACAAGGGTATCAATAGTTTTACTTCCATCTAGATTTCTGGAGCATCGGACTTCAGGTGAGGTCTTAGCTTCCACTTTAATTCTCTATTTCTAGGAAACTCTCTGTATCTACATGAAAAAAATACAGGCATGGAACAGTAGTGCCCCAGGCTTGCAGTAGCAGGAACTAGATTACAGAGTTATTCCAAGAATTAAGGGAAACTCTGGGATCTTGGAGCAGGAGATTCCATGAAGTGTCATGAATGAAACACTACAATATCAGAAGGCAGTTTAGAAAAAGGATGCATTAGAATCATGACACTATTATTGTACCTGTCATTGCAAACTTCCTCTAGGCTTATCATGTCTTTGATATCAAGGGATCTGGCATCTAAAATAAGGCACAAGAAAAAATCAAGGTAATTAACTCCAAAACATTTTTTCCCCTTAATTTGAGCCCCCAATAGTGTCAGAATTGTACTGATGCAAGTTTTCACAGCCTCTCAAGAAAAACCTCACTGTGTTCAAATGACATTTTTAACTACAGGCTCACAGATATTATATCTGAGGCTTATTCATTTATTTATTCATTCGATTAACTAGCATATATTAACTATCCAAAGCCCTAAATTGGGTGCTGGGGGAATCCAAAGAAATTCTTTAGTAGATGTAAAACATCTAATTGATCAATCTAATTGATTATAAAGATAACCAACATGTATGAAAGTTTGCAAGGTATTTTTTCCCAATTTAGAAAAATAATTTAAAGTCCAGAGAATAATATAACACCCACATGTGCATCAATAACCATGACCTATCTAGGTGTATGCAGTGTTGGCAGAACCAGGCATAGCCTTCACTGAGCCCATGAGCTATGAAATACAGTTGGGAGAAAACAGGTGGGGCTGGCTTATGAGGTCGTGTTAGGACAGAGCTCAGCTGAGCAAATGGAGAGAAAAGTAACGGGGTCCATCAGTCTCCATGGCAACCTTGGCACCAAATAAAGGATCTGACCCTTAGTGGGTGCTCAGTAAGTAGATATGGAATGAATGGATGAATGAATGAATAAAATAATTGGGATGAGGAGGAACAAGGGCATACAAAATATATCATAAGCTAAAGAGACATGAGGGCACTGTCTTCAAAGGATGTAGCCGAGATGCACAGCAGCCTGGCTGTGTATTACTCCTTTCATCACACCCCAGAGACCATGGTATTGCTGAGGAGCCTAAGCAAGAGTAATAAATAGAATCAAAATTATCAACTGTCATTAAATGTTAATGTTGAATGAAAGAGTAAACCACAAACTAATCAATCCCTATTACATATAGAAAATTGGATGAGATTAATCTAAGAAGAAGTCAGTTTTGGACTGAAATCTTTTTTCTTTGGAATTTTACAAAATATTAAGAATGTTTCATGTATAATATAATATAAATATATTATACACACACACCTATACTTCTCAAAGTATATTCTCAGATGTTAAACCAAATAATTCTATTGTGGTGTGATGCTTATTTTCCTTTCACTTAACTTTGGGGGCAATCAGAGTGTAGTAGGATTCCAATTTGGAATTCCAAAATACTCAGTCATGCCCCCTTTCTGTTGGTCCTGGGTGGCTCACACTCTTTTCTGTTTCTTAAAAGCTGCCCCTATCTCTGCAGTTGCTGCTCCCAGGATTGCTTCTTCTGCTCTGTGCAAGAGACCATGTCCTGCCTCCTAAAGTCAGAGCCATTACTCTTTTAGCATTTAAGTGACATAAGCCCTTTTCATCCTTTTCCTAGGGCTTTTTTAAAATCAGCTTCTACTTGGAAAATGTGGAGTTTTCCAGAGAATGGCTAGAAGGATATGAGTGGCAATATCCTGAGTTCTCCTCTGAACAGTCTCCTCGGACCCTCATCATAGCTTTCTTAGCACCGTCACTCCATCCCTCAGGGTCAGAGGTGGTTCACATCTTTCTTCTTTGGCCAAAAGACTTAAGTGCATTGTCCCAAATTCTCTTACTATTTCTCCCATGGTATCTAGTGTCAAGGGTTGCCTCAGAGAGAAGGCCCTAAACCCAAGGCTAGGACTGAATCAATCCAATTCCAGGACAGTCATTGAGAACCAAAGGGGGCATTTGGCCCAGTGAAAAGGGACAAGATACAATCTTTGAATGAGCAGATTGGAGTTATTATCAGTGTCAGTTACATTGCCAGTTCATTCCTGAAACAAGGCAAGGAAGAGCAGAACAAGCTTGCTGGGATAAAGACAAGAACGCCTCCCTTTTATGTCATTTGCCCAGTGGCATAGAAATCCCAGGGCGAAAGCAGAGCAGGCAGGGCCAACACCCCATCTCAAGGGTATGGAGAGTGGAGAATGGCTGCATCCTGATGACATTAGGGAAGTCATATCCTGTTTGTCCCCATGGTCTGTGTGTGAAAGACTTTTACAAGGTATAGGCCTTTCATTGGTTGAGAAACAAAATGGACTGTCTCAGAAAAATGGATGCTTTTTCTTGAAGCTAAATGGGGTTAGAACAGAACCAATTCACAAGCCTTTGTAAGAGTAGGATTTCTGGGCACCTGAACGGATCATCTCATAGTGGAGTTTCAGGGTATGTTTGGCAAAAACAAACAGAAAAATCAGTGAGGATGCTTTTCTTCCTGCCGGGTCTTCAAAATTATAAGTAGATATTTTTTTCCTTTTGGTTATTTTGTTTTGTTTGTTTGTTTTATAAATCTGTGAGTGAAAGATGCAGAGCTCTAAAAGCAGATATAAAAAATTTTTCTTTTAGAAAAAGAAAAAGCCCTCCAATGGCACTCTTAAATGTCTCCAAGCTCTGAGCAGAGTTTTGAGAATTGCTCCCCTGACCCCACACACATCCCGTCAAGACTTGGATGAGGCAGACAGAAAGAGCTTTGTCCATAAACATGATCTGGTCATTCCTCATTCCTTCTCCCATTCCAATGGCCTGCCTCCCGTTATTACACCCAATGTGATGGACAGCGACGATGTCCAATTACCACATTTCCTTTCAAATGCATTTGGAGAAGCGGTTTTCTTCGATTCTCTAATAGAGCTGTTATAAAGAAAAGCAAGCTTGCCAGAATGTCTCTTGACAAAATACAGGACATAAAGGCTGGAAACCCTCCTGTGCTCTGTTCATCTCCCTCACCATAATTACATAAATTATTTCCTGGGGCTGGAAACACCAATCCTTATTTCAAAAGGACAAGTTTTCCAAATCCACATGTGGACAGATGAAGAAAATATTGTCAGTGGGAAACTGGCCAGGAGAATCATCAACACATGTCTGCAGGGCTGTCCAGGGGCTCGTGGTCCATGTGGATATGCACAGCAAATCTCACTGGTACCTGGACTACACTTATTATGCATCCCAAATAAATGGGTCATTGGGTGTCATTGTGCCCACTGTACTGACAGTGAAACTGAAGTCCATGAAGATGAGTTCATATATCCAAATTCAAATTCATACAAGCTCTTTAGAGATGGAGCTGAGGGGACTCAGTCTTAGGCTATATCCTCATTAGCCAAATAGATCTCAGGTAATATTACCAACTGGCCTTCCTCCAGAGGAATGTCACCGTTGAGAAATCTTGAAATTGATTTAGAATAGAGCCTCCTGAACCCTATCTTCCACCCTGTACCTCATGAAACTATTCTACTCCAGAAAAAAAGAGCAAACATGGAGAGAAGGAAGGAAGAATTTTATGTCTACTTGTCTTCTGGTCCTTCTTGATTCAGTCACAACTTACAGACTTCACATGTGGTGCTTGTTTTAACCTGGTAGATTAATGATTTCTTAAGCTATTAATGCAACTGTTATACTTATTATTATTTTAGTTTCACAGGAGAGGCAAGAAAGAGAGGGTATTTACTGCAGGGATTCAGTGGAGATATTTGGGTAAGGCCACCATAACCATAAACTAACTTCCTAGTACCATTTGAAATGCTGCCAATTCACTTATCGCTAACATTTTCCTTGAGAACAGAGCTTCTCTTCTCTCCTCATGTCAGCTTGCCAAAAAGCATTATCTTGCCACAGCCAGCTACAAGATGGGATGAGATAGAAGTATGCATTAATTGTATTCTGAAGCCTGCCATAAATTCACTGCAGTGAATCTGGATAGGGAGATTAAACAGCATTTAAGAACATTTTCCAAAAAATAAATCAAGTATAAAATAATGGTCTGTGTAGGACAGAAATAAGATGGCAGAGGATGACTCTAATTTATGTATGTTTCATATTGGGTCACCACTCCTTGAGGGAAGGAGTGGAGTGTTCATTCTGTACAACTCTCCACAGAAATTTGTTCAGTACCCTTCATATCTACTGCATAATACCATTGCCTGTTGGGCCATGTCATGAACTGGACTATTTTAGGGGCACTCAAGGAGCAGAGCAAATATCAGGACTTAAAGAAAGAAGTGACAAGTACTTCACAAGGAGGAGCTGAGAATGTGAAAGAAAACTACAAATATTGGAGCCAAGAGTTAAACAAATTTAGGGTGACCACACAATTTGTTGTCCAAACTAAGATACTTTTGAGAGATAAAGGGGGCACTGTGACCATTATGCCAGGACAGCAGGCACAAAACTGGTTAACTCTCCTGGCACATTAACATGTGTGGTCACCCTAAACACCATGTTCTTTGGCAAAGGAACATAATACTGCAAAGAAAGTGTATTGATTAATGGCATGGATTAATGACAAGGTCAGGAAGAGGTACTGTTTTAGTTTTCTAGGGCTGCCATAATAAAATACCACAGACTGGGTGGCTTAAACAACAGAAATCTATTTTCTCTCAGTTCTGGATACTGGAAGTCTGAAATCAAGGTGTCGGCATGCTTGGTTTCTTCTGCATCCTCTGTCTTTGAATTGTAGATGGCTGTCTTCTCCCTGGGTCTCCCATGGTCTTTTCTGTGTATATGTCTGTGTCCAAATTTCCTCTTTTAGGAGGACCCCAGTCATATTTGATAGGGCCCACCCTAAGAACCTCATTTTAACTTAATTACCTCTTTAAAGACCCTATCCACAAACATATCACATTCTGACATATTCGGGGTTAGAATATCAACATATGAATTTTGCGGGGCTGGAGACATAATTCGGTCCATAACAGGCGCTGATTCCTAAACAAAGACCAAAGTTTTATAAGAGGAGTTCATGCATCTGAGAATGGCTGGGCTCTTCAAGAGCCCAACTGTTCCAAGATGCTGAGATTCTTAGTCTCACCAGGTAGAGATCGCAGGAGATGGGTCACATGCCAGCATAACAGATGAAGCAAAGTTTCACAATTAAGAGCAAGAGTGATGTTTAAAATATTTCACTGATATGCTACAGACACTGAAAAACCAGTATTAATGTCAGCCATTGCCAAGCTGCAGCAGGGCCCTGCAGGCCTCCTGCTGTGTCAGGGACTAGCCTTTAGCTGAAGGATTACAGGGGACGCTTGCTGGTAGGGCTAGTTCTGAGGAGAAGGCTGGAGGAATTAGAATAGCAGTGGAGGGGTGGGGGGACTGTGGGGCTCAAGGAAACAGCTGTCTACTAACTGTATAGGCCTATTCCGTATTTTAACAACCAGTGCAGCTATACCCGTGAGTACCAGCTATGTATCAGCCACTGTTCAGGGAAATGTGAGTCTTACCACTTATGAGCTATATTGTCTTGTCTAATAACGTCGCTTCAGGCTTTAGTTCACTGATCTCTGTGAAAGCTACATGCCCACTAGACTCAGGTACATAGAAGTAGAAGGGATTGTCATTGCCATGTTAGCAGTTTTTCCAAGTTTACTGGCACAGAGCTCCCCACCCCCCACCTTCCAAGGGGCAGGATGGTTTCAACTTCCTTTCACTTTCTTTTCTTTTCCCCTCTCCTTGTTGTTGCTCAGAAATTATCTGAGAGGGTAATGCAAGTCTCTCTCACATTATCAGAGCCATTACTTTTAGCTTGACACTATGAAGTTAGCTTTTGAAAATGACCAGTTGAGGCCTTGAAAACTGATTTGAGAATATAAATCCAGAAAAGTTTCCATGTACCAGGAAGGGCATTCAATCTCATTCAGAACCCACTCACATGGATATTTAAATTCTCTTAGCAGACAACAAATTATGCACTAACAATTTTGCATGTATATAGATTGAATTATGCTCAGTTCCCTGGGCTTCCCCCTTTTGTAATCTGGGCATTGGATTTTCCAAATTTAAAAAGAAGAAACAAGTGATATGCAGGGCAAGGGGCATAGTATAGTATTGAAGGCTAGCTATGGGGGGCTTGGGTGACTTAGTTAAGCATCTGCCTTCAAATCAGGTCATGATCTCTGGGGTCCTGGGATCAAGCCCCACACTGGGCTCCCTGTTCAGTGGGGAGCCTGTTTTTCCCTCTCCTCCCTCCCCTGTCCCTCCTCCCCCACCACCTGCTTATGCTCTCTCTCTCAAATAAACAAAATCTTTAAAAAAAAAAAAAAAAAAAAAGGCTAGCTATAATTGGCAGGGTGTGAAAGGTCAGTAACCCCCACCCCCAGCTTGGAAGCAGCTTATCTAGAAAACATTTTCATCACAACAAGTTATGTCTCCCAGAAAACAATGATAGTCTATCTGCCATTTCTATCACTATCCAAAATAACAAGAAATGGGCATAAGAAATTATTGTGAAGAAGTATTCCTGAGGCACCAGGGTTTCTGAGTAAAATAGCAGAATTTTATGCTTTTACCATGTTTAAAATCAAAGCAGAGTCTCCTCCCTGGAGGCAGGAGGATGACTCTTTAAAGTTCCATATAGTTTTTGGATATGAGGATGAAAATGTATGAAGACAGGAAAAGCCAAGAATTCTGTGTGAAGTTTTATGGACAAGGAGTAGGTATCAGTTCTTAAAAAACAAAACAAAACAAAACAAAACCCTCTGATTTTCTTTCCTAGATTTATTGTACAGCCATTTTCAGGGAATTTGGGGAAAAACCTTAGATCAGGAGATGATTTTATGTAGTAAATAACTCCAGCCTAGGCTAGACATGTATCTCACCCAGCTTGACAGAGGGATTGGGAAACTCACCAAGCAAAGAGAAGATTATGTTGTAGTGCCACTAAATCAGAAGAAAATATTGCTGGAAGGATCTTCATATCTTGTCTCTAATATGGTGGATGGAAAGAAGGGAAGATAATGACCACCAACAGTGGATTGGAAAAGGTAACTAAATATGGCAGCTCCAAGAAGATAGATGGGATGTGGAATCCCAGAGCACTCAGATTCACTTTAGAGTTTACAGGTGATGATTCCCTTTGATTCATGGCTGCAGTTCTTCAGGGCAAAAGAACTTAGCTAGAGATGGGATGCAAACAGAAAGAAAGGCTTCTCCAGCTGGGAAAACAAAAGATGTTTGGGATGATGTTGATGAAAGCTTTTTTAAAGTGAGAGGTACAGAGAGAGTGCAAAAGGAAGGCAGCTGGAGCTTGTCCAGGTCGGCTAATGATGCATGGTGCTGCTGACACAGCAGTTCATCCAGCCAGTGCAAGAGAGAGCTGCCTTGGGGACCTGCCCTTATTCTTAGGGTTGGACCCTAAAAGTCCAGGTCAGGGGAGGCTTCACCACTTGGTTTGTAAAACTTTTTCTTGTGCTTTAATTTAAATTCTTACCACAGGGACATACTTAACTAAAACTTAGCTTAATTTTCCCCTTTTCAGACTTCATCCCCCCTCAGCAAGTATTTGGTTTCTAAGATCAGAAATCAACAAGGAGAAAGGATATTAGGCTGGGTTATAAAATGAAATGAAACGCCTTCACTTTTTCATCCCCTTTTACTAAAATGCCTGGTGCTTTGTTCACGAGGCTGAGAAAACTCAACCTGGATATAAAATACTTACCCACTTAGTGATCGTTTACCCATCATGGGACCCAGGGAACTGTGGGTCTTGGTAATTATGTCTACCAAGTTGTGAGGTTGGACCCATGTGATCTGAAATGTAAAATATTGTATATGACAATATACTATATTTTAATCTGTCTTTTTGTGTGTGTTATTTCTCCAGTTGAGACAAGATGACATGTACCACAAAGTCAACATCTTTGATTGGTCTTAGAATTTATAAATTCAAGTTGTATATCCCATATCACCTTCCTCCCATTATTATCACTAAGTGAGCTCTAACCACTCTGTATATAATTCCACTATGGGGAACACAGTGTCTCTGAAAGTAGTTCATTCTATCATCAAACTTTAGTATAAGATGGACTCTAAATTTGACAAAGGTTCTTTCCAGGTGACCACAATAAGGCTGATACGTAGATATGCAAAGGATGCACTCATCAAAACCCACACTCCAGAAAGTGCCCTCCTATTTAGGATCCATATGTGTGACTAAACTCTTCCCCTACCAACAAGTTCTATAAAAACACAATTCAGATGCACTAGTGTTTGGAGTTTGGTCTCATTTTGATGATAAAGCCTTATCTCTTACACGATGGATTGAGTTTAGACATTGGAAAGAATTCCCTCATGTGAAGGTTTTTATACATTGGAACTGTTACTATGAGAGTGGAGAAAAGAGACCGTCCTTCTCTAAATATCTTTTGACATTTTACCAACTCTGGGTCACATCTGAGACAAAGGAATGCACTAGTTGCTCTCTCCTCCATGCAGTCACGTACTTCCCAAACAGTGGCAAGATGGTCCTAGAGATTAGTTCATGTCACAAGTCAACAAACTACAGCCCATGGACCAAATCTGTTCCTTCACCTGTTTCTGTAAGCCCTGTGAGCTAAGAATAGTGTTTATATTTGTTAATAGTTGGAAAAAAAATCAATACAAAGAGTAGTTTTTATGACACATGAAAGTTATATGAAATTCAAATTTAAGTGGCTATAAATAAAGTTTTCTTAGAAAATAGCCATGCTCATCATTTATGTGTTGTCTGTGACTGATTTCATGTTACAAGAGCAGAGTTGAGTAGTTGTGACAGAGACCATGTTTTCTATCTAGCCTTTAATGGAAGAGTTTGCTGACCCCTGATGTATGTCTTCCCCAAGCCTTCCTGATCATAATGCCTTAAATTCAACAGTCTGTTTGTTTACCTCAATCTGTATCCTCAGACCCCATTGTTTACAAAGCTTTCTGCACAAGTGCCTGGCACATACTAGATGCTCAATAAATGTTTAATATACATACTACCTATACATATATTATAGGTTTTAAATATATATGTAACCAATATTTAATTGGTTATATTGAATATATATTGGTTATATTCACCATAAGAAATAATTTCATTATAAAACAAATGGAATGGAATAACAGAAGCTTAGAAGATAAAAAGCCCATAGTACTTCTTGTTACGAACAGCACAGCACAGTTTTTCTTGATGAGTATGCACAGTTTGCACTAAAATATCTGCTGTCCTTTCTGTATGAGATCTAGTAGTCCTGGACTCTCTGGCTTCTAATTACAAAGCAAAATCTTGTAATGCCAATAATAAAACCAGCCTCTATACCTTTTAAGTGCAATCTTCTTGATTATAAGCAGCCACTGACTAAAGACATCAATTAGAGAGGGAGATTTCTTAAACCCTGGGGCTAGAGTTTACTTAAAAACAACTTGGAAAGGGGTTTAACTCCTTGCAGATCACCCACCCCCAGCACAAAGCATTCAAAACAAGCTGTTATTTCCTCGCAATGTTGAAGAAAAGAATCACTCTGTGTTTCTTGTTGGGTGGCTCCTCTCTCCTAAATGCCACCTGTCCATTTAAAGCTAATATTGAGGAGATACGGGCGGGGGTGATAGAGTTCACTTTATTTCTTCCTGTCTCCTTATTCCATTTCAACATACCTGGTCCTGGATTTAGAGCCTTTGGAAGACTGGAGACATAAACCTAAGCTATGCCTGCCCAACAGAGACTCCCAAGGCCTGCCATCATACACCATATCTCAGGAAGAGCCAAGCATTCCTGCACAGAAACCAGGCAGGCTTGGGAGTAGAATGGCAAGGAGAAACCTGAGAAATTCCAGACAGAGAACCAAGAAATGTCTCATCTCCCAAACAGAAATATGCACCCTATAGTTCTTGTGTATTTTCAAGCATTCAGAATGAGATTTGTGCAATCAAGTATAAACTAGAGCAATGCCAATCCATATGCTCATTCAGTCTGTCACTCACTCACTCTTTCTGTCACCTTGTCTATGAAGCCCTCTTCAATTTATTGGGTTAGACCCAGTCACTGCCTCTTTATTATTCTCACAGTTTTTCACACTTGGCTTTCTTTCAACCCCTATGCATTATATATCCTGGTGACCCGCTCTTAGTGGCACACTTCAGCCTCTAGAGGGAGTTCAAGTCCCCAAACCTGAAGAGGAAGACTTCTGTAGTGATGTGTGGGTCAAGAACACAAATTGGACCAAGTTGCCTGGGTGGAGGTTTGGTTTGAGGAGCAACAAGATTCAAAAGCTCATGCTCCTGCCTGGAGTGCCCACTGGGACCCCTCTCCTTTCAGAATCTGCCTTGTCCTCTTAGCTTTCTTAGAAAAGCCCTTTTCAAAAATTGCTTCACTTTTTTTTCTCTTCCCGCCCATGTAGCTGCTTTGATAGTCTAGACAAAAGGACCCTCACAGTTCAAATACATTCTAAACTTGCTCATGAGGAAAGAGGATTGGATAGGCATTTCATAAAAAGTTCCAGTTAAAAATAAGTGACAAGATAAATATTAGCGCAGCCACTATGGAAAACAGTATGGAGGTTCCTAAAAAACTAAAAATAAAACTAGCATATCATCCAGCGATTCCACTTCCAGGTATTTATCTGAAGAAAATGAAAGCACTAACTCAAAAAGATACATGTACCCCCATGTTCATTGCAGCACTATTTACAATGGCCAAGACATGGAAATAATCTAAATGTCCATCGATGGATGGATAAAGAAAACGTGATACGCACACACTACAGAATGCTATTCAGTCATGAAAAGCAATGAGATCTTGCCATTTGTGGCAATACGGATGGACCTTAAGGGAATTATGCTAAGTGAAATAAATCAGGCAGAGAAAGACAAATACCAAATGATCTCACTTATATAAGGAATTAAAAAAAAAAAAGGCCCATAGATACAGAGAACAGATTAATGGTTGCCAGAAGAAATCAACATCATATTTCTACAACTTTGGTTTAAATCATGCCATAAATTAATTACCACTAATATGGTAAACTGTATCAAGAGATTTACAACAAGGAATTAAGTGCCTCCAAATTTCTGCTCATTAAAACAGAAAACGTTCTCCAAATTTTCTGTAAAACTTTGATAAGATGGATTTATCCAGCAAGAATATTAAAATTACATTATGGCATTAAATTATTTGTTACAGGATTTCAAAAAAAAAATCTATACTGTGAAAACAGCCTAGTTTTTATTGCATTTTAAGGAGTATGGATTACTGGCAATTATTCAGGACACAAAAATAATTAAAACACAAAACTTTATTTAACAGGGCTTCCTGGGTGGCTCAGTCAGTTAAGCATCTACGTTTGGCTCAGGTCATGATCTCAGGGTCCTGGGAACAAACTGCTCGTCAGGCTCTCTGCTCAGCAAGGAGTCTGCTTCTCCCTCTTCCTCTGTGTTTTGCTCTCTCTCTCTCTCAAATAAATAAATTTTTAAAATCTTTTAAAAAAACTTCATTTAACTTAAGTATCATAATCTATTTTGGGGTGGCCATTTATTTCCTACAGACTCAAAATATTTCTCTTTTGAAGATTACAGTTGTAAATCTACACTCTTGATTTAATTTATCACTACCTCAATAATTTGGAGGAGCTGTGCAAAGTGACCCACAGAAAACAGTATGCCAAGAGGAAGCAAGAGCAAGGTGGGAGTTGGGCAAAATGGGATAAGGGAGTCAAAAGCTACAAACTTCCAGTTATAAAATAAATAAATCATTGGGATATAATCTATAGTATGGTTTAGAAAAGAAAGATAAATATTGAGATAGCAGTATTCAGAGACTCATGCCCCAACCTTAGCACCAGAGAAAATCCTTTATTTGTCAACTCAGTTTTCAAAGCTTCCTCTCCATTTCTTTTTTTTTTTTTTTAAAGATTTTATTTATTTATTTGACAGACAGAGGCAGTGAGAGAGGGAACACAAGCAGGGGGAGCGGGAGAGGGAGAAGCAGGCTTCCCGCCGAGCAGGGAGCCTGATGCGGGGCTCGATCCCAGGACCCTGAGATCATGACCTGAGCCGAAGGCAGACGCATAACCGACTGAGCCACCCAGGCGCCCCGCTTCCTCTCCATTTCTTAAAGGAGGCCTTTTTCTTCTTGGGAGCAAGGTAAGTAGATCTACTTTATGAGATCTAGTGAGAGGAGATGCACAAATGGAGGGAAGGACAAAAGAAAGACTATGTGGGCTGGAGGGGAGTCTTGGGAGCAGCTTCTTAAATAAGGGAAAAGAAGGGGAGAAGAAAACAAGTTCAAGTAAACATTTCTGTGGATCCCCTTCTCTTTTTTTTTTTTTTAAAGATTTTATTTATTTATTTGACAGAGAGAGACCCAGCGAGAGAGGGAACACAAGCAGGGAGAGTGGGAGAGGGAGAAGCCGGCTTCCCGCAGAGCAGGGAGCCCGATGTGGGGCTCAATCCTGGACCCTGGGACCATGACCTGAGCAGACACTTAACTACTGAGCCGCCCAGGTGCCCCACTCTGGGTCCCCTTTAATGTTCATTGTAGCATAAGGACTAGAACTCCCTTTTATTTATTCTTGGTTTTGAATTTGTTTCTGAAACACAACCGTGGTCTAAGACCACATGGGTCTCCGGGTTCATTTGAACTACAGAGAAAGTATTCATTTGTCCAGTCCCCTTTGCATATTTCCTGCAAAACCCACAGTGAGTAGCTGGCTGAGGGTTTGCAGGTTTGGGAGATTTGTCCCGCTCATTGTGATGAATACCTGCCCTAGTCCAGCAGATCAAGGCAAATATAGGAAGGGAGGGGGGCAGGTCCACTCAGGGATATTACACAGCAGCAATAGCCCAAACTATCAGTGCAAATTCCTGGATGGGAAGCAAGACTCCTGCCTGCATTGGGAGATTTGGAGGAAGTCATCTGTTATAAGGAGGGATAATCATTCATTTCTGGAGCCAGAGCAACTTGTCTTTTCATGAGCAAAATTCCAGAGAAATTATGGGACAGTTTTTAAAAGATGGAGTCTGTTGTTAACAGGCATTCTCTACCTATGCATAGAACTGCCTAGACTTTTGGGTGACATCTCACAAATATCACCAGGAATCTGGTTTTGGCATTAAGAAGAGCTCAGTCCTAGATTTAGGGCAAGGTGTTCTGTAGGTTCTTCGTCAGGTAGACGGAATGGTATTTGATTTTTCAGTTTTCCTTTTTTCTGTCTAATTCACCATGGATGCTAGGGCCTGCAGGAGGAGCAGATTAATCTGGAAGGAACAGAGAGGATCTGCTTTAACAGGGGAAGGTGTTTTCAGGAAGAGAGATCTGTGCTGCCATTGATGTAGAACTTACAAAAGCAGCATAGCTTGGCTTATAAGGACTGGGCGCAGGACTACTGGGGTTTGAATCTTAGCATCACCGTTTACTAGCTAGATGACCTGGGACCAACTCCTTAATCTTGCCCTGGCCCAGTGTCCTCATCTGTAGAAGAATAAGGTGGGTTATTGTAAGAAATAAATGAGCTAACAAATGTAAAGCAATTAGAACAGTGCCTAGAACATGGCAAATGCTCACTAAATGTTAGCTCTTATTATTTCCCATGCATAAGGACATCAAAGGCTGAGGAAAGAGAAGTTTGCAGGATAGATCTGATTAAGTATATTGTTTTGCTGGAAAATGTATTTTAGTTTTATAAGTAAATTATTTCATGGGAGAATATATGTTCTTTGTATAATACATTTTGAAAGTTAATCTAAATTTGTTTTGCAAGGGAAAATACATTTTGGTCATATAAATATATAAACCACATTCTGGAGTCCACCAAGAAATCATAATTCCTATCAATATTCTAATTTCACTGATTATATCAGAATACATATGAGCAAGAGTGAAGAAGAAGTGTCCTTAAGATGTCATATGCAGGAATTTTCTAATACTGTGGTGATTTGCCTCCATGGAAAAGGTCACAAACATCTCTGATTGATCATGGAGCCTCGATATTCTTGAGTTAACCCAAGCAACAACAAAATGTGGCTTGCAATGGCCCTGCCCCACTTCTAGGGCTGCAGTTCCCTCCAGTCCAAGCCATGTACCAGTGCTGGGCTGATAGCCTAAAAATCACCTGGAGAACTTGTTACCATATGGATCCTAGGTTCCTCCCCAGAACTCTACCCAGAATGGGGCCTCTGTGGGTGATTCTCATGCACAGTCAGATTAGAGAGCCGTTGTACTGAAAAGAGGGAGTTTAAACATGATTTCCTCCCTCCAGGAAAGGAGCACTGGAATGCATCAAAGGCTCACAATTAGACCAAAGCCAGTGTGTGAGGATTTGTGATAGGAGCAAAGAGGAGAAAGCTTGAACTTCCATTAGGATTGCCCTTTGGAGGATCACCTTCTCATCCTTCTGGAGGCCTTTCCTATATAAGTGCTTGAAGGGGCTCTTCCTTTCTCTTTCCTTCTTTTGGCATAGTAGTGCATTCATAGGGCTTCGGAGAAGCCCAACAGATGGCTCAGGAGAAAAAAAGCTAGAGCAGGTTTCCTAGGCCTGCTGCTGGCTAACAAGATTGAAAAAAGTCTCCCATTTCATTGTTGATCTAGCTCTTTTATCAGAGTAGAGGGCTACAAAATAACATGGGCCCAAGTACTAACAAGTGGGCATTTTTTTCAGAGCATCTCACTGGCTTTCTCTCTCGGAGACCTAGAAGACAGTAGCTCTGATAGATGAGGGTCAGGATCAAAAATCTTGGATTCCAGATAAGACTTTCTTGCCTCTGGAATCACTTTTCCCCAGTGTCCTACCCCACCCTCTACCACAAGCCAGCTCATTTTCCTTTCCTGTCATTGGTCTGTCTCAGTCAAGTACATACTTCATGCTCAGTGCTGTAGGGTTGCAAAATAAATTACATGATCCCTGCTCTTGGACTTACAGTATGGTAAGAAGGCATAACACCTTAAACATTAAGAAAATTCTTGCTGCCCTGCAAAGTACTTGGAGGTAATTATCTAATGGC
Source organism: Leptonychotes weddellii (assembly GCF_054177405.1). NCBI lineage: Eukaryota > Metazoa > Chordata > Mammalia > Carnivora > Phocidae > Leptonychotes > Leptonychotes weddellii. The sequence continues at coordinate 134,373,203 of NC_138372.1, forward strand.
AGTAGCCAAGAGAGACAATATACAAATTCATGTTGCTGAAATCCAGGGAATAGTTCCAGTTTCTAATCTTTCTGATGCTTGATTGATCAGCTCTTCCTCCCATTCTATGAGCTCACCAGCAACCTTCCAATACATCACTTTTTATTGCTTAAGTTGGCCAGAATTGCTTTCTGTGGCTTGCACCAATGATCTCTAGTTGATACTGATAAATTGGGGGTTATACTCTCATGGGGTGATTTGGGAAAGAGAAAACTTGAGAATCAGAAGATGAACCAGTAGGCCACTCCAGTTAACAAAGTACAAGGCCATAGGGAAGTGGATAGAGAAGGACATAAGAAGAAAGGAGAGGCCAAGAGACATTGTGAAATAACAAAATTCTGTGACAAGTTTTATGTGAGGAAGAAGGACAGTCAAAGATAACTCCAAGTTTCCCAGCCTGGCCTGGAAGATGAAAACAGGGGATTAGTTCATTCATTCAGCAAACTTTATTGTGCGCTTATTATGTGCCAGGCACAGTCCAAGTGCCAGTGATGCAGAGATTAAAAGTGGCTTGCTATATAGCTTAGAGGAAAGAGGATGAGCTTCACTTTGGACAGGAAGGGTTTAAAGTACCAGAGTACCAAGTTTGGTTGGAGATAGGAAACTAGAACACACCTAAGGAACAGAAATTAAGCAGGAGATTCAGGTGTTATTAATGAATTGAAATAGTACTTTAGATAAATTCTCAGGAGTGAGATTACCAAGCCAAAGTTATAAAAATATTATAGTTCCTATAATATCGTCATGTCATTTCCTAAAATGGACCAATATATAATGCCACCAGAAAATTATTTCACTACAGTCTAGTTAGTATTGTTTGCTATGATCAAGAAAATTAAATTTTTTTCTTATATAAATGGGTATGAAATTGGATGTTGTTTTAACTGTTATTTAATTATTATGTCTTTGTTAATGAGGTTTAACATTCCTTCTTGTGTTTAATAATTATATCCTATTTAGGTAAATTATCTATGTTTCTTGCCAGTGATCTCTCAAATCTTATTATATTATGAAAGTTTCCCAATTTGTGATATATCTTTTGATTGCATGTTTCCTATTTTTATTATACAGTTTTAAATTTCTATGTAGTCACATCTGTTAAATTACCTAATTGCTTTAATCTGACGTAATTATATCATGCTTATACAAACATAATAAATATATTTTCTACTATTTCCTTTGAGGTAACATTTTTGTAATTAAGTAATTAGTCTGGAGTTTATTTTGTGTTATGAGATGTGAATCTAAAGGATTTGCCTCAATTGGTATCCAGTTATTCCACTGGCATTTATTAAGTAATCTTGAATCTCCACATATTCTAAAGGAAAACTAGTAGAAGTAACAAAATGTTGTAGTCCTATACTTGGCCTCTGACACTAATGGACAAATCCCTTTGCTTTGATAGCTGTCCATTTATGCATCTCTCAATGAATGCATTAAATTAAGGTCTCCGAGAATTAACAATTGATGATTCCCTGAAAAATTATGACCCTTACTCAGGGTAAGTAAGATAGGTGCATCATGAGCACTCATCTGGAACATGATGATCCACCACTTTGGCTGTTGTTTGATTTCTCAGATCACTTACAAACAAACATCCTTGGCCACACAGCCATACTGAAAGCCCAGGATCCAGCATATTTACCTCATTTAGGAAGGCTCTGCAGGATATGCCTGGCTGACAGTACCTAATGGGCTATAAATATCTTTTGACTACTTGACCTTGGTCTGTTGGTATGACCCTCATCAGGTCTCCTCAATGGTGGAATCATTCAGATGCCCACGAATCACTTCATAAATGAAAAGGATATTTCCCCTAATTGGGAAAAGGAAGTTTGGAAATGCGGTGCAGTGGTAAGTCACGCATTTCATGAACACGTGGCTTGATTGGATGCCATAATAAATCACCCATGGCCGGCCCTATCACTTTCTCTGTTTGAGCCAAAAGACCCTACAGAGCCACCACTTTAAATTACTTGGCTAAGCATCAGTTTAGCCCCAATTTCTACCCCCCATTCTCATCCTCACCCAGCGGTATTTTCTACCATGTTTGCATGTTCCTTTGCTGTGTCTGGTTCCTGCTTTCCAGTAAAAGGCATTTTTCCTATCACCCTATGCACTTCAAGGTTTTTCTTTCCTTGAAGTGTTTGCTCAGAAGCCAGATTCCCCAAGAAAATTTTTCTATGTGATGTTAACGATCACTACTACTGCTACTACTAATCACCATCACTACCGTCATCATCACCGTCACCATGAACTGAGCCCCTGCTACGTGACTGACACTAATCTGTATACTCTATAAACCTCTTTTCATCTTGCACTCAGGCCATGTATGTCTGAATCTTATTTCTGCCACTTACTAACTGTGTGACCTGTTTAAGTTAATCTCTCAGGGCCTCAGTTACCATCTGGAAACTGGGAATATTAATAGTACATATTTCACAGGGTTTTTGTGAAGTTTAAGTGTGAAGTACTTAGAACCATGCCTGGCACAGAGTAAGCTTCCAATAAATGTCAAGCAAAAATGATATTGATGATGACAATGGTGTTTCCATTATACAGATGAGGAAACTGAGCTTCAGAGAAGTTAAATTATTTACTCAATTGTTCAAATCATCTACTGCTGCACAATTACCCACTCAAATTTTAGTTACTTTAAATAACAACAATTTTATTCTCACTAATGATTTTGTGTGTGAGGGGTTGGGACTGGGCTTTGCTAGGTGGTTCTTCTGTTCCATCTGGCATTGACTGGGGTCAGAGCTGGTGGCTGGGCTGGGCTAGAGGGTCCAGTATGGCTTGATTCACATATGTCACCTTGGTAGAGATGTCTGGAGGCTGGAATACAGTGAGCCTCTATCAATCTCCACAGAGCCTCTGGACCTTTCCACATGGTCTCACCATCAGACTAGCCAAAGTTTTTTATAGGGCAACTTAGGGTTCAAGAGAGCTGGAAGCTGACAGTCCTCTTAAAGGCTAGGCCTGAACTGGAATAGAGTCACTCTGTACTTGGTCAAAGAAGTCGAAGTCCAGCCCACATTCCAGAGGAGGGGATATAGACTCTACCTACCTCTTGTTGAGAGGAACATCAAAACTTGTGGCCCTCTTTAGTATGATACACCAAAATTTCATATGAGTAAGTGAAGTTGAAATCAGATATTACTTTAAAAGTATTAAGCATAATATCTAGCACATATTGAGCAGTCCAAAACTGATATCTGTTAATAAATGAAAATCTTTATCTATCTGACTCCTAATGCTATGCTCTCATCCGGATGCTTTTCTCATGCCATGAAGATAACATCTTTGACTAATGTACAGCCTGGATTTCAGCAGCTTTTTACCAAGGACTGTCCATGGACGTGTTTTATTTTCTTACCCAGACCCCAATTTTCCTAAGACAGAGATCTAACTTCATTTTTATTTGAATTCCTCACCATGCCTAAAATAATGCAGCGCATTCAATAGTAATCCAAAGAAATCATCCAACAAATGTTTTTTAGTCACAAAACACTAAAAATAAGTAAGTTTAATGTGTTAATTTTAAGCACATTGTTCATTCATTCACTCCTTCAATAACTGTTAAGGGCACAAAAATGGATATTCTATGTAAATGGTCTAAGTTTATGGATGCAGAGAATGTTAGAGCTGGAAGGGAATATAGTTATCATCATGTTCCGGCACACCCATTTTGCATAAAGAGAAATCAAAGTCCAAAGAGCTTAAGGGACAATGTTAGTTGGAACCTTGTTAAGTCAGAGCAGAGAGCTGGGTCTCATTGACTCTCAGGTCACTATTTTTCCACACTGTCATCTGACTCTTCCCAACACATACTAGTTATTCTAATTCTGTTCTAATTTTAACTGCCTGGGTTAAGGGTTATGATATTAAATTTGAATCGGAAATATTAAAGTGACCACACAATTTTGTCTTTTTTTTAAAAAAAAATTGCATATTTTTTAGTGCTCTCTACTGAAAAGACTCAGACACAACGACAATCTAGTAGCAATGAGCATTCTAAGCACCCAGATTAAATGGCCTGTACTACCCTTTCTGACAGAGGAACAAGAGACCTTTGAAAAAAATAAATGACTCTTGGTTTTGAAGCATTGTTTTGTTCCAGAAAGCAAGAAAGTTATCAAAGACTAACTGGGTCATGTCAAAAAGACAACTTGAAGGGATTCCTAGTGACAAAAGAATTTTTTAAAAAAATGACTGTAGTGGATTTTAACACATCACATATATAATATTTCACAAGCTTATAATGCTCCATTCCCCCCCCAAAAAAACCCAAAAAACAAAAACAATCAAAAACCTTAATTGGTTATCATTTAGATTGTTAAAACATCAACTATTTGCTGTGAAACTTTATAAAGGAAAAGAAACAAGCCTTTTTTTTTTTTTTTTTTTTTTTGCCTTTCCCACATAGGCTATAGTTCAGAGTTACCAAATAGATGTCAAGGTAATGTTCTTTATAGTAGAGGCATTCCAGCCAATAAATACAAAATAATGGAATTAGAGAATCGCCACTGTGCCACTCCTAATAAAATAAATGGCTCTAGATGGCGATCCCCATTGGATGTTAAAACTATCAAGTGAAACTTGATACGGGAAGATGTGACTGACTGATGACATCACTAAAAATTACATATGTCATAATGTGATGCAGTAGGAAATGTGCAACACCACGCGTACAATATTGTTGCCTAACAAGTAAAATGGACTTTATTTTTTATCACCGGTGTGATAGTGTGATATAATAAAGAATAGTGTGATATAATAATGAATTTTGTCTTCATTCTTTGCTCCAGGCTAGAGCTCCTAAAACACTTGTAATATCCTAAGTGCAGTAAGAGTATCTTTTGTTTTAATATTCGGGTTTTGTCTGCTGCTCCTGAAACAGTTCTGGAGTGATAAATGTAGAAGGGGCATCTTTGTGATCCATATCGGGTCCCTTTCAACCGCACCTGAGTTTATGTTAATAAGATGACTTTGGGAAGCCTCTAGGAATGGGACTAGTTGTCAGGGAACCAACCTTGTGATTAGAGGGTTGGAAAATTCATCCCCACCCCTGCCTCCAGGGAGGGAAGAAAGACTAGAGATTGAGTTAATCACTAATGGCCAATAATTTAATCAATCATGCCTGGGAAGTTTGCTCTAGGCAGGGACCACTGAAGACTTGTGAGCAGAAGTGAAAAAGAGGAACTGATGAAATTGATGTTTTAGGAAGATTAATAAAGCCCCTAAATCTAACTGCCAATTTACAGGAATACAGGGGATAGAGAAACCAAGTTAAACACCACCACAAGGAGGTAATCAGCCAAATCCAGGTTGGGGGGAGGGGGTTGGATCAACAGGACAAATGATCTGGTTTTTCTAACAAAGCAACAGCTTTTAAAAAGTGCAGGAAAGAATCTGCTCAAGAAAAATAATTGCATGTAATGTGTGGACTTTGAATCCCAATTCAAACAAATCAGCTAGGGAAAACAATCTTTGAAGCAATTCCAGAAATTTGAATATGGAACAACTATTATGTGGTGTTAGAATTATTCACCACTATTATGTGGTGAAGAATTATTAATTTTGTGCTGGCATGGTGGTTGAAAGGGAAAACTGTGTTTCTCCTCTATTACTCTCACAGCATAGCTGAAGATTAATCTGGATAATTGTTGCATATGTGTTGGTTACTTACCTAAATATACATTTCTCCTTTCTTTATTATTAAACAAATTCCAATTTTGTTCAGAGCTGCTCTGTGCCCATCTCTAGGAGTGGATCATGATAGTCTAAGCCAGTCAACATAATCCTGACCCCCATCCTCAGCTTCCCTCCAGATCTGGCAAATGAGAAATAAGGGGAAATCAGTGGGAATTCCTGAGAATGCTTGTTTTGATAGATGTTTATAGATGCAACTGGCCATATCCCTATATTCTTCCTGCTGTGAACATGGATGTGATAGATGTAGCTATAGTAGTAGACATTTTGCTATCCAATAGGAATGACCAAGAGAAAAAACATTTCTAACATTGTTCTGTTAAATCAAAGCCATCAATTGCCTACCTTTGAAATAAACTATTTAAGTCACTATGATCAATTGGAAGACAAATTTATTCTTAAAAATTGGTTTGGTTTAGAGGAAGAGTTAAGATGGAGTAAATGAAATCACCATTTAGTGGCAATTGGGATCAAGATTATGATGTTAGAAAGGTGCTGTCAGATGTGAAGGAAAATCCAAAGAAAGTATTCAGAGAATTGAGTTAAATCATAGGACATCTAGTGAGTGCCCACCAAGAATTGGAAAATTGCTTGGTGTAGAAAAACCCACACATTTGGTATCAAATTCCTGGTACAACCATGTATGGCATCATCCAGAAGCTCCTATTGGAAAGGACTCTTGAAAGGGCAACTAAAGCTTCTGCTTGGAGATAACCCGGCAATGATGGGGTCCCATCCTTATATATGGTATATATCCACTAATCCGTGTGTATAGGGAAGCCTGGCCATGAGGTTTCAGAGCCTGAGCAGAATAAAGACATTGTCTATATAGGGAAAAGATGGTGGCAATAATGGGAAATGGATTACAAATGGGGGGGTTAATAAAAAAGATAAAGATAACAAGAAAAATGGGAGTCAGGATTTTCACTATCTAGTGGAAAGGGAGAAAACTAGAATGAATACTGTGGTGTTAGGTTGGAATTGGTTGTATCTGTGTGAACTCATCATTTCAATAAATATAATAATTTAAATTAACAAAATAAAGAAATAGAAAAAAAAAAGATATGGTATATATCTTAAACCAATTACCATCATATGGTGCTGTGTCTCCAGTAGGAAGAATACATAGGTCTGAGAATCAAGATATGGAAATAACATCACTCCTAGTGACCTGTCTGGGATATTTGTGCTTCCCATCTCCAAAGCTTTGGCTTATTTGGTTCTCAAAGTCTTGGGTTCTGGAAAAGAGATACTTCTGTCAGGGGATACAGTAAGAGTTCCACTAAACCTAAAGCTAAGCCTGCCACCTGATCTCTTTGGGCTACTTGTGGCAGTAAAATTGCAGGTGCAGAAAGGAATCACTGCAAGGACAGGAGTAATAAACCCTGATCATGAGGAGGTAGGACTGCTGCTACCAAACAGAGGACAGAAGAAATATATTGAGTACTCATGATCTACTAGGTCACTCAATACTCCTATGCCAGACTTTCACTATAAATGATCAAGTAGAGCAATTGAGGTTTGCTAAGGGGATGGTAGACACAAGCTCAAACTCATCCCAGGCTTTGAGCATTTAGATTAGCAGAAGTTCTAGTCAAGGGGTATGGGACGTAGAGGAAATGTAGAGGGCGATGTTAGTGAGAATCAACTATAGCCTCAGGACCAACTACAACAGCCACTAATCACTAATCTTCATTTTATAAGCTTTACTATAAAATACAACAACCAGAGTCTGGAGGTAATTGTGTCTGGATAGAAGGAACTTCTTGTGAAAGGCAAGCAGACCTGAACAGGATCAGGGGTAGAATGAGTTGAATGCTGTTGGAGCCCCACCAGATCCCCTTCACCAGGTTGATGTCCCATATCCCCAGCTAGTGTTTATGGTAGCTGCTAGCCCCCTGCTCCAGAGAATTGCCTTGGGCCAAGTGGGAGCAGCCTAACCAGGAGGTTTTATATCCACTTTGTTGACTGGCTTCTTATCCCTGCCCTAGCCTGCTTACCTCACTTTCCATCTCCTGAGAACACTTTCTCCAAAACTCATCTCACAACTCATTTCCTGCTTCTAGGACACATGATCTAAGATGCTGTCTTTTTTTATTTGAATTATGTCCCCCCAAAAGTCATGTTCAAGTCCTAACTCTCAGTACCTGTGAATGTGACCTTACTTGGATATAGGATCTTTGCAAATGTCAACAAGCTAAGAAGAGGCCATATTGGATTAGAATGGGCCCTAATCCAACAACATGAATCCTTGTAAGAGGAGAGACACAGAAATAAACACACAGAGAGGCTACCATGTTATAACAGAAAAAGAAATTGGATTTATGCTGCTATAAGGGACTGCCAAGGACTGTCAGCAACCGCCAGAAGCTGGAAGAGATAAGGAAAGATTCTCACGTAGAGCCTTTAGAGAGAGCATGGCCCAATTTTAAGCCACCCAGTTTGTGGTATTTTGTTACAGTAGCCATAGGAATCAAACACACTGTCACTGAAGACCCAACTTAAATTTCACCTTCCCTGTGAAGATTTAGCAGGTCACTCTGTCCTATTAACACCTCTATCACCTCCAATCATCTGTTTTTCCTCCATTCTCCCTTCCATTCACTGTCACTTACCATGCACAGCCTAGGAGTATTTTATTACTTTTCGTGGTGCTAGACTGTTAGCTCCTAGAGAATAGAGACCAGGAATGATACTTATCTAATTTCCCAAGGAGTCTCTTTGGTTAGTATTATCTTTTCTACAGAAAACTCAGAAGGATGTTTTATTGTGGACTCTTATTTTAGCAAACACTCCCAGTGCATAAAAGATAGGAAAAAGGAAAGTTGAGAATCACTAAAAAAACAGGATTTTTTATTATGAAAAGTTTCATTTTCTTTATGAGTTGGACCACTTTGACTCAAGGAGGAAAACATAAAGCAATGACATAGGAGGATAGACTGGAAAAAATTGCAGGCTGGTAAAAATATTGATAGATGCATAGAATATTTGAAAAAGTTGGATTTGTTAACCTCCTTATTAAAAAGACTCTAAGGGGCACCTGGGTGGTTCAGTTGGTTAAGCATCTGACTCTTGGTTTTGCTCAGGTCGTGATCTCTTGGGTGGTGAGTTTGAGCCCACGTCCAGCCCTGCCTTGGGCTCCTGCTCAACAGGGAGTCTGCTTGGAGATTCTCTCCCTTGGCCCCTCCCCCATTTTCTCTCTCTCTCTCAAATAAATAAATAGATAAATAATTAAATAGATAGATAGATAAATAAATAAATAAGACTCTAAGACTGTTTGATCCTCTGAGTTTACCTCATTTGCAAGACTTGTGCTCTTAAATTCCTCTGGAAGCTAAAGCATATTTAAAACAAATACAGGTGAGTGGAAAAAGGTTATTTATGGATATAATGGAAAAACAGAAACATGCTGGTCTCAATTTCATTCTCTTTGATTTCAGTATCCAAGAACATTTATTAATTATGGAGATATTCATATTCTGACCTGACCATTGCTTTTAGTGTTTGTAATTTATATCTGGAAAATTTCCTTTGAGAACAAGTCCTACAGAATGCCAGTGATCTATCAGGACCATATTTCTGAGATTATTCTCTTCTGATTAGACTCTTCCGGGAGGTAGCAGAAGGGAGGTGACAAGGAGAGTACTGCTAGCCCATAGAACGAGAGATTAATAATATCAATAAAAAGATCTCATTCTTGGGAGCTGTGTTGGAAATTGTTGCCTTAGCATACATTCTTCAAAAACAATTTGTAGGATTGAACTTCAGGATGGAATTCACTAGTCAGATTTGTGGATAACTACAAATCTTTCAAATGTAACATTTTAGCCTAGTTAACAACAACAGTAAAACCTAAAAAGTCAAATCTAATGTTTGTTTTTTCCTAAATCTCCAAAGGAATGGTAGAAATGATTCAACCGTAAACCACTTGGATAACTGTAAATAGAGTAAGATGAGTCATTGTCAGAGTTTGCCATTGATGTGAAATAATACAGGTAATGAACAGAATAAAGGCAAGATCACTTAGGGACATATCCAATCTTATATATATAAAAGAATTAAAAATAAAAAATCCCTTACTGATTATTCTAGAAGATTTCTTTTTTTCCCTTAAGGCTTTTTTGTTTTTCTCTTTTTTCCTAAAATACGTCATAATGTTAGCAGAATGAGGACACTATTCTTCTGCCCCAAATGTCTTATATTCAAAATATTCAAATGTAAAACGGATCAAAAAAGAGCTCCAATTCTGGAAGAAAAAGAACAAGAGAATGTTTGGAGTATCTAGTGTCATTCTACAAAAACCTTTTCTTTCCTCGTGAGAGCCTTTGATACTCTGCCCTGGAAAACCAATACACAGTATTGTACAATTTGATAATGTGTGCATACTGCTCTGTGAGAAGTTGGCAGAAAAAATAAAGGGAAGAATTAATACTCGTAGTTTTAAAGGAAAATAATAAGGTCACTGCAAGTAGAATTTTTTCTTTTGTCCAGTCTCAGTACCCATCATTTTTCTAAGATTGGATTTCATTTGCATTTCCATACTGGATGCAAAAACTTCATGTTAGTTCTATCAGCTCACCTGCCTGTGACAATCTCAAGATCTTAATAGCCAGACCACCAAACAGGAAATGGTCATGCAGATCAAGTTTTGGAACCTATCAGTCCATAAACCTTGCTTGCCCGGAGTATTTTTCAGAGTCTGTCCAATATTTCCCATTATAATATATAAATTTAAGACCCATGTATTTTGTTTATGTCTCTTTATATAGAACAGAAATAGGATATATATTAGGGAAATTAATTTGCATTTATCTACGTATTTATTTTCCATTTTATTGATTCATTATCATTCATTCCTTTAATTAACACAAGTCAGGAACTGTGCTAAATGATGAAAATAGGAAGATGAACATTATATTTTTCTTCAAAGAGCTCTTAGGAAGGTGAGGGGGGCAAGCACTAAGATAAAATGTGATTTACAAAGAGATGCATCCAGTTCCAAAACAGCTCCACTCAGGTGAAGAAAAACATTTAGGGTCCTTCCAAACCACCAGGACAATCAGCTCTGATCTCAGATAAGTCAAAGAAACAAATCCCCACTCAACTGGGAGTTTGTCTTCTGTGTAGCTTCCTAGAAGTAGCTTCCTAAAATCCTTGAAAGCCATTTTCTTCCTGCTCTCATTCCAAGAGCAAGTAACTTCGAGTTTGCTTTGCCCAAAACCCTTCTTCCAAGGTTGTTCATATTTCAATTAGTTTTAAGTAGTTCTCCATGGTCTCTGTATGTTGTTGTTTCAGTGTTGAGGAGAAGTGGGAGGGCAGGATTGCATCTATTTAAGGACTTTTTCCTGCTAATGAGTAGGGCCACTCACTGCCTCTACTCTCCTCAGCTGGCCTTCCAATACCTTGTGGCTCTGGCATCCTTTATAGGACAAGAGAAAAAAAAAAGACTCAAGGTAGTCTAATCCCCCTCAACTGGTCCAGCACCATTCCTCTCACATTCTCTCTCTCCCTTGGGCTTCCTGATCTCTGAGTTCTTTTGCTCATACAATAGTTGAGTTACCCTGTTAGTTTCTAACTCCTCATTCTGAAGTATGGATGACTACATTTTTCAGACTCTCCACCCTATTCTGACATTCATAACTCTCTGACCTTTATATTTTATTGCCACTTCCCTTGTTCTTGATACCTGCCTTGCTTTCAGGGAGGGTGAATAGTATAGTGGAAAGAAAGATAGTGATGATGAAGTGAGTTTACCTCTTGGTTGTGGCACTCTACTGGCTATGTGACATTAAGCAAAACCAAACCTCTCTAAGCCTCAGTCTCAGATATTATTACCTTACAAGGTTTTTGTGAGGATTAAGTGAGATGACAATTGTAAAGCACCTAGTATATAGTACAACTGACAAACAGGAGCTATTTTTATCTGTATGCATTCCCCACATATAGCTAGGGTGGGACAGACCCACTTACTGCGCAGTGTATCCATCTACTTGCTGTGTGTCAAGAACCATACAAAATTCTGAGGCTACAATGTGAGGCGTACAAGGACCCTGTCCTAAAGGAGTTCACAGATCTTGCAGAAAGGACAAGTATGTACACAAATTATTATGGTACTAAGTAATCATACCACAGTAAAAATAAAGACACGGTACTTTGAGAATACAGGAGATAAGAAGACTGCGGCATGTGGCTCACCAGAGAGGAATAAACTCTGTTAAGACAGAATTCCAGAAAGGGAACTGTGCACATACTTTTGCCAATTTTAGATACTAGAATCTTGATAGGAGAAGTCAAATTAGCATACAATCAACAATAAATTATAAAATGTACACAGTAACCTCCACATCTTTCTGAAGGTTGGTCAGCATTTGGATGGCAAAATGGGTATTTTACTCTAGGTATTTCAAGCAGGAAAGTTTTAATGCAGGGAATTGTGCTTTTATAAAACCACTGGAAGAACAGCAAAAGGAAGGTCAGAGAAGGCGACGGCTACATCTCAGGGGTACTGCTGGCTTTTACAGAGTTGAGAAATTATAAGAATTCCAAGAAACTAGACAATGATCATAGCACTAAGATGGGTGTTTGGCAGTAAGTGTTGCTGTGGTTGCCACAAAAATCTCACCTCTGCCAAAGCCTATGCATCTGCTTACTGCTGCCTACGTAACAATATGTGACTTCTGCTCAGCCTTCCAAATCTCATGTAAATGCCTGCATTTTCTGACGCTTTTATACCTTGGGGCCAAGAAGGACTGCTTCTCCCAGGATTAGCTAATTCCTAGAGATAACAAACAAATCACCAGTTCATATGCGAACCAATCAATCTAGAGTCCACACCCCCAGTCATCTCCTTTATTGACTCTCATACTCTTGGGTCACTATCCTCCTGTCCCAATCACCCTATGATCAAGCACCAGACAGCTAGGAGCAGCTTCTATGACCTAGAGCCAGCTGAAATTACTCAAACTAGCAAATCCTAAACTTGTTTGCCTGCCTCACTGTTCCTTCCCCTGGAAACCACAATAAAGGATCTTGCTTACATTTTCCCCTCTCCCTCTGCCTCCTGACTGACACACTGGTAATTCCTGTGTGGGTGTGGTGCCCTGTGGCATGGTGTGCCCCCTCCTCTTGGGATCTGTGAGTATAACAAACTTTCTTTTCAATGGCAGTCATCTCCTGATCTGTTGGCCTCACCATACCTGAGTAATAACAATAATGATAATAATAACCCTACATTTTAATAGTGTCTCTCATCAAAGAAACTAATCTAGAATTTGCTGGCAGGGATATTGAGAATGTAGTTTCCACACTTCTAACTACTATACACGAGGGCAGTGACAAGAAAAGTAGTGTTGAATTCCTGAGAGATAGTCCAGCATTCTGAGTCATGAGCTGGTGATAACCCTCAGCTATTGTGGCTAATGGAGTAGTTCTAGTATGGTCCAGCTTACTCAATTCGAGCAGATTTGACTATGTTTTATTTTATTACTCTTACTACTAATTTTTTATAGTTTTTAAACTTTGATTACTCATTACCCAGAGTCAGCCTTTAAATACTCATTGGTGATCTCAGAAGGCTTTGCCCCACATGCTTCTTGCTGCACACTTAAATTTCTAACAAAATGGCTGCAATGACTCAGCCCCTCCTTTAATCATTACAGACCCTGTTGTTTCTCTTGCCTCATCTGTGTCATGTATGCTCTGGCATGAAAGAGAAATTTAGAAATCCTTTTGGCAGGAAAAGTCACATCCTGCTTGGAGTATGAGCTGAAAATGGATACCTAGTAGCACGACAACTGGCACTTCCGATGCAATAGCTTTAAACCTTCCCCATCCCAAGAGAGGAACCCAGGGCTTTAGTATTTAACCACCTCCTAGAGCTGGAGAGTCCTGATCTAGGCATAGAAGACTCAGCAGCTAAAGAGATTTTAGACTCACTCTCATAGATTAGCCACCAATTTACAGAGAACTATGATTGTAGAAGGTTATTTTAAAAGCTTCTTTGGGAAGAGGCATGACTCCCAGCCTTGATTTCAGGTACAATTTGATCCCTCTACCCCTAGACTGATATCCTAATAATCCCTGTACACCATGGTTAAACACCAGCAGCTGCAGTAGTTCAGAAGAAACTTAAAGCATTTTTTATTCATTCATTCATTCATTTATTCAGGAAATGTTTATTTCTTCCTCTTCCCCTTCTCTTCCCTTTTGGAACAATTCAGTCCTAAAGCCTTTTTTATGGCCAGAGCAATATAGGCATCCTCACCAGGATGAAGGGAGTTTAGGACCCGGAGCCTGACCAGTGAGGTGGGTGACCATGCAAAGCGTAGGTGGGGAGGTAATTCCAGTATGCATGTGGACATCCACATGGGGTGAGAGAGTGTCAGCAAAGGAGGATATTCTGCAGGGAGTGAACAACCCTAGGCAGAGTGAGGAAAGCATCCCCCCAGAGGAGAGCTCAGCGTACTGTATGGGTGTCCACAAGGGTAAGGGGAACACAGATGCAGCCTGGTATAGGGTGTCAGAGCCTGCGTGTGATGAGGATGGCATCTGGGAGACTGGAGTAGAGTATACAAACCCACATGGGCTAAGGAGGGCATCCATGCTGGGAGGGGAGGCAGTGGTGGCAGGAGATTGCCTACATGAGTAGGATTGATCAAATTAGCAATATATTAAGGATAGTTGGTGCTAGGGTTGTCACTGTTGATGAGGGAATTACAAATATGGAAAGGGAGAAAACTAAACTGAACCCTATGAATTTTGGATTAGAATTGGAGATCTCAGTGAGAATTATAGTCTTCAATGTACAAATTTATTCTCAATGTTTGTCCAGTAAGAGGGCTTGGGAGGACAATGAGCACACCTAGCACCAAATCTTAGTTTCGAGAACCATTCTCCACTGAAAAGAACTAGGACTCTGTGGAAAAGCTATGAATTCCAGGGTTGGGGCAGGGAAAAGCTAGATGAGTCCGGAACATTTGTGTCAGAAAGTAAGAATGAGGGGCGCCTGGGAGGCTCAGTCATTAAGCATCTGCCTTCAGCTCGGGTCATGGTCCCAGAGTCCTGGGATCGAGCCCCGCATCGGGCTCCCTGCTCAGCGGGAAGCCTGCTTCTCCCTCTCCCTCTCCCCCTGCTTGTGTTGCCTCTCTCACTGTCTCTCTCTCTCTCTCTCTCTGTCAAATAAAAACATAAAATCTTAAAAAAAAAAAGAAAGTAAGAATGATGATGAGGCACCAAAAGTATACAGAAAATGTTTTTAAAAGAAAAGGAAAGAAAGAAAGCAAAAGATGCAAAAACCAGCTTAAATCTGGGACAATGTAAACAGCAACATAAAAAATGACGGTAATGGATTATATAACCCATTGAATACAATAGGAAACCTAGAGATAAAACTGATATAAATAAATGCACAAATTAAAAGACTGGTGAGGAAGAGGATATCTCTAAGTATATCTCTCCAATTAATTATTAATCATAAAAGGACACGAATAACTTTACAGTGGAGGGGACTGGCAGACATCCCCAAAATTAAGTGTTCAAAATGAACATCATCATTATAGGTACAAATAACCACCTGATATCATGCAATAAGGACATTACTTCTGCAGTATCTCTGTCAAAGATGCATAGCTTGAGTCTAATCACAAGGAAACATTATTCAAACTCAAGTTCAGGGACATTCCAAATAATTAGTCTGCAATCTTCAAAAAATCTTCAAAAGATCATAAAAATCAAGAAAATATCGAGGCAATATTATTCCAAATTAAAAGAGATTAAAGATACTTGACAACTAAATGCAGTGTATGATTCTGGACTGGCTCCCTTGCAATAAAGGACATTATTGGGATAATTGGTGAAACTTGAGTGGAGTCTGAGGATTAGGTGGTAGTGATGCATCAATGTT
Source organism: Leptonychotes weddellii (assembly GCF_054177405.1). Classification (NCBI taxonomy): domain Eukaryota; kingdom Metazoa; phylum Chordata; class Mammalia; order Carnivora; family Phocidae; genus Leptonychotes; species Leptonychotes weddellii. The sequence continues at coordinate 134,388,858 of NC_138372.1, forward strand.
AATTTCCTGATACTGGTCATTGTATTGTGGGTATGTAGGAGAATGTTCTTGTTTGTAGAAATTACACACTCGAGTTTCTGGGGGTGATAGGGCATCTGGGAGCATCATCTCAAATGGTTTAGGAAATAAAGAGTTCTTTGTACTAGCAAGTATTCTGTAAATTTGAGATTGCTTTAGAGCTTTTAAGAAAAAATACACTTTTAACTTTAGTTTTAAATTTACAGAAAGTTGTAAAATTAGTACAGAGAGTTTCCATACATTCCATACCCAGATCTCTTATTATTAGCGTCTTACATTAATATGGTGCTTTTCTCATAATTAATGGATCACTAGTGATACAGTATTATTAACTAAAGTCCATAGTTTATTCAGATTTCCTTAACATTTTTTTTCTGTTCCATAATCCCATGTAGGATATCCCATTACATTTATGTAATCATATCTCTTAAGCTTTTCTTGGTGACAGTTTTTTAGACTTTCCTTGTTTGTTCATGACCTTGACAGTTTTAAGGAGCACTGGTAAGGTATTTTGTAGAATGTCTGCAAATTGGAATTCTTCTGATGTTTTTCTCATGATTAGTCTGGAGTTATAAGATTTTAATAAGGAGAGCACAGAAGTAAAGTGTCATTCTCATCACATCACACATATGCTTCCAGATTCTAGTGATTATAAATAAAACTGCTGTAATATTTGTGTGCAGATTTTTACATAGACATACATCTTTTAATCAGTTGAGTAAATATCAAGGAGCACAACTGCTGCTTCAGACCATGTTTAGCTTTGTAAGAAACTGTCGAACTGTTTTCCAAAGTTGTACCATTTTTGCAACCCCAGCAGCAATAAATGAGACTTCCCATTGGTTCATATCTTTGTCAGCATTGGTATTGTCAGGTTTTGGATTTTTGCCATTCTGATAGGTATATAGTATTATTTTGTTGTTCTTTTAACTTGCATTTCCCTAATGACCAATGATTCTCATATGCTTATTTGCCATCTCTGTATCTTTGGTTAGGTGACCATTCACGGCCCATTTTGAAAATTGGGGTTTTTGTTGTTTTAAACTATAAATTTAGAAAGAAATAAAGAGAGAGAGAGAGATGGAGGGAAGGAAGGAAGGAGAAACAGAGAGAGAAAGAGACTTGTGCATGTACTATGTTCTGGGCACTTAAGATACAGTAGGGAACAAAGTAAACAATACTCCTGCTCGTGAAGGAGATGAGTATGCCAAGGAGTATCTAGGCAAGAGGCCTGGAGGCAGAGGCAAGCTTGAACAAAGGTCCTAAGGCAGGAATATGTCTAGAACTTTTGAGGAAAAGGAGTGGGGCCAAAGTGGCTGGAGGACAGTGAGTGAGGAGGAGGGCAGTAGAAGAGGCAGTCAGAGAGGTCTAGAGTTTGCAAATCCTGACGGGTCTTCTGGTCATGGTAAGGACTTTGCCTTTTATCTGAGTAAAATAACGAGGTGCAGCAGAGTTTTGAGTAGAGGAGTGACATAATCTGACTTAGATCTTAAAAGGATGAGTATGGGTGATGTGTAGGATATAGATTCTAGTGGTGCAAGGTTAGAAGGTGCTGCAATGGTCCAAATGAGAGAGGATGGTGGTGCCAGGATAGGTGGTAGAAGTGGAGGCAGTAAAAAGCAGTCAGATTTTGGATATATTTTGAAGTACCTCCAGTGTGATTTCCTCATGGGTTGGATATGGAATGTGAGAGGAAGAGAGGAATCAAGATTCCAATATTTTAGGTCTCCAGCAACTGGCAAGATAGATTTACTCTCACCTGAGATGCAGATAGCTGTGGGGGGAGCAGGGTATGGGCAAAGGATCAGGAGTTTGATTTCAGACGTATTTTAAACTGCCTGTTAGACATTCAAGTGGAGCTGTCAAGCAGGCAGGTGGAGTGGAGTTTAGGAATTTGGAGTTTAGGAGAGAGATCTGAGTTGGAGATATAGATATATAGTCATCAGCATATTGATGTCTTTAATGCTAGTAAGACACGGGGGCTGATGATTCACGGAGAGGAGCGTAAACCAGGAAGAGGACCAAAGACTGAGTTATGCTGCGTCATTAGTGAGAGTGACAAGAGTGATTTGGGGGTAGCCATGGGGGTAAGCCTAGATTGGAGTAGGTTTCAGAGAAAATGGAAGAAAGGAAATAGGAAACAGTGAATATAGAAAATTCTTTTGAGAAATTTTGCTGAAAGAATGAAAGAAATAAGCTGGGAGCTAAGGAGGAAAGTGAAATCCAAGAAAAGGGTTATCTTTTTTTTTTTTTTAAAGATTTTTTATTTATTTGACAGAGAGAGACACAGTGAGAGAGGGGAACACAAGCAGGGGGAGTGGGAGAGGGAGAAGCAGGCTCCCGGCCGAGCAGGGAGCCCGATGCGGGGCTGGATCCCAGGACCCTGGAATCATGACCTGAGCCAAAGGCAGACGCTTAAGGACTGAGCCACCCAGGTGCCCCAGGGTTATCTTTTAAGTTAGGAGAAATAGTAACTGGTTTGAATGCTAACAGGAGCCATCCAGTAGAAAGTGAAAAAAATTGATGGTGTTAAGAGAGAGGAGAAGAATTCCTGGAGTGCTCCCCTTCAGTAGGTAATGCAGGGTAGGAGCAAAGAGAGGAACTGGCTTTATACAGGGGCACTGAATACTAATCTACAATAGCAGGAAGGGAGATTATGTCAACTATAGGGATGCAGATACTGATGGTAGGAAGATGTGATAGGATTCTGAGGAAACTCTTCTATGGCTGCTCCAATTTTCTCAGTGGCATTGGAGACAAAGTCATCATTTGCAGATATTTACTTTTAAGCATGCCATATTCACTCATACGTGGACTACAATACTGAGACTAGAGAAGTGGGGGAATGTATCGTCATAAGGGATATTATTTAGCTGAATTGTGGGGTTAGGGGTAAGGGTGAAAGGAATACAGGATTCCCATGTATAAAGGCATGGAAGCCTAAAAGAACAATAATAAATATTTTTCTGCAACTAGAACATAGAGTGCATGTTTGGACAGAGATGGGAGAGGAGGTTGGAATAGTATTTAGGGCTAGGTCATGTAATAGTTTGGAGATAATTTAATATTTAATAGACGGCTCAAGTAAGAGAGTGGATTAATAACATTTACACTTTACAAAGATAATTTGTTGGCCTTGTGGAAAATGAATTCTACTGGGAGAGAGGTTCCAGTCCAGAAAACAGGTTAAAATATTGCAATTATGCAAATGGAACATTATGAGGACATAAATGAAGACAGCAAGAGAGGAGCACTAAAAGAGAACTGGTTGATATATGTGCAGAAGAGTAGATGTGATCTGGTTGTTATTTGAATGTGAGGGTGAAAGGAAAGAAGAAATCATCCAGGATATGAAGGTTCCTAACCTAGGTTACTAGGTGGATGGTGAAGACCTAGACTCTGGTTGACAGGTTGGGAAGACAATTGGAAGAGAAAGTTGGGGGCAGAGAGGGAAAAAATGGGTTTGGTTTTAGATATTTGACCTCAAAGTGCTTTCAAATCATCCACAATAAGAGGGAGTTTCATGGGAGAGAGTTAGGCTAGAGATTCAGGTGTGGGAGAATATATATATTCAAATATGCAACTGAATTATACATTCAAATATATAACTGAGAATACACAGAAGAGATTATAGAATGAACAGAGAAATACATCATGAGGAATGCACCAACATTTAAGAGGAAGAGGTATCAAAGGGAATGAAGTAAGAATGGCCAGAGGGTAAAAAGAAGAACCAAATAAAGTGATGTCATGGAAGTCAAGGAAAAGAGAGTTTTAAAGGGGGGGGGGGCGACAAAGGACTTTAATGGGCCAATCACAAAGTAAAGTTGGTCTATTGATACAGAGATGACCCCTGAGAAATGATCTAAGAAGAGTTGTGCAAAGTATTAGAGTATGCCCAGATCTGGATGAAAATTTTTCTCTTTCTTCATTCACCCTGGGGTCTAAATAGTGGATAATAACTTAGTAAATTGTTAGCTTTTCTAGTAATGAAGGAATGCTGTACTGAGTTCTGAGGTCAGACATTACTCAGCTAAGGTAAGTGAGCTTGGAAGAAGGGGATGGGAGCCTAGAGGCTTTCCTAGAAATCTAACATCACTTCCTTACTCATTGTGTGGTGGCTCTTCCAGTTTCAGGTATAACCAGACAGTGAATTTTTTTACTGTGTGTTAGTACTGCTTACAATTGCTATCTCTTTATGGGTTTGTAGCCAAAAAGACCAACATGTAGTCAGATTCCGTTCCATGCTGGGCACATGTGCATGCCGATGTGTGCTTGGCAGAGGCATTCCTAATTTGCACAGCCTGTTGCAATTTACCTCTTATGTTCACAGTCAGCCTGTGGGTTTTGTGCAGAAATAGCTATCTCATTCCCTGGAATTGCATTCCAAGACTGCTTCTCTGCACTGTATTGCTTCTCTGCACTATATTTATTCCCATCACCAGAGGTGATACTCTAAAGCTTTATGGTTTCCAAACACTTTCACATTTACTGTATTTAGTTCAAGCCTTATAATCACCCTATAAGATAGATGAGCCAGTTGTTAATATTATTTCTATTTTATGGATGAGAAAACCAAGGGTCAAAGAGATCACATGACTTCATGAAATTCAACAGTTAATATTTGAAAACATAATAATAACAGCTAATAATTCTACTGTATTTACCATGAGCTAGCACTGTTCTATGTAGTCTACATATTAATTCATACTGTAACTCATTTAATCCTTCTGACCATCCTGCAAGAGACATGCTATTTATTACCCTATTTTATAGATGTGGAAACTCAGGCACGGAGAGGAGAAACATCTTCTTCAAGCTAATAAGTAGTAGAAGAGGGATTCAAACTCAGGTAGTCTGATTTCCAAACCAGCTATCCTTAAACCTTATCTTCAATTAAACCATGGTATTATTTATATTGTGTGGACTGAGGCTTACTGTAGCAAAAAGGCATTTCCTCTAACACTTGTTGCTTAAATTAAATCCCTTTGACTTCATTCCTCAAAAGTCACTTCAAATTCCACTTTTCCATGGAAGTATAATGAGATAAACAATGCAGACTGTATTATAATACCTAATTATTGAGACCCTTTTCCTTCCATCAAATGTTTAGTACCACTCAAAGAACTCAGATTGCTTGAGATGCTGGGTTTGAAATTTGAGTTGGTTCTAGAGCTCAATCATATATGAGTTCTTTCTCTTTCTCCCTCTTCCCATCCCACTCTTTCTTCATCCTTCCTCTCTCATTCTCTCTCTGTATCTCTCTCTGTCTCTTTTATTTGTAGAATTTGCCAATTTCCATTTGTAAGCACTCCCACCATGACTTATTTCAAGCTACTAAATGATGTCAACAGCTTGCAAGATTCCTAAAAATGTAATAATCAACTCTAAGTCTATCCTAAGTATTTCTATGTAACCCACTTGAAACTCTTGACAACAACCTTGTAAGGAAAATTATGTTTATTAGTCACATTTTACAGATGAGAAAACTGAGACACAAAGAGGTTAAGTAACTTGCCAGTTACCAAATGACAAAGTTAGGATTTGGATGTGGGCATAGAGTTCCAGAGCCCCTGCTCTTACCTGCTACACTGTGCTGCCACCCTCTCTAATATTGGCTGGACCTTTCAGTTTCATCCTCAATGTCTCTAAAAAAGGAAGGGGAAAAAAACCCCATCAATTGCTTTCAAAGTTCCCTGCCTGCTTGTCCAGCCTCCCATCTCTCCATTCCATCTCTCACATACTACTAACAAAATTCCCTTTCTAAAGAAAAGAGCTAATCATATCATTCCCCTGCTCAAATACCCTCAGACAGTTTGCTGCTACATATAGGATAAAATACAAATTCCTCTTCTTGGTATTCACGTTCTCTGTGGTCAGCTCTGAATGCCTTTTGTAGTCTTCATTGCAGCTCCCCTGAAATTTTTGTCTGCTTCAGTTACACCAAATTAATTGTGAGTTCTCAAACAGGCCATGTGCTCTCTTAACTCTAGGCACATGCTAATCTCTCTATCTTTCAAGGTCCTGTGAAAATGCCATTTTCTCTAAGGTCTTCCCACATGCCTCCAGTTGGAATAAATTTATTTTCTGCTTCCTGTTGTCCCACTACATTTGACTTGTACTACCTCTATTATAGCACTTACAATGATCTGGTTTTTATTACAGTTATATTCTATAGTGTTGGAGATATATCTGTCTCCCCTACTATGGAATGAATCTTTTTTTGGGCAGGGTCTGTTCCTCTATATATCTCTCCCAGAGAATCCAGAACAGTGTCTTGCTAATAGCAGGCATTGAATCAATAGTTGTGAATTTTATTGCTAGGTGATAGTGATGAAAATCTGAGCTTGGAGTAAAAGGAGTATTTACTTTCCTCTTTCCCAGTTCATAGGGCACTATCCACTCTAGATCCATCCCTAAGGATGATGGGAATGCCAACTTCCTCAAATAGGGAAGCAATGTAACACCTTGTCCTGTGGCCACAAGGGGGCACACTGGTTGGGAGAGCAACAGCTGACCTGGGGAGGTCCTGTACCAGTCGCTAGTCTTGGGACTGTCCTCCTCCACTGATCTGGGATGGCAGTGATGCTTTCCACTGCAGTCCTTTCCTTGGTCACAGACACAGCAACCTCCGGACTCAAAGCCATCCTAGAGGGTGGGGTCTTCCACATCCTGGGCCCAGAGTCAAAACATCTTCCCTCCCTTATTCCCTCCCTACCTTATTTGTCTCTGCTTTTTAATTTTAGAACCTTCAAATATACAACAGAGCCACCTGTCCACTCCCCTAAGGTGGCTACCCAACTATCTGGAAAATCTATACTTTCTACCCCTACAGCAAGGTAGAGTTGGTTTAGTGCCTTTAAGGACTCTTAGGTATGGTCAAGGAGTTTCTGGGGCTTCCCTGGATAGAGCAGAAAAACATGCAACACCCCTATTTCAATGTGTGTACACCAATTCAAACCCCAAAGGGCATCCGTATCTCAAGAGTGGCACTACTGGCATTTGGGACTGAATAAATCTGTTGTACTATCCTATGCACTGTAAGTATTCACCAGCATTCTTGATATCTACCCACTAGATGCCAGAAGCACCACCACCCTCAGTTGTGACACCCAAAAATGTCTCCACATATTGCCAAATGCCTTTGGATGGCAAAACCTCCTGTTGGAGAACCACTACTGACATACAGCTTTCCACAAATTGCCACATAAGTGACCCCGTCAGGCTAGGATTCTATTGGTTCCAGCTCCAGTCCTCCAATTAGTAGCCTCAATCAGCTGCATATTGTCTTTGGGGTCTGTGTCTATAGCTTCAGCCCCTGGCCTCTGCACATTACTGGATGGCTGCCTCCAGAATGGGGGCAAGGCTATTATCTGTGACATTAGTAGTGACTCCCAGATAGAACAAAATTGATAGGGGCATGTCTCCAGCAGAGGTTGGGTACTGTTCTTTTGAGAATTCTCTTGCCTCTGAGTCTGGCTCTGTGAACCAGGGCCTAGCATTGGGCAAAAAAATGAACAAATAAAGTCAACCCCAGTGCTCTTTTTCTAATTAGCCTGCATTTCTTTGTAGAGAATAGTTTTGAAAGCATCTCATTTAATGGACTCTTACCCTAAATTCAAGCAACATAAGACATCTTCCTCAGCTGCTTTAAGAAAACACCTTGGGGCACCTGGGTGGCTCAGTCGTTAAGCGTCTGCCTTCAGCTCAGGTCATGATCCCAGGGTCCTGGGATCCAGCCCCGCATCGGGCTCCCTGCTCAGCGGGAAGCCTGCTTCTCCCTCTCCCACTCCGCCTGCTTGTGTTCCCTCTCTCTCTGTCTCTCTCTCTGTCAAATAAATAAATAAAATCTTAAAAAAAAAAAAAAGAGAGAAGAAAACACCTCAAAGGGTCAATAAGGCATTTGGGGGGAGGGGAAATATATATATAAAATCTCCTATTGTCAAATTTTCATCCTCCTTCAACACACACACACACACCCTTTTTGACCCAGATTCTTCTTTCCCCTTTTTGAAAGGCTTAATGTATATATTTCTAAATGAAGATAAAATATCTTGTCAATGAACATTAAAGATTATTCACAGATCTTCCAATAACTTGCTTTTCTGTAAAATGCAAGAGTACAAGTTTATATTATATTAGTGTTCAGAATGTTTCTTTATGAAGCTTTCTCCTTGGTGTTAAATGGCCTAAAGTACCATATGTTTCTTAATAAAAAGCCATGTAAAAACCTACATTAATAAACTGAACTCAAAGAAAAGCTGCCCCAAGACAGCTCTAACCAATCCTTTTTATGGGCTTGCCAACAATTTCAAGATTGTTTTAATGAAAAAAATTTATGTTCCTGTCTTTGTGGACCACAGCACGCCAGTCCCCCCCACACCCCCACCATTCGCCCCCACCCCACCCCCCAGGCCCAGCCAATTCTCCAGTGCCCTACAGAAGGACTCACTCATACTTTGGCAAGTGGTTCACCGGAAGGGCTGAGCTCTCTGCAAACCCCTGCACACACACGTGGCCAGGCAGCCACTTCCAAGCCCTTGCCTGCTAACATTCCCAGGTACCACACTGCCACCCCCATGACCACTTCATCCTCTCCTGGGGCTACACTGTGCTGGGAAGGCAGGGGAGGCTACAGGGCTCAATGTCTTTAAAAAGGAAAATTCCTTGGAGCTCAACCTGAGGCTCCATGAGCATGTTTCCAGGTTTCATGTTTCTCAGTATGTTGGAGGGGAAAGAACACAGCCTTCAGATCAACATTTACCATTAATCATTGTCATTGCTTATTTATTTGCTAGTCTCAGCTACTGGATAAATTTACATGGTAAATTCCATGAAAGTGGGACTGTATTTTGTTGATCACTTATAATGCTTAGCGGAAGCCTGGTTTGTCAATAAGCCTTCAATCTATATACATTGAAATTTGATTACATTCAAATTTTGGCCGCATACTGGCTCTAAGTTACATAATAAATGTCGATTAAATGAATGAATGGAAGAGAATGTTAAGTAACTGCTACATATAACTACTAACATGATAGAAGTCACTCAATAAATGATGTCACCTTTATTTGTATTATATTTATTACTATTATTAATGCTAGCTAGCTATGTGCACTTAAGGCAATTTACTCTCTCTGAACCTCAGTTGTTGTTTTTTTAATCTGTAAAATGGGTTGCATGAAGCCTGCCTCCTTACTAGGCTACTACGAGGATTAAGAGGCCCATTCTAGTTTTCCTTTCACAGAAGTAATGACAACTGTACTTTCTACCACCTACCAGAACACAAAAATACTGCAGCCCCCCCTTGCTCAACACATGAGATAACAAGGCCATAATCCCCCAAAGGAAAGATTCCACTGCAGCCTCCCCCTCCCCATTCTTATAGAGAGCATACAGAAGGAGGCACTCTGGTTTGGAAGGAATACTATCCAAATTTGTGGCTTATGTCTATTGATCATATGCTCATCATCTTTCTTCTGTACTTCTTTTTCCCTTGTCTCTCTTAATATAATTATTTTTGAGAAATACTAGCTTGTCTCCACAGAACTAATAGGAAGACAAAAGCACTATTAATTAGCTCTTCATGATTCTGCAAAGACAGCAGGGCTTTGCCTAAGAGACTTGGTATGTAGTAGTATCTAGAAGGGTGAACTTTTCTTGGGGTAGGATGAAAATGAAAAAAGACACCAGACTGTGGTTCGTTACGGCATCTCTTCCCACATTTCCTTAATGAGCTCTGGATGTGTTGGCTTGTTTTTCTCTTATCTCTTGGAAGATTTTGGATTTTTTTTTATTTAGATATTTTAAACATCTTCATCTCTCACGAATCGTTATGTAGAAAAAAGGAGCAGATGTGTTCTTGTGCGACCACAGGAATAGAGTCAGAACAATGGATAGCAGTCATATAGATGAAATTCTGGGCCCATAAAAAAGAACATTCCAGCTATTAGAATGTTATAACCAAAGGAAGGAGCTGCCTAGAAGGTGGCAAGCTTACCACTCCTGGAAATGTCCAAACAAACATTTGGATAACCTTGTCAGAGATGCTGTAGAAGAGATTCTTGCTTTGAGTAGGCAGTTGAACTAGAGGACATGTGGCAAAATAGAAGATGCTTTGGCCTGAGGTTAACTTAAACCTATTCTTATTTCTGACCTCACATGTCTACCCAAGCAGGATGACCCTATATACTATGATTAGTTCTAATGGGTCCAATATTAAGTTGGTTCCTTTTTTGGCTGAGGCCATCTGGCTAGGATGGAAGATGCATTTCAGTCGAGGGTTCTTTATGACTAAGGCCTTACAGTTGTTCTCTTAGCCCCTTGTTTGTCAAGCCAAGTTTACTATTTTTTTTCTTTTTTCATCAGACTGATTTTCCCCTCTGGTTTTCATCTGCATGAAAAGGTTCTGACCTTTGACTTCTCTTGACTCTTGGTTGCTGCACATGCCCTGAATTTTGCTTGCCTGCTTGGTGTCTGAATTTCTCCTTTGCCTTGATCTTAATTTATATTTTGTACCCAATTCCTAACTACCTGCAAATTTACTATGATGGTTAAGTGATTGAGTTCTGGATTAGCCTGGGTTCAAATCCTGCTTCTTGCTAACCAGCACAGTTTAGACAAGTTACTTTTGTCCTCTAAGCTTTGTTTTTCTCAACTGTTAAATGGAAATAATTATAGTATCTATGTGACAAGGAAGTTGGCACACAGTCTGTGCTCAGTAAATGTTACTACTACAGCATCTCCGATTCAGCCTATATTCTCAGGTCCCAGCTTCCCAATCCTTCTTGATGCTCTGACACCATAAACCACTATCCCAATACAAACAAAATCTTAATTTAGGCTTCCTTGCTTAATAAGAAGGACATGTTCCAGCTAAGTTGGCTATAAACACATTTCCATAAAGTAAGTCCTATTTATCTATTAAATTTTATTATAAAATTGAAAACCCATTTTTTCAAAAAATATATATATAATGAAGTTGAACTTCAGAATTCAAAACATTTTTAAAGAAAAATAACTTACCAGTGAGATATTATCCATATTCAAAACAGTTGTCACAATCACACACTGTTTACACAGTTACAATGGGGACAAGACAGTAAGTACAAGAAGCATGGAGCCCCCAAATTCTACCCATCTGTGATGTATGATCCTTTAAAATGCATGTGTGACTAACTTTATAAATTTGTAAGTTTAGAAGTCTGTCCAGCAAAGTGAGATCATTTGTCAGTGTTGCAAAATCACTACTCACTACTATGTTTAGCGTTATTATTCCATCTCAGGACAGCCAACTTAAAGAGAACCAGATATCATACGGGTTCAGACAAGAGGGCTGTGGAAAGGTTTTTGATGAAACAGGCGCAGTGCATTCTTGTTAGCCATTGGCCGTTTCCTGAATGTGTCCATCAATCTAAAACTCACCAGACTCCTGGAAACAGGACTTGAACCAAATCTAACTTCAATCCAAAAGCCAAGCAGACGTGAACCTGAATGTTAATATGTTACTAAACCATGAACTGAAGCAACTTTCTTGGAGGAAGTGGAAAAAAACCTACTGAACCAGTCTGATTTGAAGCCGAAACTGTATGTTTTATGAAACTATTGAACTGGAGAAAAAAATCGGATCAAAATATTCCCTGAATTTAAACTAAACAAATAAATTTTTATTTCCCTCAAATTGAGTCCCTGCCTACAAATAAGGCTTACTTTAATGCATATGATATTTAATTCAATACACATATAGTTTATCTTGGGGTTTTTTCTCCCTGTCAGTTTTCTTCTTTATGGAAAGGGAATGATGATCCCTACCTACTTCACTATAGTTAGTGGGAAGATTCAATGAAATAATAATCCAACACTTCTATCGCCGGCATCATCATCATCATCTGATCTGCATTGTATTCAACACACAAGGGGTCAGCTTCGCGCTTTAAGTCCTCCAGTGCGTTCACTGGCCACCAGAGGGCAGCAAAAAGGTAGAAACCCTTGCTGGAGCTAACTGTGGAACTTGTCTTATAAGGACATACACTGAGGGCTTACTATATGCCAAATACTGTTCTAAACACCTTGCATAAATTAACACATGTAACCCCTAAAACCATGCCATTAGTTGGGTTCTGTTATTATTCCCAGGGAGAAAATGAGGAAACTGAGGCAAAGAGAGGTAGAGAAATTTGTCTACAATCACCCAGATAACAGGTGGCAGAGCTAGGATTTGAACACAGGCAGCTTGGTTACAGAGCCTCCACTCTTAACCTACCACCATATACTGCCATTTGGTATTCATTCTGGAGGATGTTAACCTGGAAGAGGTTCAGATCCTTGTATGAGCGGAACTGTAGCCCAGGATGACCTTATACACTCTGTCTACAGTTCAGAACCAGAGAAGAGTCACGGCCTGAGCCTAGGACTGTGATATGGTCAACACTAGTGTTATGGACTATTTCAGGGCACAAGCATCAACCAAGTAAACAGGATAACATCTAAGAAGGGGGACGGGAGGAAGATGGGATTCAGGCTAAATGTAGGAGAATAATCAGGACAGTTGCTCTTGACAAAAGAGAATAGTTATTCTCATGGTGGCGGAGTCCAAATGGCTCATCCTTCTGAGGCTGCAGTGTGTCTTGAGGTTTAAAGAGCCAATACTAACAAGACAACAGGGAGCTGACTTGGTTCCATTTTCACAATTTCTATCTTCTGGGTTTTTTTGTTGTTGTTGATTTTTTTTTAAATGGAAACAGTAACAACAAAAAAACCTATCATCTTGTTCATCACAGCTCTCTCAAAATGATGATGGATACTGACTTCCCACTGTCTTCATTTCCTACACTTTCCCCAATCCACTACAGTCAGACTTCTGCTACACCACTTCACTGAGACTAATCTCACCAAGGTCACTAGTTATCTGCCAAATACCAAATCCAGTAGCTACCCGTTATCTTTTCAGATGTACCTGCAGCTTCTAACATTGTCAGACATTCCTTCCTTTATGAAACTCTCCCCACCTTGACTTGAAATGCCTAATCATCCTCAGTCCCAAATCTACTGCTGCTTCTATGAATACCATTTGGTAATCTACTTACTGGCTTCTTTTTTCCATCATCTCTTGTCAAAAAAATGTAATGGCTTTTAACTGCCCCCCCCCATCTTCACTCTTGACATTCCAATCCATCCTCAACATTGCTGCAGAGAGAGCTTCTCAAAATATGAAAATACTACTCTGATCATAATTCTCCCTTGCTTCAAAACATTCAATGTTCATGTTTCCCCACCATGAAATTATTTAGCATGGCATTCAACAGTCCTCTTGACTTCTTGCCTACTTTCCCATGTGGTTCTGACAATGTCTCTACCTATGGTCTTTGTCTACTCACGCCACTCAAAACAAGAAAAAAAGGAGAGAGGGAAACAAGCCATAAGAGACTCTTAACGATAGAGAACAAACTGAGGGTTGATGGAAGGAGGTGGGTGGGGGTTGACTAGCTGGGTGATGGGTAATAAACAGGGCACTTGTGATGAGCACTGGGTGTGGTATGGATGTGATGAATCACTGAATCCTACTCCTGAAACCAATACTGCGCTATATGTTAACTAAAAAATTTTTTTAAAAGTCATTCAATTTCCCATTGCTTCTCAAGCCTGTTTTTCTTTGCATCCTTCAAAATTCAACTCAGTCATTCCCTTCCTTTTCTGTAGGTTCCCCAAAATCCTTTCCCCTAGACAGAGATGCTTGTTTCCCCTAGAGAGCTCCAGTGCTTATAAGCCATTAGATGATTGTGGCTCATTCCCAACCATGGGTCTCCTGTGCCAGGCTGCTCTCCCTGTGTAAATGACCATTTAGCCTTGTACCCTCAGCACCTAACACAGAGAATCACTTAATATATATCTAATGGTGGGATTGAGATACAATAACTGGGGTATCAGAGCCCACAAAGTGGCAGGTGATTTGGAACTGGAATCCTGATTTTGAATATATCCCATCAATTCTTAAAGATCTGAAGGGCAAAGGCAATGCTGAAAGCTACAAACAATAAATCAAGTGAGAGTCATAATATTGATTTTATTTCTTTATCAATGACAAGGCAACAAAAATGTTAATGGGAACCAGCAGGGTCATGCTGAACTACGGGCCTATCCAAGTGGGTCTACAGGACCAGGAAGCAGCCTGCGGGACTGGCTTTCTTCTCCACATACAACTCAGTGGAACAAGTCCTGACAGTTTAACATGGAGCACAAATGTGTTCTCTGGGTAATAGGGCACTTAGCACATTTGACTAGAATCATGTAGACCAGATTTTGTTTTGCTTGTCTTGCCAAAAGGAGTAGTATCTTTTCATCCTGCCTCACTCCTACTCCCTAACTTAGTAGAAATTTAATAGTCTGAGAAAATTTGTATGTTCAGCTTCCCCGTTTATTTAGTAAAACTTCAGAGAAACATCACCATTACTCTGATCTGTTATCCTAGCATCCTAGCAGAGAACTGGGTCACAGCCAGGAGGGGTAGAATCTACGGGAAGTGCCTTTGTGGTAACTGCTCACCTACTGAGTCCGTTTTTGTTTTTGACCTTGTCTCAGAGGGCTGTGAGAGGGTGATAAGCATGAACTTCTAATTCTTCTCCAGTCTATTCTCTGACCATGAGGTAGGATGGGAAGTAAAGCAGGGGGAGCTACTATTCCATTGCTGTAATTCAACAGTGTGAATTATTTCATTCTTTCCCATTGGACTTGCCTTCAGTTCCCAGTATTGCACAGCAATCATATACATGGCCTTTGCATTCAACATTCTGAGTTCAAATCCTAGCTCTTCAAGTTATTAGCCATATGACTTTCAGAAAAATTATTTAACCCCTCGGGTCCTCAATGCTCTCAATTGTAACATGGGAATAATAATAACTTCCTCGGAGAGTTGCTCTAATGAGAAAATTCCTGTAAAATGTTTGGCATGAAGCCTGAATCAGCACTTTGTAACTGTGAGTTGTTATGACTCTCAGTTTAAATTCTTAGAAATTGGATTGGCTTTCATGAAGCTCCAGATCAATTCAAGCTCAGTATGCCTTACATCTGGCCTGAAGGCATTTGGAAACCTCAAGATGACTGCCATGACTGTAATGACAGAGCACCATGTCCGCTGACGAGAATGAACAGATCCACTCCCTATGGCTGAAGGTAATCGCTCTTGCAATCACAAGCAATTTCTGCTACTGTCAGCATCACTGAGCCAACATAGATCTGGAAAAGAAAGCTGGATCACTCTGAGCTTGTTCCTATATAAGCCAATCTATCAACAAAATTCCAAATGTCCCCTTTTCTGAGTGATGAGGTAACAAAGGAGTTGACAGGCCAGGTCATCAGGTCTGGAATCCTGCATCCAACTGTGTCCTGCATGTTAAATATCAGATCAAAGTGAAAAAGAAATCATGAGAGAATTGAACCAAATTTCCAAGTGCAAGACTAAACATAATTTGATTTTCAAATTTTAGACCAAGTTCTCAGGACTGACCACTGGAAAAATTCTTTCTGAAGTTTCTTCTCTAAAGTGACATGTATAAATCATAGATTAGATAAAGATGTTGTTTCCACAGCCACTCTCTTAAGCATCATCTCCTTTCCATAGATATAAAATAGATTGATCAATAGAGGGACCACAGTGAAGAGGATAGAGGAGAGGTTAATAAAAGAACCTTGGAAAGCCTCCCAGATTTCACAACTGCAGCTCTTTTAAAGCAATCTCTAAAGGGAGGTTCTGGAAATCCACTACAAGGGCACTTTCTCTAATACAGATCACCAAGAACAAAATGAAGAATATATTTCAATAACAAAGACAATAACAAATCTAAGCCTTCAACTCAAGCCTCAATATCAATGAGACAGAGAGAGATGGTTTATAGTCAGGATTCACTGAGGAAGCACAGCCACAGGCTGTCCCTATGTGTATATACGCTGGCTCTACATTTATATATATACACACATATACAGTGTATATACATATAGGGACAGCCTGTGGCTCTGCTTCCTGAGATGTGTGTGTGTGTGTGTGTATGTGTGTGTGTGTAAGGAAGATGGATGTCTCATGTTGGGGGAGAATCCACAAGCATGGGCAAGAGCCTCACAAAGAGACTGAATCCTGTGTCAGTTCTTATTGCCTCTGACTTTAGTGGTATGGAGAGTGGGGGCCCTTCATCATGGAACTAAACACATAAACCTAGCCCAGGAGCTGGAGAATCTGACGGTGAACCCAAGGAAAGGTGAAGTATTTGTAGGTGTAGCTACTACTTCACACCAGTGAGGTGAGTCAACAGATCAGCAATACCATGATGAGCTACAAGATGGTTTTTGCTTCACTTCCACCTGCCAAATCTCCCACATTTCTCTGTGGGCTGCCCTTTGTAGAAATATACGGAAAGGGAATTCTGGGAACTGCTGTTCAGACTAGCCAAGTTGATACCTTCTGAAGCCACCATAGATAGATATTAGACCTCTCTGCCCCTGATTTCTGTGTAACTCCTCTTTGGGGAATGCCTCTTCCAGTCTAGAGTGGTTTAAAAGTCCATGGAATGAAGACTCTTTTCTCACCTCATCATATCATTCAGAAAGTAAAAATAATTGTTGTTACCTTTAAAAGCATTTGGATATTCAGAAATCTCAGTTGAGTTCTCAAGGCCTAAAACAGCCTGTTCTAAAGGCTATAGAAGCTAATTCATTATGTCAAAAAGAGCTCCCTCTGTTTTACACACATGCATGTGCATGCACACACACACACACATACACACACACAAACTAATCTATAGCCCATAAACATCATTTCACAAGTTTCGTGTATTTTCAGTATTCAGTAAATGTCATATTTTGACGGGAATGTGAAGTGAGTGTGCCTATCCTCACTGTCCACTCTGAGCACCAATGGCCCTGAGATTGAGAGATAACTTTGCCCAATACCAAGTCATCTGGAAAGCATCAAACCTGGGTTGCTTAGCTGCTCTTTAAAGTTCATGGGTGTCTCTTAGTTTTATAATAACTGCAATGTATTGGGATGATAGAGGTGCACATTACCATTTTAACCAACTCTTTAAAATAGAAAAAAATGTAGGAAGCAATCACATGGCAATATTAAATTTTTTTCATTATATTTTCTAATAACTCTCAAACACTGGTAACCATAAAAGCCATCATAATGTGTTTATTGAGACCAGTAATCAGTGCAGGATGGAATTTTCAATATAACACAGGCAGGTTTTCTATGAAAGTGGCACAGGGAACTCTGCCCCTTTGCTGGAATATAAACTTGACTCCCTCTTTAGGGCATTGAGGTAGTAAAACACAAGAGAACTTCCTAATGGAAATGAGACTATTCTCATTAAATTAAATGAGACCATTTAATGTGGGTGAAAGTGATTTAAAATTCACACACCTCCTGCAAATATGTTCTTGATTTACTTTTTAAAGAGTAAAATGGGTTTAGTAAATATTGCCAGGTATAATAAATCATAAAACATTTAACACCGATTTGTCAAATGTAGTTTACATGAACTAGCACTTAGTGTTATTTATGCCAGACTGAATGAAATGGCTGATATGTTAGGAGGGTTTTTAGCCGGTTAGGAAACATGCAGGGAGCAAAACATTGTGCTGGGTGGTATGCTGGTTATAGAAAATTACACGATGCCACATTATCCCCAAAGTGCTTATACTCTGGATGGGATATTCAATCAAGAATACAAGGTAGGATATGAGAAGGGCCTGTCCAAAGCAGCTCAGTTTCAGCTTAAACCAATCGATCAAAACCACCTTTTCTTATCTGATTCCACCTATCACTCCCACCTGGCCATAATCCATTAGGAAAGTTCCAGCCTTCTAGAACTGTTGACTTGAACCTTCCATTCTGAACTTTGCATCCTGTCTTGCACTCTGCTTCTAAAACTTTTAGGTTTTCAGCACTTAAACTCTTGTCTTGGATGTCTTCACAGTCTCTTACAGGGCCAGCTTTGGTTCCATTCTTCAAATAAGATCATTACTTACTGCTTAGATGTGTATAATGTAAGCCACTCTGTGTAACATCCTGATGCAATTCAATATCATACCCTGGGACTTTACCCTAATTTAGGCTGATTTGGCTAATGTCATTACCTGCTCTGCCCCTGTTCTGATGATTGTATAGATTCATGAAAGTGCTTATAGGGGTTTGCATCTATTTCATCAGAAGTTAAGGTAAGTCATAAAGGGAAGGGGGAATGTTTAATCAGTAGAAGTCTAGTCCTCTAGCATGCTCATAAACAAGTTCTAGAATAGGAGAGGACTTTACCAGGAAAACAGACCACCATCTCAACATTCAAGTGCTTCCTAAAATCATAAATAGTATCTTCCTCCTTAGCATAGACACCAACTTGTCATCTTGGAAAGAACAGGATTTTAACTGTCAATACCAAAGTGCCCTGGTATGTTCCTTCATCTTCCGGTTATTTCATCATGAGTAGGACATGTGCTCTGTCTCATCTGTTACTCTGGTCAAGATCTTAACACTAATCCAGAGAAGACTTTATGATAAAGGCTTGACTTTCAGGGAGTAGAGGAATTGTGTTGGAAGGAGAAGTCAATTGTGGCTGTAAAGTTTGACTTGTTATGCTTAGAGTCAGGAAATGCAAAGGAACAAGTATCCCATTACATGGAAAATAATGGAGATTAAGAATTTGGGCAGGAGCAGGTTGTTAAATCATTTTTCCTGTTAGTGCTCTGTAGCTTTTTAATAGGCATCAAGTCTTTCTAAAAGTATTTGTCAATGATGACAGCAGGTCAGCATTTGGTTGGACAGGATTTGCTAAATCTGAAGGCTTAGGATTATTTTCCACTGGAGCTATACTTAACAGTGCTGTTTTGTGTGACAGAAAGACACTAGAACTCTAGGAGTGGGGAAAGAGATGCAGAAAAGGAAATATTTGGAAAAGAGGTTCCAGAATCCAAGCCAAAGGAAGTCTTCTCCAAGAGGCTCCTAGCCTTCTGTATCAAATGAGGGCTCCACCCACCTCCAAACCTTTGCTCAGCTATGTTTTATTTATTTATTTATTTATTTATTTTACTCTGGTGGCAAATGTGTAAATGATTAAAATTATAGCCATGCCATAGGATCTTTTTATCTCCAAGGTTATGATTTTAAACAGGAAACTACCTTAAGACCAAGCCTCGGTTGTGGCTTGGTCAGACTTACTTTCACATTCTACTTTTGAGTATTGTGTTCTGATCCTGTGGGAAAAATCATGCTGTAGCAGACACTTCTGGTGCCTGTGCTAGAACTCTCAGCTCACCTTTGATTTTAGCTGGGGCTCTTAACAGTGAGCATCTTCAGTTCCCCTTGCACTGCCAGCCCCCTCCTCAGGAGTGTCCCTACTTTCTTTCCACATTCCAACCCCAGGGCCTTCTCCATTGCCAAGGGAGTTTGGTCAGTCCAGGAGCAAACACAGCCTGGCAGTCCAAAGGAATTAATGTTCCCAGAGAAAACCCAACTTCCAATTATTTTGATATACAGTTCTGTATACATCTTAAGAGATCACAGCAGAATCAAAATCTATTTTCTACAGTGGTTTTCCTCCTGACCTCACATCCCCACTACCTCAAATCTGTTTCATGGAATTACCTTCCAAATAACTAACTTCACCCAAGTAGTAGTCTCATGTTCCAATTTTAAGAGAAACCAACTAATCACCATACTAAGCCAGAAATGCTCCCCTTTCCTTCCCAGATGTTCTCGTGTGCATGCACACACACACACGTGCACACACACACAAAAGGAAGCATATACTTGTAATAAGCCATTGTAATATATTGAACCAGGACATCCCTGAAGTTGTTAGGTCATGGAAATTTGTCTTTAAAAGAGAAAGTAGGGGACATTCACTTCTTTCCTTGAAAGATTTATTGCCATGGGATTTGCCATCCTAATATAAAAAAAAACTAGACAAAATATATAAAACAACTGTTTTCAGACAATGGTCAGCAAGTGGCTTAGCAGTGATTCCTGAGGAAAAGAGGAAAAGAGAGCAAATCAGGTGAGCCCTACAGTTGTAACAGCCCACTACCTGGAGATAGTTTCAAAAATGCAGCTCAGAGAATGTTAACCCAGAGCCTATCAGCCTTGCTGAATGGAAGAAACAGAGGTTCAGGAAGGCTCAAATATCTGTAATTTTTAGGGAAGAGTATTGAAGAAGAGGTAGATGCATAGAAGGAGAGCTCTGAGAATCAGCAGAAGGTCGCTTGAATCTTGCTTGAGTAGGGATGTGCACATTAATGAGTGGAAATTCCCTAAGGCCAGGGAAAGAAATACTGGAATGCAGTAGGCCAAACAATTCCTGGAGCTCACAAAGCAGTCAGTATGGAGAGACCTTGTAATTCATAAGAAATTCGATACAACCCTCAGAAGTCTTTCACCTTTGTAGTAGAACTAAATTATTGCTAGAAAAAATGTTACTTCAGACCTGACTTAACAGAAATTAGGATTGTGCCTCAAATGGATCAAACTGATCCTAAATAACTTAAGTGTATACCAGAAAAAAAAGGAACTCTTCAAAAGAATACAACAAAATACATCACTCAACAATGTAAAACTCAAAATGTTCATCATCCAAGAAAAAATTAACATACATGCAAAGAAGCAAAAAAAGGATGAACTATACTCAAAAGAAATTAATGAATCATTGAACACTACATCAAAAACTAATGATGTACTTTATGTTGGCTAATTGAACATAATAATAAAAAAATTAAAAATTAAAAAAACCTTTGTACACATGAAAGGAAGAAAGAAAAGAAAATCCAATCACTATTAACAGACCCAGACATAATAGAGAGGATGGATTAGCACACAAGACTCTTTAAAAGATATTATAAATGGGAGCACCTGGGTGGTTCAGTTGGTTAAGCGTCTGCCTTCAGCTCAGGTCATGATCCCAGAGTCCTGGGATGGAGCCGCATATTGGTCTCCCTGCTCAGTGGGGAGCCTGCTTCTCCCTCCCCCTCTTCCACTCCCTCACTCTCTCTCAAATAAATAAATAAAATACTTTTAAAAAAATATATGGGACACCTGGGAGGCTCAGTCGGTTAAGTGTCTGCCTTTGGCTCAGGTCGTGATCCCAGGTCCTGGGATAGAGTTCCACGTTGGGCTCCTTGCTCAGCAGGGAGCCTGCTTCTCCCTCTGCCTGCTGCTCCCCCTGCTTGTGCTCTCTCTCTCTCTGACAAATGAATAAATAAAATCTTATAAAAAAATAAAAAATAAAAATAAAAAAGATATTATAAATGTTACATATATGCTCAAGGATGTAAAGGAAAGCATGAACATTATTGGGAGAGAAATAGAAGGTTTCTTTCTAAAAACATGAATGGAGGTATAAAGAAAAACAGAGTATCTGAAGGAAAAATACACTAGATGAGCTCACTAGGAGATTAGACATTTGGGAAGAGAATTAAGATTAGACACTTAAACTTGAATAAGTAGCAATAGAACCTACCTGAATGAAACACAGAGAAAAAAAAACAGAAAAAATATTATGAAAGTATCCATGACATCTCGGACAATATCAAATGGTTTAATATAGCTATAATGGGATTAGTGTCCCTATAAAAGAAACCCTAGAGAATTCTCCACTCCTTCTGATACGTGAGGGTACAGCAAAAAAGATGGCCATGTATGAACCAGGAAATGGGACCTCACCAGATCCTGAATGTGCCAGTACCTTGATCTTGGACTTCCTAGTCTTCAAAACTATGAGAAGTAAATTTCTGGTTATAGGTCACACAATCTATGGTATTTTTGTTATGGCATCTTGAAGACAGAAGATTTTTTAAGAAGGAGGAAATTTTAGAAATGAAAAAAATGGGGAAATAAAAAAGGATTTTAGAAAAACTGTAGTATGTTGAAGAGCAGCAACATATATTTAGTAGATGATAGACATCCCTAAAAAAGAAAACTGAAACAAGGAGGCAGAATAAACACTAAATTTTATAATCTAAGAAAACTTTGCTAAAATTTAAATGATAAAAACATTAAAATTGGGGGCACCTGGGTGGCTCAGTCAGTTAAGTGTCCAGCTATTGATTTTGGCTCAGGTCATGATCTCAGGAATCGAGCCCTGTGTTGGGCTCCACATTCAGTGGGGAGTCTGCTTGAGATTCTCTAGCTCCCCCTCCTTCTGCCCCTCCCCCGGCTCTCTCTCTCTCTAAAATAAATAAAAATCTTTAAAAAAAAAAAACAATTAAAATTGCATATTGAAAGCACATACCATGTATCTGCAAATACTGAAGCAGAATGACCAACATGAAAATATACTCTAAATTATTGGACTTTAGAGAAAAAAGTCCTTTGTGTTTTTACACAAAAACAATGTCTTTCAAAGGCAAAATATTAAATTATCAATAAATTTTTTGTCAGTAACACTTTATGCCAGAAGACAATGGAGTAAAATATTTAGGATGTCCAAGTAAAGAAAATGTAAACCAAAGATTTTATACCTAGAAAATTGACTTTCATACAGAAAATGCACAACCATTATCAGTGTGTAAGAAGTTAGAGAATCTTGTTCCGTGAATTCTTCCTTATAAATTTAATAGAAAAATTAACTTCAGAAAACCAAAATGAGTAGGGAAATATCACAAAAACTGGTGGCAAGCATTAAGCCTCTAGTTGCTTACAGTTGCTTAATGAATATAAGCTTCAAGGGAGAGAATGTTGTATATAATGGGTATATGCTTCAATAATGTATATATTGTAACTATTAAAAATGGGTAGAATTGGGAGAGTATATGCAAAAACATTTTTAAACTATTTTCAGTAATTATATTTGTGTGATAGTTTAGTTATTCTGAGACTGTTATGCATATAATGTTGGCCAGAGTAAATGGGTAATTATGGGGATATTCTAATTCTATTATCCCCTGTGTCTTGAGAATGGAAGAAAGGAGATGCATAGGTGTAATACTGAAAAGCTTAAGGGAAAAAAACAGAAATACTGAATTGGAGTTGGAAGATCATTTACATTCATGAGGTCTCCATGTGTTCTGCCTCTGTCCACTGAAAAAACGCCCTCATTACTAATGAGCATTCCTAGTAATACCTACCCAGTGATCTTAAAATACAATTTCTCAATAAAGTAAACCAGGGATTTTTCAGGAATAGCTGATTCCAGGTCTGGAAATGTACAAGATGAATCTGGAATATGTCATCATACCGGAAAGCACGGAAACTATAAAAGACTGTCAGGGTTCCATCAAAAGGATCCAGGAGCCAACATGAAGAGACATTCATTGGCCAAAAATAGAACTTGCAATTCACAAAAGATAATTGCAGTTGATTGCAACCTACCAAGTATGTTTAAATCCATGAATTATGATGACATTTTAAAAAGCTAATTGGTCACTCTCAAAGGATAGTAGTAAGCTACTTAAAACTGGTAACTAAAGGGAAAAATCTGACTTATTCTGTTTCTCCTACATGACTGGCAGCCAATCAAAAACATCTCTTTATAAAAGAAGTACAAGTAGTAAGTGATGAAGAAATGATGAAGTTAGATGATTACCATTCTGAAGCCCCAATAAATTAATGGATCTAAGCAGTGAACATCAATGGCTGCCAACACCACAAAGGAGGATATAATCAGGCTATGTGCCTCCTGATGAAAAAACATACCATCACTTATAGTCTTGCCAAAGGGATAGAACACAAGGCTGATCTGGCTGCCAATTTGGAGAAAATACAAAGGTCAGAGGATTATGTTGAACTGTACCACAGATGTGCAATTGGCAAAACCTAGACTGTAGGTAACTATAAGTCATGTGCTCCAGGTCCTTCAACAGATAAACTGTAAGAAGAAAGGGATAAAATGCTAACCTATAGATTAAAAGAATGTGAAAGACATGTCATTTTTTTTTTTAATGAGCAAGACTAAATTAGAGTTTCTAGGATGCATGTGGATGATCAACTGTAAAAATAGTCAAGGAGGTGGGGTGCCTGGCTGGCTCAGTCAGTAGAGCATGCAACTCATGATCTTGGGGTTGTGAGTTCAAGCCCCATGTTGTGTGTAGTGATTACTTAAAAATCAAATCTTAAAAAATATTCAAGACACATGATATGATGAGCACTGGGTGATATACTCAACTAATGAATCATTTAACATTATATCAAAAAAATATTCAAGGAGGTGAAAAGATCCAAATAAATTATGAAGACTATTTAAAATATAATAATAATAATAATAATAATAATAATAATGAAAATCTGTATGAGAACATCTAAAATAGTATTCACAGGAAAATGTATAGTCCTTACATTAAACATATAGCCCTTACCTCCTTATGGTACTTACATTAACAAGAAAGAGTTTTAAAAATAGATTAGGTATCCAATTCAAGAAGTTACTTAATAAAAGCAGGAAAATATTAAAGCATAAATTAGTTTTCAAACTAATACATAAATTCAAAGACTGAATCTTTGAGAAAGCCAATAAAATCAATGAACTTTCTAATAACCTAATTAAGAAAAGTGAAAGAAAAAATCATAAATGCACAAACAAGATAAAATAAGGGAGAGCACACTTATCTTGATGAGCCCTGAGAAATGTGTAGAATTGTTGAATCATTATATTGTACATCTGAAACTAATATAACACAGTATGTTAATTATACTTGAATTAAAACAGAAGACAAACAAAACAAAAACTTTTAAAAAAGATATCTGTACTGCATGTAATAAAAATACAATAATCTAAAAAAAGATAAAATAAGGGAGAAATAAATACAGAAGAAATACAAATACAAATACAGAAGAAACCAAAAAGTATCATATACAATGATTTTCTGAACTTTACAAATATGTTAGGAAACCTTGATGAAATGGACATTTCCTAAAGGATAAACAATCTAAATAAATCAGTTGCTATAGAAGAAATGAAGGAAGCTAATAATGAACTATTTTCCCTCAAAATCCCCAGGGCTAGATCGTTGTGTGAGGAACTTCTACCTGTCCTAATAATAATAATAATAATAATAATAATAATAATAATAGTAATAATTCCACAGCTAGTTAAACTGTTCCAAAGCACAGAAAAAAGAAAGCTTTCACCTTTTTTATCATCAAGCATAACATTGATAACAAAACTCAATTGCACAACAATATAAATCAATCTTACTTATGATTATTGATGCAAATGCCAAAGAAATATTAATAAACAGACTTCAGCAGCTCTTTAAAAGAATCATATGCTATTATCTAGTAATTTATTTCAGCAATGAAAAGATGGTTCAATAATGAAAAAAATTATTATTGTAATTCATCATATTAATAGATCTAAGAAAAACAATCTATAATTTCTCCATAGATTTTCAAAAGACATTTGGTAAACTTCAACATTTCTGCTTGACCTTAACAAATAATTGAAGAAAACTGTTAATTAAATAGGAGAGATGAAAATATTCTCAACCTGATATCTCTCAACACGTAAGCCAGCATAATGCTTAATGAGAAGGCACTAGAAATATTGCCCTTAAAATCTGAAAAAAATACCATAATTTCTGCTATTGCCACTAATATCTAATTTACTATTGTTTCTTGGTATTAGCCAAAGAAATTTTGATGAAAGAAAGAAATAATGATAAAAAATTGGGAGCAAAGAAGTAAAATTATCACATTTTGCTGTTGGCTGAATGAAATTAATATGTAATCAGTTGACTATATATACAAACAGAAATAGGGAAGATACAATTCAATTTACAAGAGCAGCAAAAACAAAAAATGCTAGAAAAAACATGAAATGTACAAATTTTTTTTTGAGAGCGAGTGAAAGAGCATGTGTGTGTAAGTTGAGGAGAGGGGCAAGAGAATCTTAAGCAGGCTCCACACCCAGCACGGAGCCCTACATGGGGCTCAATCTCATGACCCTGAGATCATGACCTGAGTGGAAATCAAGAGTCAGACTTTTAACCAACTGAGCCACCCAGTCACCCTGAAATGTACAAATTTCTTATCTGAATAAGTATTTTAAATACTCCTAAGAGAAAGAAAGAATACTTGATCAAATGGCAAGTCATGCCATGTTCTTAGGTAAGAAGATTCAACACTATAAAAATGCTAGTTCCTGCTAAATTAATCTATAAATACCACAAAATATCAATAAAAATAGCAACACTTTTTTGATGTTAAAGTTCATACGGTGAAATAAACAAGCAAGAATAAAAAACTTGGAAAAGGGAAGTATGAAGATGTACTAGAGAGGCAAAAACATCATTATAATAAATTTTATAACATTATTATAGGCTCAAGAATTAAAACAGATGGTACTGGAACTTGAATAGAGAGACAGAGTATTGCACCATAATAAAAAGCAAAGAAATAAACACAAATATATTGAAAGAGTATCTCGAATTTGTAGGGAAAATAATTATTAAATGGTAAGGGAACAAAGAAGTATCCGTTGGGAAACAAACAAAAACTAGATAGTGGATTCATACCACATACATTATTTAAAATAGATTCCAGAAAGATCAAATATTTAAATATAATAATTGAAATTATAAAAACTCTACAAGATGGAAAATTCTCTTACAATCTTTGGGGAAGGTTTTTCTAGCTATGACACAAAATCCAGAAGCTGTAAAGAAAAAGTTGATAGATTTGGCTCCCTAAAATTTTTTTTAATTACAAAACAAAAACTTTCACAAGCAAAGTTTTAAAAAAAAGACCAATTGGAAAAAAAGTACTGGCAATTTATGTTGTAAATTAAGGATTAATGTCCCTAATATATAAAGAACCTCTATAAATCAGTAAGAAGAAAAAGATCAACATGCCAATAGGAAATGGGCATAGAGACAGTTCACAGAAAATATATTTGTTTTCAAACATGAAAAGTTACTCCACTCATAATAAGAGAATTTCAAATTAAAAATAGACTGTGAAATCATGCTTTAAATATCAGATTGTCAAATATCAAAAACTTATAACACAGTCTATTAGTAGATATGAAGAAATAGGTGTGTAAATTGGTTCCACCTCTGGAGGACTATTTGTCAACATATTACAAAGTTGGATATCTACATATCCTTCAGCCTTGTAAATTCACTTCTCAGAATTTATACTAAAACACAAACTCACACACTCAAAGTGGCTTATATATAACTGTGCATAGTGTGAGTAGTTTGTTTTAGTGAAGTTTGGAAACAATCTAAATGTTCATCAGTAAGGGACAGGTTAATATTTATCCATGCCGCCATAAAAAAAGGACTTAGGAAACTCTTTACATATTTATATGGAAAAATTGCAAAGATAAATTGTTAAGTAAGAAATATAAAGATATTTGATCCTTTTGGAAAATGCAAAATAGGGTGCATAGCGTTTTACCATATGAAGAGAATATATGTGTGTGTGCATGTGTATCACATATATACAAATACATACCTACATATAAATAATATATATACATATATAAAAATATATATACATAACATACATGTGTATGTGTGTATGTACATCTTTACTTGCATGGATAAAATAGCTCTAAATAAAATATCTCTAGAGAGCTCTTCAAGAAACTAATATTATTTTAACATATGGAGAGGGACATTGTAAGTCTAGAGAATAACAGTAGGAAAAAGATTTACACTCTATATGCATTTTGAAATTTATTTTTCTCTTTTTCTTTTTTAGTCTTATTGAAGTATAACTGACATACAAAAAAATTACACACATTTAATGTATACATCTTGATGAGTTTGGACATATGCTTACACCCATGGTGCCATCACTTCCAAAAATTTTCTTGCATTCTTTTGTGATGTATGTGTTGTTGTGTTTTTATGTTTGTTTTTGTCTTTGTCTTTTGGTAGGAACATTTAACATGAGATCTATCCTCTTGACACATTTTAAAGCACGCAACGAAGTTTCGATTATGCAAGATGAATAAATCCTAGAAATCTAGAAATCTGCTGTACAACAGAGTACCTATGGTTAACTTTTTGAAATTCAAGCTATGTGTAGGTACTAACCTAAAAAATATGCCTCTGTGTGTTGTGTGTGTGTGTGTGTATACACATATATACATATACATATATACATACACACAGAGGTGCACATATATATGTATATATATTCACATTTACATATATATGATATAAATAAATTAGAAGTGTACATGTATATAACTATATACATTAAAAATATGGAATATTAAGAGAAAATACTTCTGGTTGGTATTATTATTGGGGATTTTACTTCTTCTATATTTTTCAGGTTTTCTACAATAGCTTTATATTATAACCACAGAACCATAAATGTCATATTTAAAGACTAGAGGGATCTTGGTATACTGAAAAAAAAAAAGCTCAACATGAGAATCAGAACATCTGGGTCTAATTTCAGATCTAACACTCACCAGCTGGCTGCCATTCATCATATCTTCTAACTTGTCTGAGTCTCAGTTTTCTCATCTGTAAAATAGGGATAATACTGCTTGCCTTGATTTTCCTGAATTTGAGAGAAAATCAAATGATAAAATTATTTGAAAGTGCTTATAAATCACCATGCTATACAAATGTGCAGTATTGTTATAGTTAAGGATGTAATAAGCATTACTGAAGTATTAGATTTCTCTATTTCCTGCTTAATATACAAATCAGCTAGTGAGTTGAGCAAAACCTATTAGGATCTTAAAGAGCTACAAGGCAATTGAATTCTGTCCTCCACCATTATTTCCATTTGGAGAGTAGAAAGAAGCAGCAGCAAGTTAAGAGAGTTGTATAGGAACATTCCAAGGAAAAATTCTCACCCAAGAAAATAACATTTCCTTGTGCTCTCCTGAAGCCAGATATTACCTCACTAACACACAACTCTATCCACTCATTCTATCGAATCAGTTTGTTTCTACTGTACAAACTGGTAGTTTTGTAAACACTGTGCTTTGGGCACATCTGCTTTGCTGTCCATACTCAGAAAAATCTGAATGGACTCAATGCCAGTGCAGCATTCCCCTGAGGGATTTTCCTCCCCCACACACACCAAAACACACACACATGTGCATGCATTTGTACACATTATCTTTCTATTTTTTTAAATTATGCATAGGTTACCAGAAAAGATGCTGAAACCATGAAATAATAATAGTTATATCAGCAGAAATGTGGGATTGGAGCTCAGCACTGCTTGTAAAACAATATATCGTTTCAACAAAAACAGGCCAGAAGATCAAAAACAGTTATGAATCAGTGTCCAAAAAGCTCCATTTTTAAATAATGGTTTCAAAATATTTTTCCCTTAAAATCTGAGGCAACAAAGCAGAGACATGGGTAAGCAGCTAGATTCTCCTCACCTTGGTCAGCTTGTTGGCTCTCTCTTGCTCTTTCTTTTTTCAGGCATCAGGATGTTTCAAAATGTTTTAAGTGGAAATCTTAGTATTGTAAGTGCTTGGGAAATTCATTCACTTGAAGTCACAGACCAATCTACTGCTATCTGCTTCACCACTTAGTGGGGTGTCTCCAAATATCTTGAGGGGTATTGCAAAACGCTAAAAATAAATGGAAAAAACCCACAGTTAATTGGTTCAAGTTATTTTTCCTTTAATTTATTTATACCATACACAGTCCTTTAGGGGAAGTCAGGATGAGTTTTAAAAAAGATCAGCCACCACAAATATAAAAGATTTGAGATCATTACTTCAGGCCTCTAGGAGATAATTTAATGGTATTATGTATAATGCTGAGAGCGTGGTCCGAGACTTATATACCACCTGGGTTCAAATCCCAACTTTAACACTAGCCATGTGACTTGAAACACTTGTTATTAACCCTTCTGTGCCTCTTTTTCCTCTCATAGGGTTATTGTGAGGACTGAATATTATTATCCCTGAAAAGTATTGAAAATACTGTATTGAAAAAAGTATTAAATACAATAAGCATTCAATGAATGTTAGCTGTTCCTTTAATTATTTCTAGTGATACCATGACAAAAAATTACTAACTGGTCCTTGAACACCTTGCAAGAGTCAGTGTTCTCCTTTAAGCATGTACCCTTAAAAAAAAGCGTTTACCCTAAGCATTTACTACCATAGAGCCCCTCAGGTACTATGGAGAACCTAACTCTCCAGATAGCAAGCACTATGTAGCTTCTTGTCTCAAGATTCTGCCTCTCAGTATGGACTGTTAACATGTGCTTCAAAACCAAAAAAAAAAACGCATACAATCAGGCCAAAACTATGTCTTCCATCTTGCCATGAAGGACGCTGACGGGTTGGTATGCTGCATTCGATTTTTATTAGACTGGCTCTTTTCTTACTGCATTCCAGGTCATCTTTGAGCTTCAACAGACGGGTGGGCAATACAGGAGTAGCATGGAACACACTGCTTTGTTTTGATGTCTTAACACTTCAGATGAAAAGAATTTTCTTTAAGCTGGGCCCTCTTTGTAGACTGTGTCTTCAGCGGAACATACTTCTTTTTTCCATGAGTACGACCAAATGACCTGTTGATAAATGTTTTAGGGAACAGATCAAAGCAAGAAGAAAACTAAAGGCATATTTGAGTTCATGAAGATACCTAATTTTCCATCACTGAGAGATGTTCTTCTTTATCTCCATGTATGTTATTCATCAAGACATCTTGACACTATTTACTGGACAGTAATGGCACTGTTTACCAGAAAACTAGCCTAATCTGCTACTCATTGTTTTCATCAGTTAAATAAAACTGACCTTTCATCTTTAGCATTGTGCTTCCAACAAAATCCTGCCAAAATCACTAATGATCTGTGTTCCTCAGACAGCTGCAACACATTCCCCATGAGCTAAGAAATGGTGGGATCATCACCCCATCCAGAAATAGAAGGGCTTTACAGACCACATTAACAGGTTATCACTCAAGCCAAGCCATTAGGATCCAGGGGAAAGAGTAAGTGAAGGTAAGAAGCTTGAGAAAGAGAATTCCCAAACCTGGTCTGGAACCCCTAAATCAAAAGAATTTAGTTGTTAAGACTGAATTGACAGCAGGGGCGGAGCAAGATGGCGGAGGAGTAGGAGACCTGGATTTCGTCTCCTCTCAGGAATTCAGCTGGATAGGGATCAAACCATTCTGAACACCTACAAACCCAACAGGAGATCGAAGAAAGGAATAGCAACAACTCTCTGA
>NC_138372.1:134420518-134435959 GCF_054177405.1 Leptonychotes weddellii
TGTTCCATTTCTTTGAAAAAAGTTGATGGTATTTTGATAGGGATTGCATTAAATGTGTAGATTGCTCTAGGTAGCATAGACATTTTCACAATATTTGTTCTTCCAGTCCATAAGCATGGAACGTTTTTCTATCTCTTTGTGTCTTCCTCAATTTCTTTCATGAGTATTCTATAGTTTTCTGAGTTCAAATTCTTTGCCTCTTTGGTTAGATTTATTCCTAGGTATCTTATGGTTTTGGGTGCAATTGTAAATGGGATCAACTCCTTAATTTCTCTTTCTTCTGTTTTGTTGTTGGTGTATAGAAATGCAACTGATTTCTGTGCATGATTTTATATCCTGACGCTTTACTGAATTCCTGTATGAGTTCTAGCAGTTTTAGAGTGGAGTCTTTTGGGTTTTCTACATAAGGTATCATATTATCTGCAAAAAGTGAGAGTTTCACTTCTTCTTTGCTGATTCAGATGCCTTTTATTTCTTTTTGCTGTCTGATTGCTGAGGCTAGGACTCCTAGTACTATGTTGAATAGCAGTGGTTCCATTAATATTCTTAGAGGAAATTTATAGGTAAAGATGACTCCAGTAATTAAATGTTTCAAATATCTTTATTTTCCCCCATGTTTAAATAATAGTTTGGCTACATAAAGAATTCTAGGTTCAAATTTTTCCTTAGATATCTGAAGATATTGTTGTATTATTTCATTAGAACAAGTATGGCTGGTGAGAAATACAGTGTCTATACTTCTTCTAATATAGGGATTTACTTTATTCTTCTGGCACCTTCTAGGACTTTTTACTTATATTTGCATCCCCCAAATTAAACTATATTCTGTCTAGATGTGAGTCTGTTTTTATTTATATTGCTTGGCAATTGATAGACTCTTTTAGTCTACCATGTCATTCTCATTTCAAACTCTGCCAGTCTTTCATTTCATTCAAATGAAATCTCTTTCCCTAGGATATATTTTTTTGTTATTTCTTTCATTTTTATCTTATTTCATTTAAGTATAGAAGTAATGTATGAATATATTCTTGTTAAGAAAATGGATAATTCACAAGCAAATTTGAGCAAAAACTAGAATAACTGTCATCCTTGTCCCAATTCCATCTGATTCTCCCTAGGAGGGATCACTATTAATAAATTAAAATATGTATCCTTCCACATATTTTTATTATTCATTTAACTTCTACTAAATTAACACACATTTATGGTTTACAAAATCAAAAGCAATAAGGTTTGTAACAACAACAATGAAACCACAACCCCCTGTTTGAGGGGTATCCCAAACTCTGATTTCTGCTCCTGGGCCAACTCTCCCTTTGTCTGAACACTAATTTCATCAATGAGTTCATGCATCCAACAACCCAAGGTATCTTAAATTTTAAGGATTACTCACTTGGAATCACCCCATTCAAGGCTGTGGTCCCCAGGCCTCTATCCCTATTCTCTTTATAACATAGACAAGGACGACTTTACTAGAAGTAGTCATCACTTCTTGGGAACCAATGCAGTGAGCAAATCTGGGGGCACTTTTTCATATAACCAAAGCACTCTTTGTGGTTTTAGCTAGGCTTTGTAGTAGAAGGAGGTATAATTAAAAATAAATTAATCAACCACTGTGTATAAATTTCTAACTAAATTTACTTAACAGTTAAATTAAACATGACAACCAATTTCAAACATACGATGCAAGTGTGAGTTTAAATTTAATCAACAATGCCTCCTCCTCAGAGTGTTGGCAAATGTTCTCAAGAAAGAGTCAGCTCGGGGGAGCCTGGGTGGCTCAGTCCATTCGTTGAGCATCGACTCTTGGATTCAGCTCAGCTCATGATGTCAGGGTCACGAGATCGAGCCTCATGTTGGGCTCCGGGCTCAGCTGGGAGTCTACTTGAGATTATCTCCCTCTCCCTCTGTTCCTCCCCACCCTCACTTTCCACCCCCCACCCCACCCCTCTAAAATAAACAAATACATCTTTAAAAAAAGAAGAAAGAAATAGTCAGCTGGGTCACTATCTCTATCATGATGTACCTTCAGTCCTTCCGTCAGGTGTGTTTCAAGAGACATACAGCTGTTCTCATAGATGTAGCATCCGTGTATCATAATACCACAGCTTTGCTTCCATGATTGCAAATCCTTATAAACTCCTTTTTTAAAATTTCTAGTAGGCCCTAGTTTACTTGATTAAAGAAATTGTATGTATCATAAGGGCATTTAATTAAGTGAATTCAACTGATTAAGTTCACCATTTGTGTTTCTCAATTTAGATTGCACATTGCAATCATCAGCAAGCTTTAAAAGTATTCCCTGGGATTTTAATGGTTTCATGTCTCACATTTAGGTCTTTAATCCATTTTGAATTTGTTTTTGTGTATGGTATAAGAAAGTGGTCCAGTTTCATGCTTTTGCATGTTGCTGTCCAGTTTTCCCAACACCATTTGTTGAAGAGACTGTCTTTTTCCCATTGGATATTCTTTACTGCTTTGTTGACAATTAATTGACCATATAGTTGTGGGTTCATTTCTGGGTTTTCTATTCTGTTCTTTTGATCTATGTGTCTATTTTTGTGCCAGTGTCATACTGTTTTGATCACTATAGCTTTTTAATATAACTTGAAGTCTGGAACTGTGATGCCTCCAGCTCTGTTTTTCTTTTTCAAGGTTGCTTTGGCTATTTGGGGTCTTTTGTGGTTCCATACAGATTTTAAGATTGCTTGTTCTAGCTCTGTGAAAAATGCTGGTGGTATTTTGATAGAGATTATATTAAATGTGTAGATTGCTTTGGGTAGTATAGACATTGTTTTTAAGATTTATTTATTTGAGAGAGAGGGAGAGAGAGAGAGAGAGAGAGTGCATGGGGGGAGGGGCAGAGGGAGTGGGAGAGACAGAATCTCAAGAAAACTCCCCGCTGAGTATGGAGCCCAATGCGGGGCTTGATCTCATGACCCTGAGGTCACGACCTGAGCTGAAATCAAGAGTCAGACACTTAACCAACAGAGCCACCCAGGCACCCCACTTTGGGTAGTATAAACATTTTAACAATATTTGTTCTTCTGATCCATAAGCATAGAATGTCTTTTCACTTTTTTGTGTCCTCTTCAGTTTCTTTCATCAGTGTTTTATAGTTTTCAGAGTACAGGTCTTTCATCTCTTTGGTTGGGTTTATTCCTAGGTATCTTATGGTTTGGATGCAATTGTAAATGGGATTAATTCCTTAATTTCTTTTTCTGCTGCTTCATTATTGGTGTATAGAAATGCAACAGATTTCTGTGCATTGATTTTATATCCTGGAACTTTACTGAATTCATGTATCAGTTCTAGCAATTTTTTGGTGGAGTCTTTCAGGTTTTCTGTATAGAGTGTCATGTCATCTGCAAATAGTGAAAGTTTTACTTCTTCCTTGCCAATTTGGATGCCTTTTATTTCTTTTTGTTGTCTGATCACTGTGGCTAGGACTTCCAATACTATGTTGAATAGCAGTGGTGAGAGTGGACATCCCTGTCTTGTTCCTGACCATAGAGGAAAAGTTCTCAGTTTCTCCCCATAAGATAACTGCAAATGACATATCTGATTAAGGGATAATATCCAAGATATAAAAGAACTTATAAAAGTTAACACCAATTAAATGAATAATTCAATTAAAAAATGGGCAGAAGACATGAATAGACAGATTTCCAAAAAAGACATACAGATGGCCAACAGACCCATGAAATGATGCCCAACATCACTCATCATCAGGGAAATACAAATCAAACCTACAATGAGATATCACCTCACAACTGTCAGAATGGCTAAAATTAGCAACTCAAGAAACAACAGATGTTGGTGAGGATGTGGAGAAAGTAGAACCCTCGTGCACTGTTGATAGGAATGCAAACTGATGCAGCCACTCTGGAAAACAGTATAAAGTTAAAAATAGAGCTACCCTACAATCCAGCAATTGCACTACTAGTTATTTACCTAAAGAATACAAAAATATTAATTCAAAGGGATATATGCACCCCGATGTTTATAGCAGCATTATCAACAATAACCAAATATGGAAAGAGCCCAAATGCCTATCGACTGATGAATGAATAAAGAAGATGTGGTATATATACACAAAGGAATATTACTCAGCCATCAAAAAGAATGAAATCTTGCCATT
Source organism: Leptonychotes weddellii (assembly GCF_054177405.1). NCBI lineage: Eukaryota > Metazoa > Chordata > Mammalia > Carnivora > Phocidae > Leptonychotes > Leptonychotes weddellii. Next base: position 134,424,660 of record NC_138372.1, read on the forward strand.
TGCAATGACATGGATAGAGCTAGAGGGTATTATGCTAAGCAAAATAAGTCAGAAAAGACAAATACCATATGATTTCACTCATATGTGGAATTTAAAAAACAAAACAAATGATCATAGGGGGAAGAAAATAGAGGCAAACCAAGAAACACTTAAATATAGAGAACACACTGATGGTGACCAGAGGGAAGGTGGGTGGGGGGATGAGTTAAATAGGTGATGGGAATTAAGGAGTACACTACTCGGGATGAGCACCAGGTGTTGTATGTAAATGTTGAATCACTAAATTGTACACCTGAAACTAATATTACACAATGTGTTAACTAACTGGAATCTAAGTAGAAACTTTAAAGAAATTACTACCTGGATTCCACCCTCAGAGGTTCTGATTTGATTGGTCTAGAGTATGGCCTGGTTATGAAGATTTTCTTTTTTCTTTTTCTTTTTTTTTAAGATTTTATTTATTTATTTGACAGAGAGAGAGAGACCCCAAGTAGGCAGAGCAGCAGGCAGAGGGAGAGGGAGAAGCAGGCTCTCCGCTGAGCAGGGAGCCCAATGTGGGGCTTGATCCCAGGACCCTGGGATCATGACATGAGCTGAAGGCAGACGCCCAACCGACTGAGCCACCTAGGTGCCCCAAGATTTTCTTTTTTAAAGCTCCCAGGTGATTCTAGGTGTTCCCAAGCTAAAGACCCACTGAAAAGAACTCCCATGGGAAAGGCTTTTAAAAAGTAAATGATCATCTTCAATTAGCTTTTTAAAAATCTGGATTTAAAAATCTGGATTTTAATTAATTTTTGTATTTTATTTTATTATGTTATGTTAATCACCATACATTACATCATTCGTTTTTGATGTAGTGTTCCATGATTCATTGTTTGCGTATAACACCCAGTGCTCCATTCAATACGTGCCCTCTTTAATACCCATCACCAGGATAACCCATCCCCCATCCCCCTCCCCTCTAGAACCCTCAGTTTGTTTCTCAGAGTCCATAGTCTCTCATGGTTCGTTTCCCCCTCTGATTCCCCCCCTTCATTTTTCCCTTCCTACTATCTTCTTCTTCTTCTTTTTTTTTAACATATGACATATTATTTGTTTCAGAGGTACAGGTCTGTGATTCATCAGTCTTACACAATTCACAGTGCTTACCATAGCACATACCCTCCCCAATGTCTATCACCTAGCCACCCCATCCCACCCACCCCCCACCACTCCAGCAACCCTCAGTTTGTTTCCTGAGATTAAGAATTCCTCATATCAGTGAGATCATATGATACACGTCTTCCTCTGATTGACTTATTTCGCTTGGCACCATTCAGAATGGTTAAAATTAACGTGTCAGGAAATGACAGATGTTGGCAAGGATGCAGAGAAAGGGGAGCCCTCCTACACTGTTGGTGGGAATGTAAGCTGGTGCAGCCGTTCTGGAAAACAGTATGGAGGTTCCTCAAAAAGTTGAAAATAGAGCTACCATATGACCCAGCAATTGCACTACTGGGTATTTACCCCAAACATGCAAATGTAGGGATCCAAAGGGGTACATGCACCCCAATGTTTATAGCAGCAATGTCCACAATAACCAAACTATGGAAAGAGCCAAGATGTCCATCAACAGATGAATGGATAAAGAAGATGTAGTATATATATACAATGGAATATTATGCAGCCGTCAAAAAAAAAACCCCAAAAAACAAAAAACCAAAATCTTGCCATTTGCAGCGACATGGAAAATCTGGATTTTAAATCTTCATTAGGCTCCATAGCTCAGGGGTTAGAGCACTGGTCTTGTAAATCTTCATTAAGCTTTTTGTAATAAGGTGAATCCACATTTAATTGTTTTATTTATTCTACATTCAAAGGAAATTATAGACCCAATGTATTTTATTTATTTATTTAAAGATTTTATTTATTTGTCAGAGAGAGAGAGACAGCACAAGCAGGGGGAGCAGCAGGCAGAGGGAGAAGCAAGCTCCCTGCTGAGCAAGGAGCCCAATGCGGGACTCGATCCCAGGACTGATCACGACCTGAGCCAAAGGCAGACGCTCAACTGACTGAACCACCCAGTTGTCCTGACTCAATGTATTTTAGGCTTAAGGATACCTCAAAGACCAATTAATCCAACAAACACATCCTATAAATGAAGAGACTGTATTATTAAGTTATACATGTATTAAAGGGCACATAATGAAAAGTAAGTTTCCTGCCCTCTTGTCCCCGCTGCTAGGCTTCTTTCTCAAAGGCAGCTATGTCACCAATCTTGTGAGCACTTTGTTTTAGAGGTACTCTCTAAATACCTCAAAATGGCATCCTCCGATTCAGTTGCTCACATTTTAGGAGAACACAAACGACCTCCTTGTGTGGGTTGGGGTCACTGCTGGGCATCAGGAACATGGCAGGGCATCCACTTACTCCAATAATCACCAGTGAATTGTAGGATAGAATACAGGAGCAGGACATGGCACTAGGGCATCAAGTAGATATGGGACTTAATTGCTTATGGCAAAAATGGTGATTATAAAGAAGTAGGCTATATTTAGTGCCCTAGTAAAGATGAAAAGGGAAAAGGAGAAATTGAAGATGGTGAGTATTCTACTCAGAACAGAAAAGGAAGTGAGAAACCATCAAGGATGGCTTTGAAGGAGTCTTATCTCTTGTGGCCACAGAATAGATACAGCCTGGTAGTAACAGTGGCTGAGTTGCAGCAAGATATAGACGTTCAACCCTATCAAGTTTCCTGCACTATGGCAGGGGCACTGTGGGAAAAGTGTGGGACCCTGGCATATGGAATAAGGACATTTGGGCAGACATGAACAAGGCCTAGAACCATGAACCCACATAACCTTCCCAGCCTGTGGAGGCAACCCCTCTTACTCCCAAGTATTCTCCCCATGCTTAAAGCATTTCAATGCATGCACTGGGGCAGGAGCCTCACCATGATGCCACTTCTCCTAGAAGTCCACCCCCACCACCTCTCATTGCCTCCAAGCCCATAATAAGAGGTAGAACCCAACAAAGGCCAATGGAGAACACAAGGCTTGTTCTGTGCTCTATACCAAGTGACGTGCAGGACCTTACCAATTTGTATCTACAGAAGTCTGAGGAGCACATGGGAGCAAATTCTAAAGGTGTCTGAACAAGGATGGAGAAATATAAGGCTTAACTGGGCAGAATTTATTGGCGTGCATGTATCCACCCAATGTTTGGATTTAATGAGTTGGCTCAGGCACCTGGCAGTGGTGTTAACAGTCTGCTAGGTTAATTGCCAGTGAGAATGAAATGCCAGAACTTCCTGTATGTTGTGGAGGAAGGAATATGAAGGCTCAGAGAAATAAGACTGTTGGAAGATCTGCTATGTGCACTTTTCTTGGCCATTCCTTTACCAGACCTCAACTACCTGCCAGCCCCCTATGTATGCCATCTCATAGAACCACCAGCCAATACCCACTCTAGAATATTATTCAGCCTTAAAAAAGAATGAAATTCTGACACATGCTACAACATGGATGAACCCTGAAGATATTATACTAAATGAAATAAGACAGACGCATAAGGAACAATATTGTATGATTCTACTTATATGAGGTACCTAGAGTAAGAAAATACATAGAGACAGAAAGTAGAATCGAGTTTACCAAGGGCTGGGCAGAGCAAGGAATTTAATGGATACAGGGTTTCTGTTCAAGATAATGAAAAAGTTCTGGAAATTAATGGTGATGGTGGTTGTATGACACTGTGAATATACTTAGTGGAACTGAATTATACACTTAAAATGGTTAAAATGGTAAATTTTATGTTATATATGTTTTACTACAATAAAAGACACCTATTTTGCCTGGTCAAAGGGTGAGCCTATGACCTATGACCCAAGTTAGGCCAATTGAACTGGTCAGCCAGAACTACATATCTTAAGCTGAAGGTCACAAGATGGGTGTCTTGGTCCAGGCTGCTATAACAAAGTATACATAGACTGGGTGGCTTATAAACAATAGAAATCTATTTCTCACAGTTCTGGAGGCTAGGAAGCTGAGATCAATGTATAGGCATGGCTGGGTTCTGGTGAGGGCCCTCTTCAGGTTGCAGCTGCCAACTTTCGTTGTATTCTCACATAGCACACAGCGGAGAGGGGAAGCAAGCTCTCTCATGAGTCTTATAAGGGCACTAATCCCATTCATGAGTGCTCCATCCTCATGAGCTCATCCCAGTCACCTTCCCAAAGATCCCATTTCCTAATACAATTGCGTTGGGGATTTCAACATATGAATTTGTGGGAGACACAAACATTCAAACCATAACAATGGATATGACTTAGAATGGATTCATTCTGCTTCTTCAGCATCTTTCTTAGATTTTTCAAACCATCCCATAGCATTTAATAACCCGTAAGCATTTCTTTTTTAAACTCTTAAATTACCCAGTTTTAGTAGGCCATCTGTCTCCTGCCAGGAACCTGACTAATGAATTGACTAACCTTTATTGAGTGCTCCCCATATGCCAACACTGAGTATATTATCAAGTTATCAACCTGTCTCTCCAACTCTACCCAGGATTGCTTAGGCGTCATGGGCTTCTATAGGAGTTTTGTGTTCTCCTCAAGCTATTCATAAGTTCTGACTATTTTCAAATTCCCCTTAGAACTAGCTGGGGTTTCTATCACCTGCTTCCAAGGATTTTGAATAAACCATGCTAATTTGGTCATTCACATTTATGAAGATCTTTGGGGGAGTAATTAGTAGCCTGTAATATTTATAGGCAGACAAAATCTACAGATAAGATCCTCCACAACCTGATGAGTTATAGTGAAGTTGTGTACTGAATTCTACCTCATCTGCAGATGCCTATTCACTAGCAGATATAAAACAATCATACAACCTGTTCTATAGCTTGAAACCTAATGAAGCCACAGGTCTTTGTTCTTTTAGGTGTTCTCATAGTACTTTTCAAAATGGGTTCATTGAATTAAGGAGGGCATGTGTTATGATGAGCACTGGGTGTTATACGCAACTAATGGATCGTTGAACGCTACAACAAAAACTAATGTACTATGTGTTGGTTAACTGAACATAATAAAAAAAATTTAAATTTAAATTTAAAAAATAACAAAATGGTTTCATTGATGCAAATACTGTACTATTCTAGAGGCAGGGTTTGGCCAACATTGTAGCCTGATTCAGTAGTCCAGAATCTTTCATCAATAGCTGAACATGGAACCATTTTAGAATTACACTTCAGATGCAGTTCTGAAGGGCACAGGACATCGAGATTTTTGTTTATGCAAGGGCAGGAATGCCTTTATAATATTTCTAGCCTATCCATGTATCTTGAGCTTCCCACTTTCACTGATGAAAAGCCACTTCTTATATTTATTCTGTTAGCATAAAGCCATCTCTGATATCTGGGCTTCTGATCAGAAGCTTTAATGTGCTAACTAAACACTTCTAGATAGTGTATTCCTGATCAGAATACTGATAACCCCTAAAATATAGATCAAAATCAACAATGATAAATATCACACTGTTTAAGTAATTTGAAGTAAATTACAGACAAGATGACAAGAAGGCATAAGACAATAGCAATTACCTGATTCTGATTCTCATGAATTTATGTTGTTAGAATAAAAGGCCTCCACCCTGCTCCCTAACCACTACCATGTTCTCTCCTTCCCATTATAGACAAACTTCTCAAGAGCATACTGCTCCCATGGTCTCTGATTCTTCCCCTCACCCTCATTCTTCATTCCACCCTGGTCTAGCTCTGTCTCCACTAAGCCCCTGAGACAGCTCTTGCCGAGGTCACAGTAACCTCCACATCACAAGATCCAGGGCAAATATTTTAGTCTTCCTTCTCCTCATTCCTGAAACATTTTCTTTCTTGGCTTACAAGCCATTTTACTTCCCTTATTTTCCACCTAATTTTCTGAACAGTTTCTTTTCAGTTTCCTTTGCTGACTCAGCCTTCTCTTCAGAGTTTTAAAATCTGCACACTTAGTTCACTAATCCTGAGTTATTTCATCCACAACCATGGCTTCAATCACTGTTTATGTACTGATACCCAAATATGTACTTCCGATTCAGACCACTCTGGGCTTTGGACAGTAATACCCAACTGCCTGCTTCACATTTCTCTTGGATGCCTCAAAAGCACTTCAAATTTTACAGACTTCACATGGAATTTTTTTTTTTCAAACAAGGTCCTCTCCTAGTGATTTTTATTTCAGTAAATAGTACTACTATCTCCCCTAATACACCTTGCCCAATTATTCTAGTCTAAATTCTGGAAGTCATCTTTAACACATTCTTTTCCCCACGCCATCACCAAGCCTGGTTGACTCTAATTCACCTGAATCTGCTCATCTCTCTATATCTGCATGGCTTCCATCCTGGTCATCATCACCTCTCACTTGGATTCCAGCAATTAACCAGTCTTGCCGGGCAACTGAGTTTCTTATGGTTTAAAACTCTGTCGCTTTATGTAATGAAGCAGAGACTTCTAATTGCCTACCACAATTTGTTTTGCTCTTCATCTTTTAGATGCTCATCATCTTCAAAATAATGCTGGTTTTATTTGAGACCCTACAAAAGGGCCATAATTCCCAGTCTCTTGGAGCTAGGTGTGGCTTTATGGGTAAATTCTGGCCAGTGAGATGCAAGTTGAAATGATATATGGGACTTCCTGGAAGACTTTCCTGCAAAAAAGATAATAGTCAAAGGGAAATGTCTCTGCTAGAAAGTGCACCTCTTTTATCCATCTCCTCTTCATCCTTCTTGGTATCAGGAATACAGGAGTGATGGCTGATGTTCCACTAGCACTGTTACCAGAATTGCCCAGCTGAGCCCTTCTTGAGTTCCTGACCCACAAAAAACATGATTGATAATTAAATCATAGCTCTTGTTTAAAGCCACTATGTTTTGGGGTGATTTTCACACAAAAAGAGATGGCTGATATCACCCACTGATTAAGAGTAGGGCTCTTTGAACAGGTATATGGTGTCCTGTGCTCCTCTTAAGAAGACAGCAAGGATGCTGTCGGCTCTAGGATCCCCCAAAACTTACATGGGGGTACCCATTGTCCTTCTTTTCAGGAATCCTTCCATGGAGGAGGGGTCAAAGTTCTGAGAACTTTTCAAAGACCCACTACTTTTAAGCTCTAGTTGCTTCCTCTCCCAACCTTTTCCTTCTTCTAGCTAGTTGAACACAATATTATTTCTTTTTGTTGAAACTAACTCTTTACATTATTGGGCCTATTCTTTCCAACTATTGTTACTGGGTAAACTTTGTGCTCCCTTTCTTCATAGTCAAAAGGATTTTATTTTCTCAAATCTGTGGCCCTTTGAGTTGGAAACAGTGGCTTTTACAACCCTTGTCTCTGCTATATATGTTTATAAAAGTCAGCCTAGTTAAAACCGGTTATGATGCCAAATTTTGTGTTATGTATTTTTTACTACAATTTAAAAAATCAATGTAGGAGCTGAAAGGCCAAGATTAAGTCTGTTCTCTATGTATCAAACCTTCTCTGAGAGCAATATGTATAGGTAAAGTTAAGTATAAATGCAAAAGTAATTGATAAGTGAAACCATATAATTTACCTGATACACTCTTTTGAATGAATTCACATTGCAATTAGAATGAAATTTAAAATATTTAACTTGACCTAGAAGACCATGTATAATTTGCCCCTGAACTACTCTTCTAACTTCATGCTGAATCGCTCTTCCCCTCCACTCAGTATTCTCTACCCACAGTGGAGTCCTTCCAGAGTTTCTGATGTGACATATACCATCCAGCCTTGGAGCACACAGTTCCTTCTGCCTATATCACTATTCCTCACATCTTCACTTCCTTAGAGAAGGCTTCTTGATTCCACCAGACAAGGGGAGTGTTTTCCCTATTAGATGCTCCTTTAGTGATTTGTATTTCCATGTAATGACATCATTGTGTAAATAGCTGTTTAATGTTTATTTCCCTTCCTCTATGAGCTCCATGATGAGTCAAATCTATCCTCTTCACTACTGTATCTCTAGTACCTATCATATAATACCATAGTAGCTAATGAATAGTTATTGAATAGTCACATCAGTGACTGAATTAGTAGGTGGCTTTATAGTTCTTGGGTCATACCAGGGGTTGGATTGCACAATATCTAAAAGCCATTTTAACTCTAAAATTACATGTTTCTATGATTTGATTCCCATTCCAGGAAGGGCCATTAATCACCAAACTTAGCCCATGTGTATAACAGTGCAAATTTAGGCCCACGTAAAGTTTATGCTATACAGATGTTCTCAGCAGTACTTGCCTTTCTGGATGCTTCATTGATACATGACTAAATATAGTGGGACATCAGTGCAAGATTGAGATGCTCAGCCAGACTGCCAACTAGAACCCACCTCTAGGGCAATGCCATAGTGGAGATCCAAAGGGTGAAGTGACCCCAATCATGTGATTGGGAGGTATTGATATTTTTTTGACTGTCAAGGTTGTGACATTTTTTAGTCTCCTGTTGATCACAGTGAGCACTGAAACTAGCACCTGAAATAGAGTAGTTGTTCAATAAATGTATGAATGAATGCATGAATGAGTGAATGAGAAGGCTGCAGGATGAAATGCACATGAGGCCTGTCCCAATATGTTCGTAACCAGTTTGTCAAAGCTAACAACCTTAGGCTACCTGCCACTAAGGATGTATGAACCATGAATCTCTGAAAATTAACTCTTGGGTGCCCCAAGTGAAATTACTTCAGGAAAATGTGCTGAAAAATCTCTCCAGTTAAGGACCTTGGCAAGACTGCAGCAGTCAAGGTGAAAGGGACCCAAAGTGTTTAGGTGTGATATTTGTGCCTGGTGAACTTCAGAGGTAGGAAGTCTCATGCTGGGCTTTTCAAAATGGGTCATTTGTTGCTACAAAAGAGTCAGAATGGAGTGGCAGGGGTGGGAAGGGTACCGGGAGATTAAATGGCCTAGCACATCCTCAAATTCTACCGTTTGAAAATGGCCTTAATTGAAGTCTTTTTTTAGAGTATAATTCCTAAGTGGAATAGTAATACTCTGAGTAGCCAGTGGGGAGTGGGCTGGCAAAAGGCATTTTTTTCACACAGATCAAGTAACTAGAGGGACCAAGTGCAAATTCTAACACTCACAATATTACATGGACTGTAGCCAATTCTTCATGGATTTGAGTCTATAAAAATGAGTTTTGGCAGCTCAGAACAGTAAGATATTGCTTCCTTGTTCTTAACAGAGATTATTTCTAAGGGAAACCTTCCTCTCTTCTCCCACCAGCCTCCTTAAATTTCAACCTCTATGAGCTCAGGACAGAAATGCCTACGTAGATTTGTGCTGAACCTCAGGGGTCCCAGTTCTGTTAATTTTATTATTCAAATGAGGTGAAAATGAGCAACCTTGTTCCAGAGTGAAAAGTTCAGGTTTCTGTGATTTGCTGATCCATGATAATAATTATTTCGCTTTTCAGAGCTGGTTCTGGAAATTAGATAAATTCCAGAAGGCTGCTTAGAGGCTCCATAATTCTGGTTTTGGTCTCTGTGGGTAATGCTGGCCTCTAAGAATGAAAGCAAACCAAGGAAGTCCAGCTGATTTCACTGGAGAAGGAGAGATGCCTCTTCAGGAAGAAGGTGAGGTCTTAGAACATAGTCTAGATGAATATGAAACATAAAAATGAGATCACAAAGGCCAGAGAAGATGCAAAAAGGAAAAGTAATCCTCAGATCAAACTGCTCTGAAGTAGAGCACCAGTAAAAGGAGAAATGGCTTGATTATAGCTGCTCGAGGAAAAGTTACTGGAACCCAAAGAAGAAATGCAATATGTCAGAGGCAGAATCTAAAATGATTTGCCCAGATGAATCTAAAATGATTGGACAGAATCCAGGTAACTTTTGAGAGTTCATGGAGAAAGCAAGCAGAGACTTGCCCTGGGAAGTCCAGGAGAGCTGTATTAAGTGGCTGCGGAAAACCTGAGCAGATTTGAGAATGGAAGGCTAGGGAAATCAGAAAAGAATCCCCCAAGCGTGATCTTTGAGTTTCCAGATATAATACCCTGTAGGTAGAGATAAAGATATTGCCTAAACTCTGAAGAAATATGCCCTAGAAATTCATGGCATTGGACCCTAAGGAAAGGCACTTATCTAGGAGATAAGCCATAGTAAAGGGGTAGCAGGCAGAATAGCAATAGATCAAAACCAGGCCTGTGTTCTGTGTTTGTCTGATGGTTGGGAGAGTATCTCCTGTCACTCCTCTGCTCAGAGCCCTCCCAAAGCTTTCAATTTACTTGGAAGAAAATGCCAAGCCGTCAGATCAGCCTACACTCCCACCTTAGACTGTTCCATCGCCTTACCTCTCTCTGCCTCATCTCTTGCTTCTCCCCTTGCATACCCACTCCTATCACACAGCCCCCTTGTATTCCAGCACACTCTTGTTACAGGACTTTTCCTCTTGCTGTGCCCTCTGTCTGGAACACTCTTCCCCAGATATGTGCATAATTCATCCTTTACCTCCCCTTAACACCTCTGCTCAGGTGACCCCTTCTCAGCCAGGCCTCCCAGACCCCCCTATTTTAAACTACAACAACCCCACCCTAACCCCAGGCACTTCCTATACATCTCTCTGCTTTTATTTTTCTTCATGGAACTTTTTATCATCTGAGATACATACATTTTACCAATTTTCTTGTTTATCTCCCTCTAATACAATATATGCTCTTTGAGGGCAGGGATATTTACTGCTTTGCTCCACTAATGACTCAGGGCAAAGAAAATGACTGGTACTTGGTAGATGCTTAAAAAATACTTGTGGAATGTAATGGACTATTTTTTGAATAATGGATGCTTTTAGGAGGCCTGCAATTGATTCATGCCATAGCTTTTACTATGGGGGATCTGTCTAACAAAATCTAAAGGAATATACCAGGAAAACAGAAGTGTGGGATTAAAACCAAAGATAAAGTGAAGGGGAAGAAAAGTTTTCTCCCAGCCAATAGCTCTAGCCCTACGTGTATTAAAGAAGAAAATGTTCAATTGTTAGAAGCTCAAAAGACCTTTGCCAGGGGAGGAGGGGAGGAGCAGAAAGAAGGGAAACAATAAGAGTATCCCAGTGCTTCACTAGCTTTTGGAGATGTATCTTGAAAGAAGTTGCTGCGGCCGATGTCAAAGAAGTTACTGCTTCTGTTCTCCTCTAGGATTTTGATGGATTCCTGTCTCACATTGAGGTCTTTCATCCATTTTGAGTTTATCTTTGTGTATGGTGTTAGAGAATGGTCGAGTTTCATTCTTCTGCATGTGGCTGTCCAATTTT
>NC_138372.1:134436059-134463831 GCF_054177405.1 Leptonychotes weddellii
AGCATTTGGAGATGAATCTTGAAAGAAGTTGCTGTGGCCGATGTCAAAGAGGTTACTGCCTATGTTCTCCTCTAGGATTTTGATGGATTCCTGTCTCACATTGAGGTCTTTCATCCATTTTGAGTTTATCTTTGTGTATGGTGTTGGAGAATGGTCGAGTTTCATTCTTCTGTATATAGCTGTCCCATTTTCCCAGCACCATTTATTGAAGAGACTGTCTTTTTTCCATTGCATAAATTTTTTCCTGCTTTGTCGAAGATTATTTGACCACAGAATTGAGGGTCCATATCTGGGCTCTCTATTCTGTTCCATTGGCTTATATGTCTGTTTGTGTGCCAGTACCAGGCTGTCTTGGTGATCACTGCTTTGTAATGTAGCTTGAAATCGGGCAACGTGATGCCCTCCACTTTATGTTTCTTTTTCAACATTTCCTTGGCGACTTGAGGTCTTTTCTGATTCCATACAAATTTTAGGATTGTTTGTTCCAGCACTTGGAAAAATGTCATTGGAATTTTGATCGGGATGGAATTGAAGGTATAGATTGCTCTGGGTAGCATAGACATTTTAACAATGTTTATTCTTCCTATCCATGAGCATGGAATGCCCTTCAACAGACGAATGGATAAAGAAGATGTGGTCCATATATACAATGGAATATTACTCAGCCATCAGAAAGGATGAATACCCAACTTTTACATCAACATGGATGGGACTGGAGGAGATTATGCTAAATGAAATAAGTCAAGCAGAGAAAGTCAATTATCATATGGTTTCACTTATTTGTGGAACATAAGGAATAGCATGGAGGACATTAGGAGAAGGAAGGGAAAAATGAAGGGGGGGAAATCAGAGGGGGAGGCGAACCACGAGAGACTATGGACTCTGAGAAACAAACTGAGGGTTTTGGAGGGGAGGGGGATGGGGGGATTGTTTAGCTCAGTGATGGGTATTAAGGAGGGCATGTACTGCGTGGAGCACTGGGTGTTATACAAAAACAATGAATCGTGGAACACTACATCAAAAACTAATGATGTATTATATGGTGACTAACATAACATGGTAAAATAAAATTTTTAAAAAAGTGCTGGAATTAGCTATTTACGGTTCTCCCTTTCCCTCACTTTTCCTTAGAGAGATCAGAGAGAACTAAATAGGGATATGGAAAAAAGTTTACTTTTCAAAAACAAAACCAAACCAAAGCACCTTTAATAGCTTCATTAGTCCATATCTGGAGTCAACAATAAAAGGGATTTTACATGAAGTTAGGTATTAATCAGAAGTTTCCAGTCTCTTCCTACTATTTAATTAAATCCCCTACTATTGATATTCCTACATTTTCCATGCACGTCTGAATGATTGTTGTGTTGATGAATAACTAATGTGCACCTGTTAATCCTTTCAGAGGTATTATCTGAATGAAGCTTTCCTTCATAGCATTTCAGGGAGCTGGGAGGGAAATCACTTGAGGGAGCCGCAGTTCCTTCCCTCTTGCCCTTCAGCCTGTTATATAGAGAGAAGTGCTTGTGAATCCACATCATCCTGGCTGAACAGAGCAGAGCTCCCGGCAGAAAAGAAGAGAAAGCCATGTCTCTGCTCCCGAAGGTCTGAGGTGACTCTGCCTCCAGGGGCCCCAGGTAGGAGAGAATGTACCACCCACTGGCCCAGGGCCTCTTTGACCATCTCACTCACCCTCAGTATTGCAAATCAACAGCAGTTTGGATCCTTGGGGGCTACTTGGCCTGAAAATAAAGAAAAAAGAACATCAGTTGATTCCTCCCTTCTTTGGGGGAGAGACAAGCCAGGAACCACAAATTTTTCTTTTTCCTCCCACTATGCAAGCCCATTACTTACCCAGGTTAACTCTGGAAATGCTTGGTTTGACTCTAGAAAAGGAGCTACATATACAGTGTTCACATACTCCTTATTACATTTATCATGAATTTTATTTGATTACAATTCAAATTTTTCTTTACTTTTACTCAGTCTCCCCTCTTTGCTGTTTATATAGGATATATGTCTATTTATCACCTTTAAAAAAGAGACACTGAGCCAGTAAAAAGTAATCCAAAAGGTTTATTGAAAGTACATATAAAGTAAGATTATTCTTTTATCATTTAAGTTAAAATAATTGAAAAAATGCATATACAGTATGAAGACAACTAATTTTAAAATAAAGCAAAGGGAGTAAAATATGCATGGAAAAAAGAAGTTAATAAAACCTACCAAACTCTTTGGTAATTGTCTTTAGGGAGGGGCAGGTAGACTTTGGGTAATTTTTTTTTCCCTTCCTGCTATGTTTCTCCATTTTTCACTTTTTCTTTAATGAGCATATGTTTCCAAAGTTCCTGCCTCCCATTTGCTCAGTAAGTAATGACACTCATGTGCCCTTTTGACTCGCTCACAATTTTTTGGAATCGCCCCCAGGTTCCTCCAAAGCCTGGTTTCTCACTGTTACTTGGATAATGTGGGAAGGCCATGATTTGGATGAGTGTCCGGTCCTATGCTTCTGTAGTTAAGAATGAGGATGAGTGAGAGCGTGAGTAACAGAGTCACTGGAAAATGAGAAAAGTGATTCATAAATGTACCCTGATAACTTCTCTTGCTCACTTCTCTAAATGTCCCTCCACATTTTAGCTTCAATTACTTTGTCATGTTTCTCCCTGGGGGGATAGCTCTGCTGAGGTCAGCCCTGTGCATTCCAAGTCCTTGAAACAGGCCACGTCATATCTCTAGTCCGAGAGTGTAGACAGTTCTTTAACAGAATCCAGAGGCCTTTGGGGTCCAAATACATTTGCTTTATTGCCCATTTTCTGGCACTCCCATTGCCTTGGGTCTCTTACTAAAGAAAGTATTTCTTCTGTATATTTCTAAGAAAAAATTCAGAAAGATAGACAGGGGTCTAAGGTTAGCTTCAGCGATTCACTGGCGAAGTCATTGTGTTATGTTTTATATATTTATATTTTTATAGATTACATTTCATATATTTTTACATATTATATTTATGTTTTATGCCCAGATGTGAACTGGATATAAAAATACAAGAGCCAGTTCATGCTGTCAAAGGGTTTCAATGAGATTAAGGCCTAACAAAGAGATGTGATAGGAAGAGCAATTACCATATCCTCTGGAAAGTGACCTGTGGGTAAACAGAGGCTTTAAGAACACATGGGGGGCCTAATTCAGCTGAAGTGAGGGCATGGCCAGAGAAGACTTCCCAGAAGAGGCAGAGATGGGAAAGAAAAATAGGAGTTCAGGAAAAGAGGGAGGAAAGCAAGCATTCCTGTGGAGGGAATGGCATGTTCAAAGAACAGAATCAAGAGTGACTGATTACTTCAGGATGGCCTGAACACTGAATGTAAGGAAAGGAGAGGAAAAGACACAGCTGGAGAGGCAGAGGAGGACCTGTCATGTTACGCTCAGTGAGGGCAATGGGAAAAGCACTGTAGGACTTTTAAGCAGGTGAAAGATATGATCAGATATTGTGCTGTTTTAAAGCTTAGAATCTGGTGTGCCATCTTGCAGTTAAGATCCAGACAGATTAAGTGAGTTACACAATTAAACGTGTAGAGTTGAGTTTATGGGGCACCTTGTTAAATGGGTAGAGTTGAGTTTATGGGGCACCTTGTTAAATGGGTAGAGTTGAGTTTATGAGGCACCTGGGTGGCTCAGTCAGTTAAGGTCTGAAACCTTTGATTTTGGCTCAGGTCATAGTCTCAGGATGGTAAGATGGATTGCCATGTTGGGCTCTGTGCTCAGCATGGAGTCTACCTGAGATTCTCTCCTTCTCCCTCTGCCTCTCCCCCTGCTCACATGCTCTCTTTCTCTCTCTCTCTCTCTCATAAATCAATCAATCAATCAATCTTTAAAAAGGGTAGAGTTGAGTTCAGGACAGTTCAGGAATTCTTTCCACTGTATCACGTTGCCTGTCCCAAAAGAGAGATGGCTGATGACAGTTCTATGAATCAAGAGTTTTGCACAAGACTTTACACTCGAGAATAAAGGTTACCTGCTCATGAGGCACTTGCAAGGTTGGCCTCCCCCAGTGTGAAGAAAGCAGTCTTCACTGCCAAGGATAGTTTCCCAAACATTTCCAAAACCAGCTGAGTTTTCAAAATAGGAAGAAAAGAATGGAAACGTGTGTTCTGCCAGACAGAGGTCCTATTCTTACAGTATCTTCTACTGCCTGGCTTTCTATCCAAATGACCTCACCCTTCCTGTTCCCTTCACCTTTCCCGTTCCCCTCACCTTTCTATGTGCCCTGTTCTCTGCTGGTCTCTTTGTCATCCCTTCCTTTCCATTGCCCTCATAGTCTCCTTTCCTGTACCCTAAATGGGGGACAGACATAGTCAGAATTAATAGCTGAGAAGCTAGTTAGGATTATGGAGAGAAAACTAAAAATATCATAGGTCCCTTTCCTTTCTCAATTTGAGCTTTTAGCTCAAAATTAACCTTCTTCTAACCTATTTGCCAACCTGCCACTATGTAATGGGAACCACAGCAATGCTGGGTAAAACCCATGACCAATATGGCTGAATCCCCAAGGCTGAGCAGTTGATCTATGGGATCCCCAGATCCTCCCACCAGAGATGAAAGGCCATCTGAACACTAAGCAGACCAGAACTCCAACTTCCTCTGAGCCATCTAGGTGGGATGAGTGGAGGGAAATGAGGCACTTGGAGGTCGGCCATTCCTAGCCTATCAGGCTGTGGCTGCTGGGCCTTGGCAAGCAATGCCAGAGAGAGGCAGAACCCCTGCCCCCCAGAGCCAGGCTGGGCCTCAGGGCCAAGTGCAGGCTGAATGGGTGGAGGAAAAGAGGCAGCGTCTGCCTTATCCCCCTGCCCTTTTGAACTTGTTTGGTCACCAGCAGGAAGGCCGCCAGGGGAGCAGGGCACTTTGAGAAGGGAGAAGATGAAGCTCCTTGGTAGGGAGTCACTCTGTCTGCACATGATGTATCAGCCCGCGGAAGCCAATCTCACTTGCAGATAAAGCGCATTTGTTTTGTCCAGCTTGGAGCTGACATGGGGAGTTTTGCTGGCGGGATGGTTTCCGGCCTATTCATCCTTCTTCTGGTAAAACCACCTCTTAGGGGAAGGCGTCTAGGTTGTTTCCTTTCCTCTGGGGCTGCTAAAGCACCTGCTGGTTTGGGGGCCTTCTACTCACTCCAAATGGCCTCTGCCCCACTGGGACTTCTCCCCTCAACCACCTGAGCCACACGAGGCTTCTAGCAGCAGGCCTGTTGACAGCGAGCAAATGACTGATGAAACAAGAGAATCCCATCCCCTTCCAGGAAAGAGATGAAAGCAGCATGGGGCTCAGATCTAGCAGTAGCAATTTCTGCTCTGGCTGGCAGCGCTGGTGGGCTCTGACAGAGGATGGGAAAGGAATGTGCCCAGGGAGGCTCACAGGGTGGGAGAGGCACCACTCTTGGCCTTGCCACCAGTATCACAATTTTGAAAGTCAGAATCTATGGAAAAACTGGCTCTAACCTTTTTATTTTCTGGTTTAATGTTTAAAGCATTAACTGTTAGGTGCTTCCTGCGTTTGCATTTAACAAAATGGCCCGATTGTAACCACGCCACTCTTTTGTACACCACTTTATTCCAGTTCTGCTTTATATGAGTTCACACTCGAAGATCATTTATTCCATGATTCAGTGATTCTGTAAGTAATTGCTGAGTGCCTACCATTTGCAGGCTCTGGGCACACAAAGATGAATGAACCCAGGTCTCATCCTTGATGAGCTCATAGTCCAGAAGGAAAGAAGATCATGTAAATGAATACATTGAACTACAGTGGGAGCAGCTATTGAGTCAAATTCTTTGGAGCTCAGGGTAAATCAGAGACTGTTCAGAGAAGATAATATTTGACATGGGGGAAGGGATAAGTAGGCAGAGAACAGACTTCAGCTGCAGTTGGGTGATGATGAGGTGTGTTCAAGAGTTGTGAGATGTTCGTTTGGACTGAAGCAAAGATTTCTTATGGAGCAACTTTGGAAGATGGCTCTAAAAGGAAAATTAGGACTCTCCCCCCATAAAGGGTATTGTCTCTTGTAGTTTTGGCATTTATGTTTCATCTTATTGGCCAGAGCTCCCCAATGTTTTTGAGTAAGGATCCCTTTTTTGACATCAAAAAGTTACCAAACTGGGAGAAAGTTGAGAGCCCATGGACATTTAAGCAAAAGGAATGGGTGAGAAAAAAAAAAAAAAAGGAATGGGTGGACTAATGAAGTGGGATACTTAGATTTCTTGGTGAACTTATATAAGTACCTTGATTAGCACCAGGAACCCAGGGAGAGATTAATAAATGTTTGACAAAGATGATGAAAGCAGCTCCTCCCTCCCACAAAGCTCAAAGTACAAAGGAAAGGAGGGTGTATCCATTCCCTGTGGCTGCTATAACAAATGACCACAAACTGGATGGTTTAAAACAAAAGAAATGTGTTCTCTCACATTTGTGAAGGCCAGCAATCTAAAATGAAGGTGTAGGCACAGGATTGGCTCCTGCTGGAAGCTCCGAGGGAAAATCTGTTCCATGCTTCTCTCCTAGCTTCTGGTGGGTGTCAGACCCTTGGCATTCCTTTTTTTTTTTTTTTTAAGATTTTATTTATTTACTTGACAGAGAGAGAGAGCGAGAGAGGGAACACAAGCAGGGGGAGTGGGAGAGGGAGAAGCAGGCTTCCCGCTGAGCAGAGAGCCTGATGTGAGGCTTGATACTAGGACCCTGGGATCATGACCTGAGCTAAAGGCAGATGCTTAACTACTGAGCCACCCAGATGCCCCTCCTTGGCATTCCTTAGCTTGTCGATACGTGACTCCAATCTCTGCCTGTGTCTTCATGTGATTCTCCTTATTGTCTGCCTCTGCACTTCTATTTTTTATAAGGACACTTGTCATGGGATTTAGGGCCCATCTTGTAATCCAGGACAAAATCATCTTGATATCCTTAATTAGCTCTGTAAAAACCCACTTTCTAAATAAGGTCATATTCACAGGTGCCAGTGGTTAGGATCTTTGGGGGGATTGCCAGTCAACCCACTTCAGGGGAGTTTTGGAGAGTGTGACCTACCTCCACTGGGCCATGTACTTGTTTGCCGAAGTTCTGTTGCCTGCAACCCAAATAAATCCCCCATACAAGGATAGACACTTAGAATAACCAGATTAAAAAAACCCTTCTGAAGCCGTGCAGTCCATATAAGACCAGGTGGCTTAAGCACAAATGATTCCAACTTTTACCAATTAGACAGAGCTCCATGAGAGAAGAAATCATGTCTCAGAGTCAGCACTGTGTCCCCATAGTGCCTGATACTTAGTAGGCACTTAATATTTTTTTTAATAAATAAATGATTCAATATAAAAAGAGATCTCACCACTACTCTTGCTAGTCTAAACATTTCAGGTCACTTTTTAGTCCACATAAAAGCTAATTCTATCTTTATGAGGCAACCCTAGAGCCTCCAAGTGACTGTGGAGTTAGAATACAATACAGGCAAGCCCTGCAAGTTTGCAGGAAGACAAATTCTCAGAAATTCTAGTTACTAATAGTCTTCAGGGACATCAGACCACTTGGAAAGTAACAAAGATTTTTATCACACACACTATTGCCCTCAGAGTGAGCCCAATCTACCTATCACCATTGCCAGTTTAAAGGACCCCATAAATGATGAAATATCTCCTTGCATCTCTGGCCAGAACAAAAAGTTGACAGATTTTCTGGATACCTCTGGAGGGTTTCTAAGGGGAAAGACAATAGTGATGGCAGAAAGATTCTCTTCCTGCCTCGTCCAGTGGCTACTAGCTACATGCGGCTATTGAGCACTTGAAATATGACTAGTCTGAATTGGTAGGTAATGTAAATATAAAATGCACACCAGATTTTAAAGGCTCAATATGAAAAGAGGAATGTAAAATATCTCACTAACAAATTTTCATGTTAACTGCATGTTGAAATGATATTTTTGATATCTTGAGTGAAATAAAATATTATCAAAAATAATGTCACCTACTTCTTACTACTTTTTTTAATGTGGCTGTTAGACAATTTTAAGTGACATACATGGTACATTTGTAGCTTGCATTATATTTCCACTGGAGAGTTCTGGATTCTGAGGCTGGAACAAGGCTCTGTGGGAAATTGCCAACTCTGAAATAAGCACAGTTCACTTCACCCACTCCAACAGTGCCCTAGATGAGGAACTTGTCTCTTCCCTAAGTAATCAATGCAGACCAGTGCAGAAACTTCCCAGCTACTCCCCTTTTTCTTCTCTCTCACTTCCAGTCCTTTCCCATGGAACTGACACAGACATCTTTTTAAAGCATAACTCTCTCCACTCTTTAAAAATTGTGGTGCTCCACAGCACCAACAGAAGAAAGTCAAATTAGTCTGGTGTATAAGACCTTCACACTCTGCCTTCAATGTTCACCACTAGGCACCCCAATGCATGTCATTACTGAGCTACTCATTTTTCTCTGAATATAATAAGAATAGCCAACACATTGAGAGTTTACTATGTAGTGGTGATTCATTTAATCATCATAAACAACTTTTAGGGGGTAGATACTATTATTATCCTCATTTTACAGAAAAAACAACTGAGGTACTGAGAGGGTAATAATCATGGTGATATAACCAGTAAGTGGCAGAACTGGAATTTAAACCAAGTAATCTATCCCAGAGTCTGTGTTCTTAACTACTACACTATTGTCCATGGCTTTGCCTATCCTGCTCCCTCTGCTCTTTCTCACCTTATCACTGCAGTACACATGTATACATGTTTTAATACCCAGATCAACTATCATATCCCCAATGAAAACTTCATCACTCCCACAGGGAATTAGATACTTTCTCCTCCCAGCAAACATATGTCTCATTCCTTTATTATTATACTCAAGTTGGATTCTACTGCCCTTCTGAGATCTAGATAATAGTGGCTCATACCCCCAGATTTTCAGGCAATGGGAATCCAGAACCCTTCACCAATATTTCTATATACCCTGAGAAGACTTTCATGTACATAATCAACTCCTCTGGGTTCTAGCTGTGTTGTCTTTGTTCCTGACAATCTTGACCCAAACAGGAACACAGGGTGTGTCTCCAGTTTTTATAGAAAGGTCCCTCCCTTATAGCATTTGTCCTTTTTTTTTCAGCATTTGTCTTCATAGCAACTTACTGAATATATGGGCATAGTAGTGAGGGGTTACCTTGCACTATTCTGAAAAACAAATTTTGTGATATTTATTCCTATTCTTAAAATTAATTTTAGATACCACAGGGCTATTTATGGTCCTTTAACTCTATGTGGTATCCAGCCTTTTGCTGTCTTGCTGGTGTCCCTCTCCTCCCCTTTCCATGCTCAGCCCTCTATTCTCTCATCTCAATCTCTGCCATGCTTCCATTTTAAGGGGTATTCACATTTTCTCATGCAGAAGAGCTTTTGTTTGTTTGGTTTTTTTGCTTCAGACATCTTCTATTTAAAGGAACTTAGAGTAATTTGTCAAACACAGTTCACTCCCTGAGAGAAATATGGATAACAGCTGTTAAAATAATAAAAAATTCACTGCATTAGAGAATTATTTCCTTATACATCTGCCTCAGATGCCCTGTTTGTATGTCTCCAGAACCAAACAAAATAGATATCCAGTAAATCCAGTAAATTTGTTGTTGAAAGCATTAATGATTTAATTAGATCTATCCTAGACAACCAAGTGTCCTCTTAATAAACTCAAACCTAACAATTTTATGACCATTGGTTCTACAGAGAGCAGAGTTCCCATGGGAACTTCTTCTTTAGGACCAAGAGAGATTTAGTCACATATGGTTCCTACACTCTTTAGGACTTCTTTTCCCCAGGTGGGGATGACAACCACATTGCTCAGGAATTAAACTGTTCAACCCATGGTCCTCTTTGCCTCAGTAGTTCCTAAGGTCAGCAAATGTTAATGAAAACTACTTTGTGTGGACCCATCTTAATGGTCAAAGCATTTGCTACTGTTGAAGATGTTTAAACAGATTTCATCAAAGGTATATTTACCATGAGATGTTTATAAATACAAAAAATTACAAAGAATAATACATCAAAAATTCATTTAATGACCATCTGGATTTTTAAATATTATTTTTGCCATAGTTGATCCAGATATTTTTCTAAAGGAGATAAAGCATTACAGATATAGTTGAACCTTTATTATAGCTTTATCTAATTATAACCACAATTATAAAAATTATTATTTGTCCATCTTGCCCATGTTTTCTACTTTTTTGACAATATTGTTATGTGTGTATAATATTAGTGGTATAATATTAAATATGTTTTAATTGTAATTTTCACTCAA
The DNA here is from genome assembly GCF_054177405.1 of Leptonychotes weddellii. Taxonomy (NCBI): domain Eukaryota; kingdom Metazoa; phylum Chordata; class Mammalia; order Carnivora; family Phocidae; genus Leptonychotes; species Leptonychotes weddellii. The sequence goes on from NC_138372.1 coordinate 134,446,388, forward strand.
GTTTATGCTTTCAAGCTATATGTGTGTTATACATGAAGTCTTAACTCATCCTTTTCAATTGCTATATAATAAATATTTGACTATATAAAATAAGTTTTATATATCCATTCTCTTAGCATTTGACATTTAAGCTGAGTATGTAATTTTGATATTACAAACAATATTGCATACATTTGTATATGTCTGTGCACATGTACAAAGTTTTTGTCCAAATTATATACACAATTGCTTTACTATCTGTATATCAGTTTTTTTCTTAGTGCATCACAAATGTCTTCTAGCTTGTGGCATTGGTTTCAACTTTATTGTTTCTTTTGTTTTACAGATTTTTTATATATAATTAATGTATAATTTTTTAATGTATTAAAAACATTCTTTTATGGCTGTGCCTATTGTGTCACATTTACGAAATTCTCCCCTATCTTCAACATCATGAAGATATTCTCCTACATTTTCATTTAAAAGTTACAAACTTTACTTCTCACATTTAGTGAACGTGGAATCTATTTTTGTGTGTGTTACGTGGTTAAGATGTAATTTTTTCCCATATGGAGATCAAATTGTCTAGCACCATTTATGACCTAATATTCCTCCATCCCAATGCTTTTTAGTGGTATGTCTGTCATATACCAAATCCCCAGAATGTGGCTATTTCTAGTTCCTTAGTTTGGTATATTAGTATGGTGGTGAGTCCACCTTCCTTTTCCTTCTTCCTGCCTATTCTTGGACTTTGATTCCTAAAATAGACTTTGTTTTTAGAAAGTTTTAGATTTATAGAAAAATTGAGCATATAGTACAGAAAGTTCCAGTGTTACCCCCCAACACACCTACATAGTCTCCCCTGTTATTAACAATTTACATTAGTATGGCACATTTGTTAAAATTAGTGAACCAATATTGATACATTATTATTAAGTAAAATTCATAGTTTATTCAGACTTTCTTAGTTTTTACCTAATGTCCTTTCTTTGTTCCAGGATCTCATCCAAGATACAATATCACATTTAGTCATCATGTCTCCTTAGGCTCCTCTTGGCTACGACAGTTTCTAAGACTTTCCTTGTTTTTGTTTTGCTGTTTTTTTAATAACGGTTTGATTTTATTTATTTTCTTCAATTATTTTTTGTAGTTACCTCAGGCATCAGTGAATGTTTTGTTTTTACATTTTTACTGAAATGTAATTAACATACAGTGTTATATTAGCTTCAGGTGTACAACATATTAATAACATATGGTGACAGATTTTCCATGTTTTTGATGACCTTGACAATTTTGAGGAATACTTGTCAGGCATATTGTAGGATATGCCTCTATTGAAATTTTTCTGATGTTTTTCTCATGATTAGAATGACCTGGACCTTTACTTTTTCTAAAAAATTTTAGGATCAATTGCTCAATTTCATGAAAAATGCCATTGATCTTTTGAAGTTTGAATTGCAGTGAACTTATATATTTCTTTATGAAAAGTGACTCTTCCTATCTATATATATAGTATATTACCCTTTATGTGTATTTTCTTTCACATCCTTCAATAAATTGTTTTCTTCATAAAAATCTTACTTTTTTTTTTTTTTTTTGCTTATTTGAAAATACCTTACAATTCCTGTAGCTGTGAATATGATCTTTCTTTTCATTACATTTTCTAATTGGCTGCTGCTAGTGTATACAAATACTGATTTTTGTATGTGGATCTAATGTCCACTGACTTGGCTGAAGTCTCTTATTTGATCTAATAGTTTTTCTGTAAGTTATCTTAGATCTAAGTATAAATAATACTATGAGTAAAATAAATAACTGTAATGGTTTGTTTTATGTGTCAGCTTGACTGAGTCACAGAGTGCTCAGACATTTGGCGAAACATTATTCTGGGTGTGTCTGTAAGGGCGTTTCTGGATGAAATTAACATTTTAATTGGTAGACTGAGTGAAATAGATGGTTCTCCTTGATGTGGGTGGGCCTTATTCAATCAGTTGAAGAGCTGAATAGAAAAAAAGACTGAATGAGAGGGAACTCCTCCTCTCTGAGCTGGGACAATGGTCTTTTCCTGGCTTTGGACTGAAACATCAGCTCTTGGGTCTCTAGCCTGGTTGTTATTATTATTATTATTATTATTATTATTATTATTATTATTATTATTATTATTTTAAGTTGGCTCCACACCCAGCATGGAGCTCAACACAGGACTTGAACTCACAACTCTGAGATCAAGACCTGAGCTGAGATCAAGAGTCAGACACCTAATGGACTGAGCCACCCAGGTGCCCCTCTAGCCTGGTTTTTAGACTGGAATTTATACCATCACCTTTCCTGTTTCTCAGGCCTTTGGACTGAAACTACACATCTGCCCTCTGGGGTCTCTAGTTAGCTGACTGCAGACCTTGGTTGGAACTTGCCAGCCTTCTGAATTGCGTGAGTCAATTCCTTATATTTAATAACTGTGCATGCATGCACACGTGCATACACACACACATATGCACACATCCTACTGGTTCTGTTTCTCTGGAAAACACTAATATAATAATAAATATGTATTATATAGTAAATATAGATAAATAATACTATGGGTAAAATTTTGACTATTAAGTTACTTAATGATTATAAATATATCCAGGGTGTTTATGTTTCTTAATTCCATTTTAATCATTTATATGTTTCTAGAAGAAATTGCCCTTATTTTCAAATTTATTGGCACAAAGTTCCTTATGATTTTTGAAACCCCTATCCTTCTCTAGTTGCAGTCCCTATTTCTGTTTATAGTGTTTATTTATATATTTTTCTTTTTTTAATCAATCTCGCCAATTGTTTGTCAATTTTCAAACTAGTGTGTAGTTTCCTATTTAATAAATGTCTAACCTTTTTAAAAATTATTTTCTTAAGTTAATTTCTTTGGATTTATTCTATTATTCTTTTTCTAAAATTTTACTTGAATGATTGGTCAGTTAATTTTCAGTCCTTTTTTTGACATATGCACTTGATACTATAAATTTCCCTCTGCAGTGTCATGAGTTTTATTAGTAGAATTTTCTTATCACTTGTTTAGTTCTAAATAATTTTCCTTTATGATTATTTATTTGGTCCATTAATTATTCTGAAGTATAATTTTAGTTTCTATTTCTATGGGGTTTTAAACTATTCATATTGATTTACAATTTTATTACACCGTAGTCATAAACTGTTGTTTTTATTAAGTTAATTATTTAATAGCTGATGAAATTAACTTTGTGAACTAGAAACCTACTGAAGGCAACCTACTGAATGGAAGATATTTGCAAATGATATATCCAGTAAGGGGTGAATATCTAAAATATATAAAGAACTTATACAACTCAACACCAAAATAAACAAGTAGAACTAAATAATTTTTTAAAATGTTTTACATGCATTTTGAAATAATGTGTACCCTAGTTTTCTATATGTGTCCACTGGAACTGACATAGTAATATTTTTCAAATCTTCTACATCCTAACTAAATTTTTTATTTGTTATTACTTTTTGAGAGAAGTATATTAAAATCTTCCTCTATAATTTTGGATTGGTCAGTTTCTCCTTACACACACACACACACACACACACACACACACACACAAACCCTGTTGGTCTTGTTTCTTTGGAGAACCCTATATAATACGCTGTGTTTCTTAAAAATAGCACAAAATCCAGTTTTGTGCATTGATCTAAAATGATCACCTTTGGGGGCACCTGGATGGCTCAGTTGGTTAAGCATCTGCCTTTGGCTAAGGTCATCATCCCAGAGTCCCAGGATTAAGCCCTGCATCAGGTTCCCCACTCAGCAAGGAGTTGGCTTCTCCCTCTGACCCTCCCCCCTCTTGTGCTTTCTCTCTCTCTCACTCTGTCTCTTTCTCAAATAAATAAATAAAATCTTTAAAAATAAAATAAAGTAAAATGAGACCTTTGTCTATTAACATGGGAAGTCCATAAATTTACTTTATTTAAAACCATTATGTTTTGTGGGGTGCTCCGATCAGATGGGTGCCACCAAATGTGGGGCATCCCAATTGGGTGGGGGCCAGCGGCATAGGAGGTGAAAGAATTCACCCAAGACAGAACAAAAGAGATAAAAGTTTACTGAACACACTGCAAGGGAGCAGTGGGTAGGACAGCAAAGAAGAGACTGTCTGTGAGGAGGCTGTGGTGAGGGGCCACATTTATAGTGTAGAGTGAGGGAGTATGGGGATGTATGGAATTTTCCCTTTGTTGGTATTCTTAGGAACTGTGCCTAATTGTAACTGGTCAGTTAGGAAATGTGGCTATTTCAAGGTGGGTCGCTTAATGAGCCTGTTTGCATTCAGCCAGTGGTCACTGTAGGCCCTTTTGCCTTGCTCTATATGTTTGGTCATCTGTGATCTCATATTATGCTATCTCTTTTATTCATCCCTGCTCTTTCCTTTCTGTTCTATATTTTATTTTAAGGACTATGTAGTTTTGTTTGATTGATTGTTTTGCTTTTTAATAAATTGGAAAGAACACATGCAAATTTTAATTATTCTCATAGTTACTTCTATATTTTAAAATATACATGTTTTAGCTTATATTTTTCTATGTATCAGTGTTTAAGACTCAAGACTGAAACAGAACCTTGCCAAATATCCCAGAAAACCCTCCATGTGTCCCATCCCAATTAGGGTTTCTAGCCTCCCCTCCAAAAAATAACTCTATCCAGACTTTCCTATAATCTCTTCCTTGTATGCCTTTAGGATTTTATCACCCAAGTGAGCATTCTTTGGTCTAGCCCATCATTTGTATTTTAAGTCTTTTTTTTAACTTCATTTCCCCCCTCTATTGTTTTATTTTCTTTATAACTTATGTGTTGAAAAATCAAAGGTTTTAACCCATTCAGTTCAACATATTTTTGGTCCTTTGTGTTTTCTGCATGTGAACCGTTGGATGCAGAGACAAATTCAACCCCGTTATTTGGACAATAAGAGATGCAGAATGCCTGGTTTCTCTCTTCTTATGATGTTAATAACCACTGGTGGTCAGCATGGTAAATTGAAAAATGGTAACATTAACATCTATCTTTTTGTTTTCACTTATTAGCTAGAAATAATTTTATAAGGAGACATTTCCCCTCATCCACCATTTGGTTTCTATGTGGTAGAGTTCATACAGAAAAAGCAGGATAAACTCTTGATTCTTTTCTTATATTCACCCAGTTTTCAAATTAATGAATTGGTTCCCTATCATCCTCAGAAGGTGGCCAAAAAAGTTTTCATGGATTTAAAAATATTAGATGGGTTTTAATCTCTTACAATTTTCATCCTTAATAAAACTTAATATTTATATGTTGATTATGTCTCAATAAAGTTGTTTAAAAAACTCAAAATGTTCTACGTTTGGCTAGTAGAATTCTCTTCAAATTGGCTATGAGGGTTTTTGGGTATTTTTCTTTTTTTTTTTGTATTCTAATAATCTTTGATAGCTTTCTTACTGTCTGGTATGATATATAAAATAGTTGTATAATTAATTATGTATTTTACATATATATTAAAATACTTTGTAAGAGCATACTGATATTTCCAGTTCAAATTCAGAACTACAAGATTTTTTGCTTAATGCCTTCTATATTAGATCTGTATCTCCTTTACTCTACTCTGAGAATCTCAGTTCTCAAAGACATAAGGAATGCTAGAATATCTCATAATTACTGATTTGGTTTATCCACTCTTCACAAACAATAGACTTAGAATAATAATTTAATATTACCACCACCTACTATAATTACTGAAAACAGTTAAAATTTTTATTTGCATGTGTTTTCCTCCTTCTCCCCCACATTTTTAATGGTTGGATTGTAGCTATATTTTCAGATCATTTACCCATTGCATATTTTAACCTCTCCTTTAAACCTCATTTAGTCTTATTTCTGCAAGTAATTATATGTTTAATATTTACCATAAGTCTTTAGGTCAATGTCTCTCTAGTCATTTTGCTTGTCTGAAGTTTATTTTCCAGTAGATTGCTTAGTAAAATCTCAGGGGAACATATTTCCTGAGTTCTTGAGTGTTGATAACCATTTCTGTGTCCTTTATATTTGAAAGCCAGTTTTGTCGGACATTAAAATTCTTGGCTTGTATTTTCTTTCCTCGACTATCTTAAATATGTTACTCTATTTTTCTGTGACATAAGCATTAATATCAAAAAGTTCCAATGATAATCTAGTTCTATTTCCCTTGTAAGTTACGTGCTATTTTTGCCCAGATGCTGAAAGGATTTTTCCTGTTTCTGTAATGTCTAATAATTTCACTAGAATGTCTTGGTGTTGGTTCCTCTTTTTAAGTATAAAATGTACTCTTTCAATATGTTGTTTAAAAGGCTATTTTATGTCAGCAAAATATCCTTGAATTATGGCTCACGTTATCGTCCTGTTCCTTCACCTCTCTCCATCAGAGACTCCTATTATCAGTATTTTGGATCTTCTTAAATATTTGCCATTTTCTCTCAAAGCCTCTTTTGTCTCTTTCTTCCTCTTGACTTTAATGTTTCCTCTCTTTCATGTTCTATTTCATTTCTGATATTTGTTGTTTATCCAATCTTGTTTTCCTTCTAGTTTAGTCATTTCTAAAATAGTGTTTTTCTTCCATTTTTAATTCTTTACTAAGTCTGTCATCACATTTCTTAGGTTTTCTAATTCTTATTTATGTTATTCTTTCATGTCTAGTATCTTTCCTTAATCCTTTTAGTTTGTTTTTAAATGATCCATTACAGTTTTATCTGTTTTGTGAACATGTCTTTCTGGCATGCTTTCCTTGTCTGTGGGGATGTTATTCTACTTTTTAATCTCTCCTTTTTTTCTATAATAATTTTGTATGGGATTTGGCCTCAGTACTTTTCTGTTGCTTATTTTTATGTGATTTTTTCCTGAACTTTTAGAGGGAGGCTTGGTTCAGAGAGCAATTCTAACTTTTCAGAACAACCTTTTCTACTGTTTTTGTATAGTATTTAACAGTATGGTGGCTTGTTTTCTAAACACTCCTGGGCTCTGTTACCTCTACATTTCTCTTCCTGGCAGTTTCTCCTTGGTGTGGATACCTATCCTAAAGGGAGTCCTGGTAGGTCTGTTTTGAGGTTTCATGGAGCACAATGCTTCAGCCACATTACACTTATAGTGAGCCCCTTAACACTTATCCACTACCATAGAGGCAAAGCCTTCCTACTTTTATCTACTCTCTCAAATCAACTGACTTTCTTCCCAGTAAATAACTTGAGCTATGCATTCTCCCACTCACAGGACCCTCTGCTTTCTCTAGCACAGACATGGATAACACACAATCTATGGCTATGGTGGTTTGCTGCCACTCACTTACATTTGATTTTTGAAGATACCTTATCAGCTGATTTTGCTATAAATAATATCTGTAAATCTTGTTTCATGATCTATGCTCCATCTGTTTATACATGGGGTTTCAGGAAGATCCAAAAGCTATTCAGCCACTACCAAAGTCATCATCCCTAATACCCCCATTCTTGAGATTTTACTCACTTATGCTCACTTGATTAGTTCAAGCACATCTTCTATTAGTGTTTTGAAGTGTTTATGTCAGGAAGATACATAAATTATGTATTTTCTGAGCTCTTATCTTGGAATTTTGTTCACATAAAAATTTGCTGGATACAGAATTGTTTTTTTTTTTTAAGGATTTTATTTATTTATTTGAGAGAGAGAATGAGATAGAGAGAGCATGAGAGGGGGAGGGTCAGAGGGAGAAGCAGACTCCCTGCTGAGCAGGGAGCCTGATGCGGGACTCGATCCCGGGACTCCAGGATCATGACCTGAGCCGAAGGCAGTCGCTTAACCAACTGAGCCACCCAGGCACCCCGCAGATACAGAATTCTTAAGTCTTGACCATTTCATTTTAAGTCTTGTTATCCAGTTTTTTGTATTGCAAAAGAGAAATCAAATACCAGGTTTCATTCTTTTTCCTCTTATTTTTAAAGCAATTTTTGTGTTGTTGTTGTTGTTATTGTTATCGGGGTTTATTGTTGCTGCTATTTATTTGATGGTGAGATGTTTGTATAATCTAAAAATTTTTCTAGAATACACTTAAATCGGCTTTAACAATACCAAACCCTGTAGCAATGATATTCAAACTGAAGTTTTCATACCCCTGGTTGTATAGAAAGATTTTCCAATGTACATATAGAAGGTGGATAGCTTTAAAGAAATCAATTTCCAGATGTTCAGCTTCTACATGTAAATTTTCTTAAAATTGATCTAGCTAGGAAAAGACATACCATCAAGACATCATGAGCTTCTTTCCTTTCACAATTGTCTTTTTCCCACATTAGAAAAGAAACTTATATCTCTCACTCATCCAAATCTTAGTAAGGTACTGTGGCAGTTTTAAAAATGGCTGCAATGGGGCGCCTGGGTGGCTCAGTCAGTTAAGCATCAGCCTTTGGCTCAGGTCATGATCTCAGGGTCCTGGAATGGAGCTCTGTGTCAGGCTCCCTGCTTAGCAGTAGGTCTGCTTCTCCATCTCCCTCTGCCCCTTCTCCCCCTGCTCATGCTCGCTCATGCTCTCTCTCTCTCTCAAATAAATAAATAAAATCTTTTTAAAAATGGCTGCAACTTCTTTGACCCTCTTTCCACAGAGAGGTGGAGTCTATGTCTCCTCTTAGATCTGGGCTAGATTATGGCTGCTTTGACCAATACAGTATAGCAGAAGGGGCGTTATATGACTTCCAAGGCCAGGTTATGCATGACAATGAAACTTCTGTTTTGTTCACTGGAATACTGACCCTGGAAGCCTTAGTCCTATAAGAACTCTTGAGGCCATGATGCTGTAGCCCAAACCACATGGAGAGGCTATGGGCCCTCTGATGGACAGTTCTGGCTGAGCTCAGTCCTAAGTCATCCAGTCCAGGCACTGGACATATAAGTGAAGGAACTTCCAGATAATTCTAGTCCCAAGGCTTAAGAGTCACCCCAGCTGAGGTCCCAGACATCACGGAGAAGGAGCAATACCTTTACTACACCCTGACCAAGTTCCTGACCCACAGAAATCTGTAAACATAAAAAATGGTTGCTTTATGCCTCAGAGTTTTGGAGTGATTTTTTATGTAGCAATAGTAATGGAAACAGGCGCTTTAGCCTAGGGTTTAAAAGCCTCTGTGGTGACAAAGGGACAATTTGAAAAACTGGTGTAGATGTTGACAAAGGGAAAGACTCTAGCAACCGGGTAGCACATATTGTTGCATGTCACATGATTTCTGATTCTCTGTTTTCAACAAAATTATAAGAAAACTTTTTCATCAACTGCTAAATAATTTAAATAACTTTTTATATTTGGTAGCTCTATGATTTTTGGTGTACAAGTCAGAAGGAATTCAAAGAATACATGGCATTTCTGTAACAAAATTCCTTGTATTCTTATTTATGTGAATAAGAGTTCTCATTTTCATCTATACAAATAAAAAAAAGAACAAAATGGATGCTGAATCATATATCATTCTAACAATAAATAATATTCATTCATGATCATATGAACTGATTGACCAAAAGATAAATAGCCCTAACCATCTCATTAAGAACTGCATTCTCAGGGGCACCTGGGTGGCTCAGTTGGCTAAGCGTCTGCCTTTGGCTCAGGTCATGATTCCAGGGTTCTGGGATTGAGCCCCACATCGGGCTTCTGCTCAGCGGAGAGTCTGCTTCTCCCTCTGCCTCTGTGCCCCCTTTCCCTGCTGTCTCATGCTCACTCTCTCTTGCTCTCTCTCAAGTAAATAAATAAAATCTTTTTTAAAAAAAGAACTGCATTCTCAATAAAACCATATACTTCTTAGGTTAATAACTATCACAATGTATGATACATTTGTATTATTTTGATGAGTTGAATACCAAAAATTTAATGATAGCTCAAACTGGAAGAAATCTGTGTAACCCTTAGAGCCTATGGTCATAGAAATTTTTTTAAAGTTTAAGTTTAAGTGTACATTCATATTTCTGGTATTGCAAATATGATTAATTTAAAAAACCCATGCTTAGGGATGCCTGGGTTGCTCAGCTGTTAAGCATATGACTCTTGATTTTGGGTCAGGTCATGATCTCAGGGTCATGAAATCGAGCCCCACATCAGCCTCCATACTCAAGTGGGGAATCTGCTTGAGACTCTTTCTCTCTGCCCCTCCCCCTTCTCAACTCTCTCTGCTCTCTAAAATAAATAAATAAATCTTAAAAAAAAAGCCATGCTTAAATTACATTACTATAAATCGTACAGAGAAAGGAAAAGTGAACTGAAAATGTGAGAAACTATTTTAAATTTCCCACTGTTAGAGACAAGCTTGTTCAAGTACTTTATAAAGCAGAAATGGTCATTATAAAAGTGATTATGTCATGTAGATTATGTTGGACACATATTAAATAGTGATAGTAATTTTTTGTTTTGAAATACCAATGTTCATAATATGCTAAAAAAGTAGATCCTTTGCAACTACTTAAACTTATGATATCAACTAAAAAATGTATGAAACATCTAAATTTATTTACTACCTATTATCTCATTGAGCCTTTTTAATCTCTTCCGACATCCTAAGCAACTAACTCCCTTTTAATCTTAGTCAACGGTCTTATCATCTTCTCTTCCCTCTTTTGTTTCATAGAGGACACGTTTTGAGAATCTTATTGAGAACACAAAACAGATGCTTTCAAAGATTTTCTTTGCTTTCCTTTAGTTAACTGATTTTCTTACACAATTTTTTTCTTTTTATCTTTAATGAACCATTTACCATTTCTTATATTACATAATATTTTCACAAGCCATTTGTTGGTTTTTTTCCTTTGTTGATTCACGTGCCTCTGATTGTCTACTTCCTCCTCAGAAGTGTGATTATATTACCTGTAAATGTAAGCAGTAGAAATAGTGGGGATTTCCCAATGCATTTCTTCCTAACTCTGCTATATCTTTCAGGATTCTATATGTGATAAGGTTCATGCAAATTCTTCCTACAGGATGAAAAACCCTTGACCAGTATTTCTACTGGCACTGGAATATTGGCATATTGTATTGCTTTCAGTGATTTTGATGAGTGCTTCTATAATAAAGCAAATTGGAATTATTAACCAGTCACCCCAATAATCTTTAAGTTAGGGATGAGAAGCTTTCAAATGTTTATATCAATGTGACAATCTTTGTTTGTATAGAGTCATAAAGGGAATGGAGTATGTTGAAGATGCCTTGTTGGCCACACTTTTTTAAAAATAGAAACAGCAGAGATCAATGACTCTCACAAGTGGCAGGAAGAGGTGTGTGGCAATGAATCCCAGCTTACAGTTCACTGAAAATCAGCATGCTATAAGATGCTGATCTCTGATTTGAGCATTTCCTTAGCCCAGCTGCTGCCTAAGAGCCTTTAATTAGAGGAAACACAATACTCTTCAAACCATGATATTGGCTAATATCCATTTGTATCTGGTTCTCACAAAGGCCAATATTTAATGCCATCAGAGCTTACTCTGGGCGGGGGGGAGGGGGGTGAGGAGGGTGAGCCTAACCTCTCAGAGCCAAAAATATCCCCCAGGCACAAACAGAAACACAGGTTCCATTCCACACTAAGTTGAAGAACATTATTTTCCTATAATCAGCAAAGTTGTAAGGAAAACAAGCACAAAAAGGACAGTTTACCAAATAGTGTTGAACTGTGTAGATGACACCTATGGTATTTTCTGCTGTCTTTCATTGATCCACATGGTTAACATGGAAACTTCCATGTAAATACACTACAACCTCTCCCTTCCCCCACCCCCCACAGTTGACTAGCCTAGAGGTGGGCACCAGATTTAAGCTAGGCCAGTCTAGTGGCCCATCTCTCCTGATACAGCTGATTGTTCCAGGGTGAACACCTGTATCAACCTGTGCCAGTAAGTTCCACATTACATATTTGAACTTGAGACTGAGGGAGTTAGATCAGTCTCTTCACAATGGTGAAGAGGGAAACTCATGCCATCATTTCTGCCATGTGGAGAAAGCCAGGCAACACCAAGAGAGATGGTTCTGATTGTAATGGGGAACTATCTGCATCCTGGCCACTTCTATAGCTAGAGTCCTTAACTCTTTCTTGGGTTCTCTGAGAGAACCAACGATCTTTAAAATGAATCCCTATTTGTGGTTAAAATATTTTGAGTTTGGTGTCTTGATTTACAAACAATGGCTTCCTGACTTGAAAAAGGAGGTTTATCAGACCTGACCACAAGTGAGTTTACCAGACTTTATTTTTATGAACTAGAAAAGTGTGTCATTCCTCTTGGTCATCAGATTTTTCCTGGCCCACTCCTTATAGTTTTCTTTTTTGCTCCACTTGGAGTTAGAAAATTCTTCATTCGAAATGACTTCTTGTGAACAGTGATTGCTCTGAGGGTTTATCTAGATAAGACTGTTTCCATATGCACAGTGCTCAATTGATAAATGCAGTAAAATATCCAGCACTGTGGATTTTACTGCCAAAATTCTCTTAGAAATGGAAACCAGAACAGCCTTTTTTTAAAAGATAGGCCATTTGCCAAGATTTTATTCATTTAAGGAAGAATATAGGAAGTAAAATAAATGAAAGAAAAACAAGTCATGTCCCCAAGAAGAACTGTGCACTACTACACAGCAGCTGCTACACAGGGATGGAGAACACAAGGCCACCACACAGCCTGAGTAGGGCTCACCAAGAAGGCTGGAGAATCACCATCCCTGCCCCAAAGGAAGCCATGAGAATGAGAGAGTGAGTGTCCCTGTAACGAGCGTGGAGAGAACAAGAATGAGAGACCATGTAATGACTCTCAGGAGGCACGAGAATGAGCATCCCTGTAGTGAGAAGAGGGTGTGTGGGTGTGTGTGTGTGGGTGTGTGTGTGTGTGTGTCAGGCAATTGAGATTATTAGTAAAAAGTAAAAAGAGAAATTTCCCCCAGAGGGATGCACCTAGTGCGAGGGGGTATGGTAGTCCCATAGTTAGCCACATTCCAGTTTTGACACAGCTGCTCTTCAATATCCTTGCCTTGCCTTTTCAGCCTCCATTCTTAATTCTAGTTCAATGTCACCCTCATGCATACATACTATGGGAAAAGAATCCTCTCCTGGGGATTCTTTCATGTTCAAAGGAACTCCTGCTAGAAATGTAGTTATCTTGAAAGGCATACACATGAAAAGAAGGAGGTTAGTTTATCTTTGTCCCACTCCTTCTGAATCGAGCAGGTGCTGAGATTGCCTTCTTCATCTCCCATTTGAGACACATGTAATTAAAGCCTTTCTCCTCCTGTTCTGTACACAGGTGCTGGTTAGCTCTTACTCTCTGAGAGTTGCTCATACACACCTGGGAATAAACATCAGTCCCTGGATACACAGCCATGAAACCTATGCACTAAGATGTAGGACCCTTTCTCCATCCTTTTATTTTCATTTCTTCTCTTCATCCAGAAGATGCTGCTCTTGCTGCAGATGTTGGTTGCAACTTCCAGCACATGGAATTAATTAATTGCCAATTTGGTCAAAACAAACAGCCTTGCTGTATTTGTTTTAGGTTCTTCTCCTTTCTAGTTATTTACAGCAGAGGAAATGATGGAATTAGGCATTGAGGAGTAGTTATTCCTCAAAAATGGACAGTCACAGCAACGAATAGGACACAAGCAGAAATTTGGCATTGCTAATTTTACAGAATGAGGACTCAGAAGCTGAGCCCCATTGGCCCCGTGAGTATTTGGAGTAAGTTGGTAGAGCATGCCCAGGAATCATGTCAAGAGAATACCTCCTGGAGTTTGTTGGCCTATGATTCCTCTGTCCAGAAAGTTTCTAACAAGAAGAGCCAGAACAGGAGGCCACGGATGACTGGCAAGGGCAATTCTTAAAGGAGAGCTTCTTTTGCTATATTCTTCAGTTCTGGTAGTTAAATGAAAGAGAAGATGAGTAGGGCTGCATGGGGTTTAGCCTCTCTCTAGGTTCCAGCAAAGTTGCAGATGTGGTACATGTCCCCACATTAGACCTGCAGCATAGTATATGATTTGAGACAGGGAGTAAGAAATGAGCTCAGGTCAAACTGGGGCCTCACTTAGGAAAGGTCTCAATCATCCATTATTAAAAACACCAGCCAATATTGAATGGACAAGTTGATCTAGACAGAATTCCTTCTGAAGAGCTAGAATATTCTGGGAATGGAGTTCAGTAGTCCTTTCAAGCACCACTGCAAAACTGCAAATGTGTGAGGACCAAGTGGGCATATAAGAGTTCAGTCCCAAGAACTTTCCTTATGAAGAAAGACAGGCTGTTTGTGGCACATACTCTAGAGGAGTGGCTGTCCCAGGCCCTGACTCCAGCTGTGCAAGTGAGCAGCTAACGCTGGAAACCCCATACTTCTGTCAGGCACAACAACTGTATATGAGGAAGGGTGAGTTAAAATGAACAAGAATTACTCAGAGCTCCTTTAAAAAGCAGCGCTGCGCGGTGGGGGAATCCTGACCAGGCTTCAGTTCTGAGATCTGGAGCACATCATTTACTCCTCTGACACAGTTCTCTTAAACATAAAAGGAGAAGATTGAATTAAGTGATCTCTAAGGGCCCTTTCTGGGGAAAAATCAAGATTACTCTATGATTACTTAATAGATTTCAGGGAACTCAGTGGCATATAAGTTTTTTTTAATCACTTCTGTGATAAATGACATACTTGAATCATTATTAGTGCAATAATCAGGTGCCAGACAGCACACAACATACTCCTAGTATTTTCCCTTGAGTCTCAAAAAGTACTGACTGATGTGGCAGAGATGATCAGTGTTTGAGGTAAGTCTCTTATTGGAAATGTGATGTGTATTTTAGACACCCCTGTTCATGACAAGGCACACTTTGGTTCCATCTCTTACACTGGCTCTTAGCCAGAAAAAAAAAAAAAATTTAAGCTCAAAATAGGGGATATTACAAAGATTAATTAAATACTATAGCCAACTTTAAAGTCAGTACCTTAGGGATTAGGAGATGAGTATTTAAATACACAATGTGACCCCTGAATCGTTTGTGTATATGAGAACTATATGAGTGTACATTGCAGGCAGGCTTCTGCATGTGTTTGCCAACAAAAACAAAAGTGCTAAATTCACACTAAGTTTGGGCTTTAAAAGAAATTCAAGACTGATTTAGAAAGAAAGGAAGAACTACTACCTAATAGTTATTAAAAAGTAGACACAATCAATGAAACCAAAAGCTGATTCTTTGAAAAGATCAGTAAAATTGATAAGCCTTTAGCCAGGCTAGATAAGAAAAAGAAGACACAAATTATTAGCACCAGAAATGAAAGAGGGAATATCACTACAGATCCCATGGAAATTAAAAGGATAATTAAAAAATACTATGAACAACTCTACGCTCAGAAATTTGATAACTTAGATGAAATGACCAATTCCTTGAAAGATGAATCTGTCAAAACTCACACAAGAAGAAACCGACTATCTGAGTAGGCCTATATCAAAGAAATTGAACCTATAATTAATAACTTACTTGCTCAAGTCCACAAGGGAAATCTTTTAATTTTAAATTCTTCCACAAGGAGAATTTTTAATTAACTGAAATTAATTAACTAATTAATTAATGAGGTGGCTCTTTCTGGTGTGGTCAGCCCCCATCCTAAGACTATTTGGTGTGGCCAGCTAAGGGAAGAGGGAAAGAAGGGGGCGTGGGAGGAGAGGGGAGAGGAGAGAAGAGGACAGGACAGGAAAGGAAAAGAAGCTTTCTTTTAAAAGTTGATTCATCTCCCAAGCCTATGACCACTACCCAGTAAGAATGACCATTTACTTTACTTTCACATTAGTCAGAGAGCTTGCTTTTTAAACTTTACAACTACCCTAAAAGATGTTCAGGACTTTGTAGATGAGGAAACAGAGAGTCAAGGCTGCCAAGTATATGGCCCTAAGTTCCCCAAGATAGCAAATAGACTCTCAGGGACCAGAAACCAGGTCTTCTGGCCCCACATTCCTGTTCTTTCCAATATAACTTACAAGCTCTGTTTTTCATATGTAGGTCAGTCAGGTCAGCCTTCACTTTACTCCAACTCTGCAAATTCTAGACTTTTCCTAAAGAGCTCACAGTCTCTTTTCTACTCTATCTGTTAAGTTCTTAGGCTTCTCATAAAGTTTTGTGATAAATTAGAGGGATGCATATCAGCAACTTTGGAACTAGTGAACAACAATCTTGAACCAAAAATTATTGTCAAAGGGATATGCAAATTTTTGCTTTCTTCTGGAATTTTGTCATAATGAGGCAGTCACTTGTATCTTAGACTCTTCCTTCCCATTCGCCCACCACCACTCCCTATTGGTGAAATTAGCATGTATATCAAAGAGCTAACAAGGGATCTTCCTGACAGGCCTTACTTCATGCAAGCAAGGGGTTAATGGGCTTGCCATAGTAGGCTGGTGGGAAGTGGGGTGGGCCAGGGCAGGGCATTTTGATCCCACTTTAGACTCCGCCTTGCACCCAATGCCTAAGATTGTGCTTTTTGCCCATTGCTCCAATAAAACCTTAACAACTAGCAGCCCTTTATCTAATTTCTTATTGAACATTTACTGGAAAAAATAACACAGAATAAAACTAACATTGGCTAAAACTGTATATGGTAAAATTTGTCATAGATGAAAAACTGAACAATAAACATAGGAAACAGGCTTGGCAGAAATAATTATTCAAAACAAAACCAACAGTATCTAAAATTGCACATGATTTAAAATGCTTATTAGCTGAGAGTGAAAGGAAGAATCCAATCTTAACATATTTATCAAATTTGACCTGAGAAACAAACTTGGTAGAAACAATTTCAGCAAAAGAAAAACTCAATCACAGAATGTACAACTAGGTAAAAGTTGAGTCAAAATAAATGAATCACACCAAAAAATTAATTGATCCTAAAGATAAGTCTTTGTTCAAACAAATACAAAATAAAAATGGTTTAACTATTTATGGAAATGTTATCAAAGAACTGAATTGATTTAACAGAGGCTGATCCTAAAAATCCATCAATTTTGGTGTGATTCTTTTTTTAAGATTTTATTTATTTATTTGACAGAGAGAGAGATAGCGAGAGCAGGAACACAAGCAGGGGGAGTGGGAGAGGGAGAAGCAGGCTTTCTGCAGAGCAAGGAGCCCGATGTGGGACTTGATCCCAGGACGCTGGGATCATAACCTGAGCCGAAGGCAGACACTTAACGACTGAGCCACCCAGGCGCCCCAATTTTAGTGTGATTCTTATTAAATATTTGTGTTTATAAAAAGAGATAAAATATCTATGGGATAAGTATACAAACCCAAAATTATCAGGGTCAAAATACTGTTTGCTCTTTTGTTCCTTTTGGTGGGACCGATGTAAAATTACATAAACATTGGGGAACCTGGGTGGTGTAATCGGTCTGACCTAGACTCAGGTCATGATCTCAGGGTCCTGATCCTGGGATCAAGCCTGTCCT
>NC_138372.1:134463931-134473378 GCF_054177405.1 Leptonychotes weddellii
GAATAGGATCAATATCTACAAAAAGGTTGCCAATGCAGATACTTTGGATTTGGTTCACATATCACCTTGAATGTAGGAAAAGGGGTCTAATCCAACTTTGCGGGTGCTGCTTGGACTTGTCTTGGGCCTGGAGACCTTGAAGCAGAGAAGAGCAGGCAGTGAGTGAAATGGCTGGAGCCCACTTACCTCACAGGTTCTTATAGTGGCCTGTAAGGCCCCATCTGATCTAGATCCCCTCCTTCTGTGACCTCAACTCCTTCCCCTGCCCTCTCCCCCCCCACCCCCCAGTGCACCCTTTCTGTCACATCTGTGGCAGAACAGAGTTGGGTGAGGAGGATGAAATGGGAGAAAAGAAGTATGTTAAGTAGCTCTGGTCCAAGTCATAAATGAGTCAGCATCCTTTACCTGATTTTGAGACCCCATGTAACAGGTGGTCATCTACTAGCTATTAGAACCAAGTTCCCATCCTGAAACCCAGATGAATCCACTCTTGTTCCTGCTATTCCAACATCACTATGGTTACCATCATTTCCTATCCAAACTAATTCTTAACACACACGGATCAGAATCTGCCCCCAAACTCCATCCCATGGTGGAGGCAGCCACCTGCTACCAGGCCAATCTGGGCTGACCACTGGAATGGCTGTCCATTACAAGGCTCCACCCGTCAGAGGAAGACCCCATTTTTGCTCTGGTCCTTCTCTGCCTGAGCTACCACCATCATCTACGGGTAACGTGTTCAGTCTATACAACCAAACTTCTATTACCCACTCTTGGGTCTGCCTCCACCCCAGGCACCTGCCCCTACCCAGGGGATGTGTGTGATTCAAAGTCTGAATGTTCCCTGTGTGCCACATCCTTGTTTTTTCTCTGTCCAGCTATAACAAGATGAGCCCCAGGCTGGCCTCCCTCTTAGAACAGCATTTGCTGTCAAGCCCATTCTAACTCAGCCGGGCAGCAGTCCAGCAGGCCCGGATGGATATTTGGTGATAGAGAAATGGCTGTGAAATTTCTGTCCGGCATCTCTGGATTAAGTTCAGGACAAGAGAAAACTACAGACTACATGTGCTGAAGAGGTCAGGAAGAAATTCTCACTAAGCACCCACTATGCAGACAATGCCTATGCACCCGTCCTTTCTTCTTTCAAACAAAACAGAATTATTCTCCTCTGGCATCCCTCCTCCTACACCATCTATTCCTTCTTTCATTATTCCAGTCATATTCACAATTGATTTCTCATAGAATTCCACTTAAATCTCTCAATCCCAATTTACCTCGCAACTCTAAACCCACAAATTGTTCAATAGAGTTAGCTTTCCAAAGGAGTTTTAAATTTCACAATTAACAGACATGTTCCAAAACAAAAATAAAACAGAACATCACACTGGGTTGAAGCCATCTCGTGGATCTTTTTGTTGTTGTTGTTTTAACCAGAAGTGGGGATTTGTGATATAAGCAGCTGCTACAAAACCAAACAAATGACAGGACTCGACTCAGAGTTTGAGCCTATCCAGGGGCTGAATTATGTTTGCTTTGAGGTTTTGTAAAAGGTCATGAGGACTAACAAAGTTCAGATGAAACTTGGCTATTTCTCCGTTAGGCTCTGGCTCCCAACTTGTGGCGTTTCATGTGGTTTGGAGTTTTCAAACACAGCGCTTTGCACAGCACTAATAAATGATTCTTTCTCAGCATGGAAAGCAATTAAATGTATGGCCTCTTGGGTTTCAGTCTTAGAATCAGTATTTATTTATTAGGAGCTGGGAGAAGGGCTAAACAGCCTAGAAGAGGGATCACACATAATGAGGTGGGTGAATTTGCTGAAGACACCACATTTTAGATGACTGGAGGCCTGAAAAGCAAGAGAGGAACTCCTGAGGAACCAATAAAATCAGGCCACTGGAAAACTTGTTAATGAATGGAATGTAGCATCAGCCTACAAGGAACACATTAGAACCGCTTGCAAAGCCCCAGGGAAGACCACGTGAAAGGGCCACAGCACCATCTGTCTCCAACCTGCACTGGCCACTCTGAAGGGGTCCCATGAGCCTGCCAGTTCACAGAGCTTCATCTATGAGCATGCTTCTCCCCAACAGTCAGCTTGGATCCCTCTGACTCAATGTTAGGAGCAAGGTTGGGTGTTCCCTCCAAATCAGTCTCCCTCTGGCTGGCCCCTTTTCAAAAAAGGGATGTGTGGGGCTCCTGGGTGGCTCAGACAGTTAAGCATCCAACTCTTGGTTTCAGCTCAGGTCATGAACTCAGAATCCTGGGATCAAACCCCGTATCTGGCTCCACACTCAGCAGGGAGTCTGCTTAAGACTCTCTCCCTCTCCCTCTGCCCCTCCCCTTGTGCTCTCTCTCTCTCTCTCGAATAAATTAATTAATTAATCAATCAATCAATCAATCAATCAATCTTTTAAAAGGGGGGATGTGTTAGTTTGCCAGGGCTGCCATACCAAGTACCACTATTAAACAATAGAACTTTATTTTCTCACAATTCTGGAGGCCAGAAGTCTGAGAAGGAGGTGGCAGCAGATTGGGTTTCTTATGACATTTCTCTTCTTGGTTTATAGATGGCCAGGTCTCCCTGTGTCTTCATGTGGTCCTTCATCTGTGTGTGTCTATGTTCTGATCTCTTCTTATAAGAACACAGTCATATTCTATTAAGACCCACCTATATAATGTCATTTTACCTTAATTACCTCTGAAGACCCTATCTCCATATACAGCCACATTCTGAGGTACAGGAGGGTAAGACTTCAACATACTAATTAAGGGGGAGCACAATTCAGGTTGTAACAGGGGCATCACACCCTTCAGTTCAGTGATGTCATCTGTTTAAGCTGTACAACTAAGCCAGCTCCCCAATTCCTAACTGAGAGTGAACAGGTGACACAAGGCCTTGACTGATGGACCACTCATCTCCTTGTACCTCATGCTTTTGACTAGGTTCACCCAGCTTGATCAAAACCTGAAAGAGAGAAAGTAAAACTGCAATGTAGCAGGCCTAAGTGTGCAGGAGGAAACCAGATTTGTGTTCACTTATTTTTAAGGACAATTATCTGCTTAGAGGGACTTGGTGAACTAGGGTAGGTCTATAAAGAACGTTCTCCAAATAATTCCCGTGTGAGCCCAGGGCATTCACTGATGGCTTTAATGAAAATTTACTGAGCACATAAGAGTCACTGGAGGTACTCCACAGTACCTCCAGCACAGAGGTCCTCCAGAGCTCCAGCACAGAGCTGTGACCTGTCAGGGCTGACATTTTAGTGGAATATTCTGACAACAAATAAATAATCTGATAAATAAGGCACCCAGACACCCTACAATGATTAGCAGTTCTTTATCTGCTCCTCTACCCATGTCATTTGCCATGTGACTTTGCAGTTTCTCCGTCAAAAGGCAGGGTCTATTTGGTCACATGACTCACTTTGACCAATAGAATGGTGGTAGTTGTGACAGAAGCAGGATCTTGGTCAAGAGCCTGCACGTTTCTGAGTCTGCTCTTTCACCTGGGTCATTATACTTAGAACCAGCTTGGGCTAGCCTACTAGAGAGGTGGGAGAAACGCGGGGAGACGAGCTTCATCAAAAACCATTTGATTACCAGCCAATCCCCGGATATGTGAGTCCTCAGCCAATAGGCTACATGGCCTCCGTATGAGAGCAAGCCCAGCTGAGACCAGAAAAAGTTCCCAGCCTAAATCGCCAACCTATAGACTTCTGAGGTAAATAAATACTTTTTGTTTGAAGCCTCAGAGTTTGGAATCAGTTTGTAACACAACATAATTATGGCAATATAACTGATTCAGGACTGAAGGCTGCCGATAAATCTAAACATTATCTGAAAGAAGGAGCACATGAAGGCATTATAGGCATTAACACCTTTGCTGACAAAGAGTGTATAGGGCTCTGAGAGATGGGATAAAGTCAAGTTGGAGGCTAGATAAAGTTATGGGATGAAAGGAGCGCCTGGGTGGCTCAGATGGTAAAGCATCTTCCTCCAGCTCAGGTCATGATCCCAGGGTTCTGAGATCCAGGCCCACATCAGGCTCCTGGCTCGGCGGGGAGCCTGCCTCTCCCCCTGCTCATGCTCTCTCTCTCTCTTTCTCTCTCCGTATCTCTGTGTCTCAAATGAATAAATAAAATCTTAAAAAAAAAAATTATGGGATGAAGGTAGTATAGGAAATGGGATGGTAAACCAACTGACAGAAAGTTTCAAAGAGCCTGCTTATCGTACTTCTGAGGGCTTCCTGTGGCCTTCAGTATAAAATTCAGATTCTTTATTCACAACATACAAAGTCCTCCTGTCTGGTCCCTGCAGTTTCCCCTCCAAATCCACTCTCTTGTGAATCAGAGAGGGCTCAGAGTCTGTGTCCACCAGGACCATGGCCACCAGCCCCCTTGTCTTCTGGCTTCTGGTTGAGTTTGCCAGTGAAAGTCAAGAGCAACAGATTGAAAGATGGAAAGACAAAGACATGAGAGTTTGTGTGCCTCTGACTCACTCCCCGCTGGGCTATAGTTTGACCATGGCTATGTTTTTATTCTTTTCTTTTTTAGGAGGTGGTTTTTCTCCTATAGTCATAACTCTCACCATCTCTCAGTGATTCCTTCCCATTGTCCCCAGGCCTAGGGGTGGTAACACTTCTGACTGCTGCTAGTCCTGGGGCACTTTATCACCCCTTGTTGCTTTCCCTTAACCCAGCCCAGAAATTTCCAAAGGACCCCTCATTCAAACTTGGTAAAAGGGCCCTTCCATTGCCCCTTTGAGAGTGCCATCTGTTTCCTACAAGGACTTTCCAGGGCACAACTTTTCCCATCTTTTATATTGTCCCCACTCTTTTCCCCAGGCCCTATACTCCAGCAGGGTTTCATTCCCTGTCACACTGCCATACCCCTGCTTCTCCTATACCCTTTTCCCTTTTCTTAGCATGCTTTTCCCCCCAGACTCTCACACAAGCTAAAAATCTGAGCTCAAATGTCACCTTTTCCAGGAAGACTCCCTCCCTGCTGCCCCACCATCACACTAGTTCCCCCATGCTGGATTAGGCTCTCTGACATGCTCTCACAGTTTCTCCCACAGTTTCCTCCCCTTCTGTCAATCAGGGCACCAATCCTAATGTTTAATGCTCATCTCTGAACATGTCTAAATTTCCGAACAATGGCCTCCCAAAGATGTCCACATCCTAATCCCCAGAACCTATAATTAGGTTATGTTATATAGCAAGGGGGGAACCAGAAAAGTGGTAATGGGAGAAAGATGTGACTGGCCACTGCTATCTTTGAAGACAGAGGAAGGGGCCACGAGCCAAGGAATGTGGGCAGTCTTTAGAAGCTGGAAAAGGCAAGAAAACAGATTCTCCCCTAGAGACTCGAGAAGGAACACAGCCCTGCCAGCTCCTTGACTGTAATCCAAAGAGAGCCATTTTGGACTTCTGACCTCCAGAACTGCAAGGCTTTGATAAAATGCTGTTTAAGCAGCTAAGTTTGTGGTAATTTGTTACAGCCCCAATAAGAAATGAATATAATTAATTGTGAGGGTCAGATCCTGGAGAACAGGGATCATGTCTTTGGTTTGCATGTTCCAAACTCCTCTCACAAAACTTGTCTTGGAGTAGTTCTCAGATATATTTGTGAAAGAAAAGGTAGGATACGAAATTATCTTGCCCACGTATTTTCTGGATCCTTCTGGGTCTGTGGTTCACATAGCAAGAGTTTATCTGAAGGAAGAGATCTGCATTTACCTATAGAATAGAAAAGTGCATTTGATTATCGATCTACTATGTAATTATTGAGAAAAATAATTGAGCCAGTTGCCAAGAAGTGTGAGGATGCAAAAATGTGAAGGCACCCACAGTGTCCTCCCTTGTAGGGGAGCAGCTGTGGTAACTAACAGTGAACTGCCTGGGGACATGCCCAGCTCCCCAGATGGGCAGGGAAAGAACACATTGTTCCTTCCCCTGGAGCAGCTGGCTCTGGTTTGGCTGGATCTGGATTCCTGGGCACTGGTTGCTACAGTTTGGCAAGAGCCACACTCCAGGCCTGCATTTCCAGAAAAGCTGTTGTATTACTAATCTGGAGCAGACACTTCCTATCATCACCACAATCTTATTCTTACAGCAGCACCAACAACAGACAATCTGCAAATCCCACAACCTGTTCATGAAATGAGAGCTGGTGCCTTGGTTGAAAGTCTCTTTGAAAATTCTCCCTACTCACTGCAAGCACTGGAACAGAAGTCCAGAGCCCTGGGGTCTAGTCTGGCTCTGCTTTTAACCATCTACGTGACCTTGATTGAGTCATGTCCCTTTGCTCACCTAAGAAGTGGAAGGGGTAGACTTCTGTGGTCACTGGAGGCTATTGCATTCTGAGTCTATGACAGTTACATAATTCCCAAACTCATTTCAGTTTGGAAAACAACAGTGACAAACTGTCCTCAGTAAAGAGAGCATTTCATTAAGACAGAAAAGGAGAGCTAGAGCCTGAGAAAAAGAAGAAAAGAAGGAAAGAAGGAAGGGAAGGAGGGAGAGAAGAAGTGAGAAGGAAAGAGAAAGAAAAACCAAGATGAGGAGGGATGGAGACAAGGAAAAGAGGGAGGGAGGGAGGGAGGAAGGAAAGGAGAGAGAGAGAACTTATGAACACCTGACAAGGACTCGCCTCTTTTGCTTACCTCAGCTCAGGCCAGAGCCTCACAAAATTTTCCACCAAAATTCTCTGCCCTCAGAGGAGTGACAAGGGTCCCTGGGAATCCGGTCTGTAGCAAGTAGGGAACCTGAAGTCTCATTTAATCTTAAAAATTAACATGAATTTTGTGTTCTACTCCATAAACAGGGGCTTTATTTCTGCTGTGGAGTAAAACTGTTGCTACAGGAAGGTGCAGCATATTAATGAATCCTGTGGTGTGCAAACCCCCAGCCCACTTCTGTGTCTCCCTAAGATGGCATCCTCCAGTTTGGAGGCATGGACCTGGGGGGTTGAGAGATAGGACTTATTCACCAATCCCATCCAGGTCAAGAGAACACTGGGGGGTTACCCAGTTTATTAGAGCCAGAGAAATCAAGCAAATAAAATAAAAGCCAACTAGCCCAGAAATGTTTGCCTCCAGAAAATCGGGATGATAGGTTTACCTGGACAGTCCTACCTCCCTTACAGTCCATGCCAGAAGATGCTGTCTCTGTTTATTACTCTGTCTATGGCAGCAAGACACTCTGTAGCATTGTCAGCAAGTTGTTAAGCAGATTTGGGGGTGTTTATTTTCAAAAGCAGTAGAAGTAGGGGGCAAAAGTCCTAGGGAATACAGATCACATTCTTGGGGGTTAAGCAGGCAGGCCTAGCCAGAGACAAGGTTTTAGCTGCCAGCAGGAGGGGGACCAGCTGGGACTAAGCCATGGACCCATCAGAGTAGGGAGTCGACCCCATGTGAGAGTCCTGGAAGGCCAGCCAGGGCCAAGTTGAGATGCAAAGACATTGTGGTGAGTACAGCAAGCCCTGTAGATGACCTGCAGACTGCTGTAAGGTGAAAATGAGCTAGTACATGCCTGACACATAATAAGGACAAGCATTTGCTAGTATTATTTTTATTCAGGAGTGAGGTCACCTGCCCCCGGTGGCATAATCAACCATCACGAGAGAAATCCAAAATCATTCAGGGGGCTGGAGACAGAAAAAATTGGAACAGACTCAGAGGCCAACAAGTCTTACTGAAGCTGCTGGAAAGAGACTCAGGAAGGGACTATTTTTTTTTTCCCCAGGCTAATAGGAGTTAAGACTTGAAGACTTGAAGGATTCATGGAGATCTGTGTACAAAGGGATGGAACATCACAGCACTAGGATTGGCAAGAGGAGCAAGTAATGGGAAAACGGAGAAGGGAAATATGATGTAGGACTTAGGCACATGGACATAGGTTTGAATCTGGTTGTGTGATTTTTGGCAAGCCGTGTAAGCTCTCTGAGCCTCTGTTCATCCCCTTTAAAATGAGGATAATTAGAGTACTTTCTCCCACAGGATTGTGAGAGATTCAAGTGAGATAATTCTTGGGACCTAATAAATGCTCAATAATGTTAGTTTTTCTTACTGTTAGCTGTTATGTAGCAATTACATAACAGTAAATGGTGTTTTGTCTATATTAAGGTTCTGAGGTAGGGTAAGGAGAAAAATGTGCTAGGTAAAAGAAATGCTTGTTCCGTGTCCCTAGAATTTATTTTGGAAGAGTCAAGGGTTAAGAGGGAAGAAGAAGAAAAATGAGGAGGGGTGGGAGCATCAAGGAAAGGGGGAGAGAAGAGGCAGGCGAGAGGAAAGAAGAAGGAGAAGGGAGAGGAGGGAGAGGAGGAGGGGAAAAAGAGAAAGAGGAAAAAGAAAAGGTGGTTGTGAAGGAGAAGATGAAGGGGAGGGGAGGAGAGGAGAAACAAAAAGTCAAGGAAGAATAGTCCTGGTCAACAAGACAATTTAACGTGAGAACATTCCAAAACAAATCATCAATTGGCCCCTTCTTCTCACTTCTCTCATTCTTCAGCTCTTCCTTTAAAGGTTAAAGTTCTCCAGAGTGCTACCTCAGGTCCAATTCTCTTCTCCCTTTATTAGATCTTCTTGGGCAACCTCATCTATTCCTGTAGCTTCACTTACTACCCATTCTTTAATCCTCAAACATTTATTTCCTGCCTGGATATCTCTCTTAACCTTCAAACTCTTACTTCCAGCCACCAACTGAACATCTGTGTCTGAACAGATCCAAGTCAACACATACAAAACACATCTTGCATCTCCCCATAAGGGACCTGCCCATTGAGGTTGAGGGCACCCCATCTACTCAAGTCAGAAATGTGGGAATCATCCTAGCTCAGACATTTCTCCTGCCTTAACTTTTCTTGAAGTCTGTTTCAAATTTTAATTCTTGTGTTTACTACCTCAGTTTCACACCTAGTCCTCAACCAGACCCTGGGGACTGTCCCCCAACCGGTCTTTCTGTTGCCATGCCCATTCCCATCCAATCCATTCTGTATAATCAAACAAATGTGATGTGATCCATGACATTCCCTGACAAGTATTTCAAGGACTCCTCTTCTAGTGTACAGGATAAAAATATAAATTCCTTAGCCTAATATACAAAACCGTTTGCTTGACACCTGCCTATCTTTCCAACTTCATCCATCTTTCTTTTCTCCACTCCCCAACCCACATGCACATATACTTAAATTCCATCCTAACTGAACTACTTATTTGAAGATATTCTTTATTCTTTTTTTTAACTCTTATTTATTTATTTTTTTAATTCTTATGTTAATCCCCATACATTACATCATTAGTTTTAGATGAAGTGTTCCATGATTCATTGTTTGTGCATAACACCCAGTGCTCCATGCAGAATGTGCCCTCCTCAATACCCACCACCAGGCTAACCCATCCTCCCACCCCCCTCCCCTCTAGAACCCTGTTTGTTTTTCAGAGTCCATC
>NC_138372.1:134473878-134488878 GCF_054177405.1 Leptonychotes weddellii
TCTTATGTTAATCCCCATACATTACATCATTAGTTTTAGATGAAGTGTTCCATGATTCATTGTTTGTGCATAACACCCAGTGCTCCATGCAGAATGTGCCCTCCTCAATACCCACCACCAGGCTAACCCATCCTCCCACCCCCCTCCCCTCTAGAACCCTGTTTGTTTTTCAGAGTCCATCGTCTCTCATGGTTCGTCTGAAGATATTCTTTATTCTGTTGGAGACTTTCCAATTATTTCATCTGCCTGGAAAACTCCTGGCCAACCTCAAGACGCTGCTCAAATATTACCTCCTATGGGAAGCCTTCTCTGACTTTGCTATGTGAACAATTAAGAATTCCTATTCCACATTTTTTTCTATAACTCTGTCACAGTACTTAACATATTATGTGATTATGTGTTTAAGATATGTGCCTTTCCAACTGAACTGAGAGCCCCTAGAGGGCAGGGGTTGTGCTGTATTCATCATTATATTCCCACTAGCTAATAAAATGGCTGGAACGGAATGGTAATCAGTAGTGATTTGTTACATGTACAATTGAATGAATGGATGAATGAAGAACATTTAGAACATGAATATAGTTATACCTGTGAGCCAAATCCCAACTTACCAGAATTTCAACAGATTTAAAACACACAAAGTTTTAACTCTCTTACATTTTTAAAAAGTGGGAAATGAGCTCCCTAGAAAGTACAGCAGGTACTCAGATCATGCCACCTTGGAGGTGATGTCTAATGAGGAGACTATAGGCCATCCAGAATCTGCTCCACAATCCTGACATTCCACGTGGTCTCAGACTTGGTGCTCAGGCTTGGGAGAATGCAGTTTATTAATTATCCATAAAAATATAACTGCCAAGGACTTTAATTGTCAGCTTTCCATAGTTAGCACGTTTTTAGGAGGAGAATACACGGGGGAACAAGATTATAATCAGAAGTTTGGCTTGATAAGCATGAAATAAGCAAGGGGTCAGCCCAATTTTCTCATCCATCCAACCACGTAGCACAATATCTCTATCCTTGTTGAGTGGATGGAAATGGGCCCAAAGACCAGTGAGAGTGCTGCCTTCTCTAGAGAGTGATAGAGATGCTCTGAAAAATTCTACCTCTTTAGCTCCTCATTTTCTAGACTTTATGCAGTCAATCCCATTGTATTGGCTGGGAAGACACAACTGACCAGGTCTGGATTTTAGACAAGACTAGTACAGTCATATGCACTCCTGAATACCCTTGGGTTAAACATTTCAGCCACTTACATTCAAATTATTGGTTAGAGAAAGTTGATTTTTTTCAGAAGACTGATCTCGCCCAAAACAACTTTTCCTAAATTTTTAGCAGGGGTGAGGAGGTTGGGAGTGGGTGGTGGGGGCTTACAGTTATGCCTTTGTGCTGAATTGACTTTTTTTGTTTAATTAAAACCATTCTGGATTATTAAAGTTTCACTCTAGTGGGAAATATTCGACACAAACTGGGAAGCTAAATAGAAAAATATATATACTACTTAATACTAATAATATAAATTTAGCTGATGAGCCTTCCTGGGGCTCAGCTGTACAATGGAAGGATTTAAAATCTTTTAAAAAGATGAACCCACCACAGTACACCATGACTTGTCAGGCTCTGAACCTGGAGCTATCTGTCTTTTCCACAGCATCACATGGAACTGATTCTGGAGCTGGGTAGGAGGATACAAGCTGGCTTGGACTAGAGAAGGGTGGGCAGCATCTACAAGAGGATCTGTAGGCTTGGTGGTGGGGCAGGACCATTGGAAAGGGGAAGGCCCCCTGGCTGTGACACCCCTGGAGGTCTGAAACATACACAGGTATGTGTTTCACAGGGAAGCCCAAGGTTGCTCATGGTTTGGACACAGGATTAGAAGGTCATGTTCAAAAAGTGATTCCCAAGAATCCCCAAAGAAAACAAACTTGGGTTAAAGCATCCTTCCAAAAAACATAAAGCAACTTCCTCTCTCAATGAGAGATAAGATAAATAAGGAACCCTCTTACCTTGGCCTTTTTCTCCCCCCTACTTCTAGTTTTTCCAGATGCTTAGAGTCACAGGATAGTCACAGCGCTTACCCAGAAGTAAAAAATGAAGGATTTTGTGTGTATATGTATGTGTTCTTGGTCTCTGTGTGCCATGTGAACTGCATCCTCAAAAGAACATTTGCCTAGCAAGGAATGCAGAAGTCCAGATCACTCTAAGCAAATCCTGATTGAAGTATGACCAGGGGAGGATTCAGGTTTTGTGGGGCCTGAATACTTTTGGAGATTCCACTCCAGTAAAAATAATACAAAATGAGTGTTTTTATTCAAGAAATATTTTATATTTATTTTTAAAATAATAAAATATTTATTTAAAAATATTTATTTATAATAAGAAAAGTAATTCTAACAAATTACAATTTTTAGAAGATGACAAATATCACAGGCATCATAAAATCCAGAAAATTAACCTAATAGTATTGTTAAATCATATATTCCACTAAATATTATTATATTTTATTACAATACTATTGTTAATTAACTTCTGATTATTAACTTTGGGCAATAAAGAAGCCAGACAAGTTTTAAGCAGAGGAACTACTTAATCAGATTTATATTTTAGACCTACCCAGAGTCACAAAGCTAAAATTCTGCTCAGAAGTAAGTCTTGTACACATAGTTCTTTTGCAGAGAATGTTTTGTGGCAAAACTTTCTGAAATTATTGCATTATGTTGTCACTTGTAAATGAAGGAAACTTGTCTTTTCCAGTTAGACATATTTAAAAATAACTTCAAAACACATCTTATTTTTCCACGGCCTTATTTAGGAAAATGTCTTTAAAAGCAGAACAGCATGCACAGGGCAAAGTACTGACACCCTGACCAAGAACTGGTGAGAGGGTCAAATTAGATCAAGACCCAAGTTGGCTCCAGACACAAGCATATGAGAGGATTCTGTCCTTTAGACACAGGAGAGACATCTGCTGGTGGAACTCGAGAGAAAGGCCCAAGTTCTCTGAAGGGCTTCCCCAGCAGTGCAAAACGAGGGATTCTGTGTGTATATGTGTGTGTTCTAGGACTCAATGTGCCATGTGAGCTGAACCCTGAAAGGAACATTTGTGTAATAGGGAATGCCAAAGCCTGACCACTCTGAGTCAATAAACAGAGCCCTAGCAAGGTCCTCCCTCAGGTAGAGGCTACCACCAGGGGAGCCTTCCACCTCTGAGAAAATCTTCAATCTTCCTGACTCTCCTGGGCAAGAGAGAAGCCAAGTATACCAAGGGCGCTATAAGAAGAGGATTTCACCTATGTCATCCCAGGAGCCAGACCTTCTTGGAAGATCTATGCTTTCTTTCTCTCCTAGGCTTCTTCCAACAACTCAGAACATCTCTAAAGAAAGAAAACGAAATTCATTGCAGATTTCTCTTTCCTCAAGTTGATCATACTTTTTCACATGGTGGCGTAAGAAATATGTCCTTTGAGGCTCTCTTTTCAATTCACTTGTGACCTGCTGTTCATCGATTTTTCAGCCCTCCTCCCCATTGCTGGGCGTTTTCATGCAAAACTAATTGTAAGAGAGAGTTCTACTTCTTTCCTTGTTTCTATCAGAAGCAGAACAGCAAGGAGATGTGTATATTGCTTTTTTTTTTTTTTTGAACGTTGTTTATTTCTATACCTCACAGCAGTGGGATTCTTGATGACAGTTATTGTCCAAAAAACATGGGAGCCCCCTTCCCAAAGTATTGCAGCTCCATAAACTGCATTCAAATTGGGAACTTCGGATTTTTTTGCATCATTACATTCACAGAAAAATGAAAGACACCTAAGGATTTTGATTTCAAGGGTGAGTACTGTTACAAAATGACATAATCTCTTCTTTGAGAAAAGGATTCATGCTATAGTCCATGCACAGAAAATGCACAAGAAATTATGCTATAATATTGCATAAATTTATTTTTAAAGTATAGATGTTTACAGATTTCTGTTAAAATGAAACTACTTTAGGCCACCTTGAGGAGATGATCTTCTAAGAAATGGCATCAGCAATCATTCGTACTAACTGCAAGTTTTACAAATTTTACAAATTCATCCAGAGTCTATAGCTACTTCCAAGGTGGTATCACTCTGTGGCATCAACAGAGCACATTTAAACTAGGGGAAAATTTATTCTTCACAGGAATCCCCTGGGATCCTGGCCAAAACACTTGCAGATTAACATAAGAGTGGATTTGGGGAAGGAAAGAAAGAAATGTAATTTTATTTTAAGTTGGTTCAACATCAGCCTACTTGGGCTAATTCACAATGAATTTAATATTCAGGTAAATATTCATCTCTGTTTTCTTATTTCTGGAGATCAAGAGGCTCCTTGCTCTTCTTCCCTCCACTGAATCCTTCATTCTTTCCCTCTTCTGTCCTTACACAGCATGATAACTCCATGCATTTTTTCATTGGTTTAGTCAAATGCCTACTTCCTGCCCAGCTCTTTTCTTGTTCAGAAAGGAGTTTCTTGCTGTGAGATAGTGGGTTATGTGGGGCAACCCATTAATTTGCCCAAAACCCACTTAAGTCTGTTCAGGCTACTAAAACAAAAATACCATAGATGGGTGGCTTAAACAACAAACATTCATTTCTCACAGTTCTGAAAGCTGGAAAGTCCAAGATCAAGGTGCCAGCAGATTCAGCATAGTCAGGTCCACTTCCTGGTTCAAAGACGCTCACCCTCATGACCTAATCACCTCCCGGAGACCTCACCTCCCAACACTATCACTTGGGATTCTGCTCTCAACATATGAATTTTGGGGAGACAAAAACATTTAATCCAGAACACCCACCAAAATCCTAGCTAGCTGACAGGGAACTTCAATACTAAGATTTCTAAAACAGACAACTCTGAATACAATTCACAAGTGAAAAATTAAATTCATGATGTGAGTTCAGAGAACGCTGAGTGCTTTGAAGAAAAATAAAAAAGGCAATAGTACAGTGATAAGGCCTGGTATGTTTGAGAGGATGGCCAGGAGGCCTCTCCAAGGACATGGCATTTGGGCAGGGACCACCCCTGGGGAAAGTATGCCGGGTGGAAAGAACACATAGGAAGATCTGGAAGGTGGGCTGAGCCTGACAGGTTTGTGGGCTTATAAGGCTGAGGTGGCTGGTGTGGAGTAGACAAGAGGAGGAATGTGGGGGCCACAGGCAGGGATCAGATCATGAGGGCTCTAACTGTGATGGGGTAGAGTGACGTGATCATGTGACCTGCTAAGAATATGGCTGGCTGACGGGTGTAGAAAGGACAATGGGAAACGGGGGTTCAGTTAGGTGTGTGTTAGAACAGTACAGACAAGAGGCAAGAGGCAAGGGTGGCTGACATTGGGGCGGTGCCTTGCCCTGGGGGAGAGGATGGTTTCTAAAAGCATCTCAAAGTAGAGGACAAGACTTGCAGACGGACTGGGTGTGGGGTATGAAGGAAATAGAGGCAATTGAGGATACCCTCTAGAATAGTTGTTGTACTCAACAGTGTGCTGTAGGCTCTTTTCCCATAACCTCACCAATGATATTTTTTCCTCTTTGCAAAATTAATAAGCAAAAATGTTAAACTGTTTTACATTTCTTCATTACTACTGAGGTTAGACATATTTTGTGTTTATATGCCATCTGTGTCTAATCAATTGCAAAAATAATATTTTAAGCTTGAATTGTTTTTTTGATAAACAATAAGAATGGGTGCTGCCTTCTCCAATAGAATGAGTTTCACAAAAGCAAAGAACAGAAAGACTTCATTTATTTTAGTTGCTACTCTATCACTGATATCTAAAATAATGCCTATCATAGAGTGATGATAAAAATTCTTTTTTTGAGCAGGCAAAACACAAATTTATTGCATAATGGAAATTACATATTCAGAATTAGGACAAGAAATTCATATTAAATTTCCGGGACAGGGGACAAAGACTCTCATGCCTGTATTGCCCTAATGCCTGCATATTGGCTCCTCATATTTGCAGTCAGTTGGTCCAATCAAGCTTGTTAACTTCAAAGTTCTTAATTTTGGTGTAGATTTTCATTTTGACTCAGAGTGGTGGCTTCCTACGGAGGCTGGGCAGCATGCCTACAGTGATGACCACAAGTGATGAGAAATCAGAGCAGGAACCTGATAGACACCTGCCATGTCCAAGAAAAGCAGAAGCATGCAGATGACCCACTCTTGACAGTTCTGAAGGCCATCCATAATGGTTTTCAATGGGCTAACATCAAGGTGTAGTCAAGGCTGCATTCCTTCTGGAGGCTGTAGGAAGATATCTGTCCCCTTTCCTTTTTAGATTCTAGAAGCCAACTTCATTCCAAAAATTATTAACCCTTAGATGCTTTAATATGTGCCAGGCACTGTTCTAAGTGCTATTAATACAACCCACTCACAGATTAAAAAAAAAAAAAAAAAGCCCTGAGCCACAGAGAGGTTAAGTAATTTGCTCAAAGTCCACATAGCTGGTAGGTGGCAGAGCTAGGATTTGAATCAAGGCAGCCTGTCTCCAGAGTCCAGCTCTTAACCACTGTGTTCTACTGCCTTTCAACATTAAGTACCAATATATATGTGAGAATGAATTTTAATTAATTTTGCAATCTGTTATAAGTAAATGTATATGCACACACACACATATATGTTTGTTTAAGGTTAACTAAGAGAAAAGGAAGAGAAAAATGAAAGCAATTCAATAACTAAATAAAACCAAGCTAAATTAAACAAACTCACTATAGAAATACAGGATGTATTTACTGCAAAAGAAAAATTATTTAAAATCCATTTTGTTAGTAAATTGAGAAGAGGCTTAATACAACATTTCACCCTAGAATTATGCTTCAAATTCTCAACAATGGCATCCCCCCATGGTTAATGAATGACCTAGAGATGTTAAATGATGCTCTAGAATGAACATTAGTCTCCCAGCTGTCTACTACCCTTGACAAAACTCAAATCCATTCTATACTCCCTGCTAATTAATTTTCCCAAAACAAGGCTGAACACACATTCCCATCTTCTTCTCCTTGACAACCCCTCATCATAGAACAGAAATTTTCCTGTTGAAAGAACTATGCAGGGGAAATGACTCCAGCATTGGCTCCCAGGAGTGCTGAGTGTGAAGCTCAGCTCTTCTGGTAACTAGCAGAGTGACTAAGGGAAAATCATTTAGTCTCTACCACCTCCCCCTCCATGCCTCAACTATAAAATAGGAATCACGGGCAGACACAGGGCCTGGGTAAGGCAAGGTGTGTCTAATGGTTAATTTTATGTGTCTACTTGACTGGGCCACAAGGTGCCAGATATTTAGTCAACCATTTTTCTGGGTGTGTCTGTGAGGGTGTTTTTGACTGAGATTAATATTTGAATCAGTAGACTGAGTAAAGCAGATTGCTCTTCCAGTGGGCCTCATCCAATCAGTTGAAGGCTTGAATAAAACAAAAAGCTGACTCCCCTGAGTAAGAAAGAATTTTCCTGCCCAATGGCCTTTGACTGGTGCATTGGCTTTTTTTCCTGCCTTCAGACTCAAACTGAAACATTGGCTCTTCTGCACTCAAGCCTGTGAATCTTTGGACTAGAACTACACCATTAGCTCTGCTAGGTCTCTAGCTTGCCAAGTTACCCTGCAAATCTTGGGACTTCAGCTTTCATGTCATACAATATATTTATATTATATTATGTTATTATAATATGTTATTATATGTTATATAATAACATAAGATAATATAGTATATATAATAATATATAATATATAACAATATAATGTATTATAATGATAATATATTATATAATATAACAATATATAATATATTATGATAATATAATATTATTAATTACAATATTGTAATTAATAATATAATAATATAATATAATATAAACACACATATAATATTATGTAAGTTGGTTCTGTTTCTTTGGAGAACTCCACCTAATACAGTGTACTATCTACCCCTTAGCTCACACAGTAGCAGCTCAGCAGCTATGCCTCATGGCCAGATGTTTCTGGATTTCATCCCTGCTCTGCCATCATTAGCTGTGTAATTAGGACAAGTTAAAGTTATTTGTCTACACCTCCCTTTCTTTGTCTTTAAAACAGAAGCAATATGTAGTTTTTAAGGCTGTTCAGAGGATTAAATAAGTAAGTTACATAAAGCACCCAGAACATGGTAAGCTTTCAGTAAATGGTATATTCCATTATTATTCCTTTTTACAGTAGTCTGAAACACAAATGCTTAATGGGGCCAGAGGAGTAATATAAACAAGTGAAGGAAGCTGGGCATATTTTATTGTAATAATATAAGGCTGCATTTTAAAGCAGCATCTCTTGGTTCGTTCATGTTCAAGAACAAATGCTGTTGAAATGTTGGCCTCTTTTGGTTCAAGAAGTTTTTTCACTCCATATATTTTTCATCTGCATACCAGTCATAGATCTTACTATGGCTCATTTCATAATGGCAACTTAAATTATATTCTTTGACCCAGACACATTGATTGCATATTGACTAGATGGGTGTTGTATCTCCACATGATATTCATGACCTCATTTCCTCTCAGTTTCACCTATACCTGGACCCTTGACCATTTGTTTCAGCCCAGTCTCCTTATCAGTGATAATTTCTACTTGGACACCACTCAGTTGCCACCATAGCAGCGAATTTCACAAAAGCACAAACCCAAAGCCCCTTTACTCATTTCCATGTTACCTGCCTCTTACCTCGAGGCTCAGGTGTCCCTGTGGCTGAGGCATGAGATGCCATAGGTCCCATTTGGTATTTATATATATGCCCCACACATGCCCAAACCAGAATGCGGGGAAGTTAGTGCACATGAGGCAAGAATTTGACCATATTCCTATTCCCAGATGGACTATTCTGAGTTTATATAACCCTCAGAAGATGGTCTCATGAGATTGAACAGTCAGTTGCACCTGACATCAAGTGGTACCCAGGTGGTGATAGACCCTCATATTTGCACTTGCTCCCTTCCTGACTACTCCCATTTCCCCCAGGAATTTCACTCCCTAATAAAGTAGCAGCACATAGGCTTTTATTTTGGGTTCTGCATCCAGATGAACCTAGTATAAAACAGTGGGCACTGTGAGTGACCCTAGAAGCAGACCCTCAAGACTAGATTCTGGAGGTGGATTACTCAGTGGTCTGAAAGCACAAGAGATATCACTGCTGGTGGTAACTGGGGTGACAACACGTGGCTTGCAATGGATCACAGGTACTAGGGATTTCACCTGGGTTTAGTTGGAATGAGATGCAAATAGAAGGTGACACTGAGTTATTCAGTACAGTGGCACTTGAATAATATGTGAGCTATGATAATAATGGATTTGTGCAGGGCTGACTTCTTGTGATTATACTGGAAGCTTTGAAAATATAAATTAATAAATTTAGAGCATCCACTGAAAGCCAGAAGGCCTTTATGGCTGCTTTAAAGAGACTCTCATCTCTTTCCATTTCAAGGTAGACTGTGCTGAAAATTATGCCCAGGATCTGATTGTAAGAATGGTAGAACTGCAATGGAAACTGGATATGTAACCTTAACAGGTCTCTCATGTCAAAGTCAGGGTCCTGAAAGGAAGTGTGGTCCCCTAAAATATGGAATAAAGATATTTGGATGGATAAGACTGAGAATCATCAGGGAGATGGGCATTATGGAGGGCACTTGATGTAATGAGTATTGGGTGTTATATGCAACTGATGAATGCAACTGATGAATCACAAATTCTACCCCAGAAACTAATAATACTCTATATGCTAAATAACTTGAAATAAAATTTTTTTAAAAGACAGAATCTTCAAACCCTCAAATCCTCTGCCCTCCAGGCCAGCAAAAGTGGCTCTCTTCTTATCAGAGAAGAAAGTTCCCCTTGCCTGAATATCATACAATGAGCTCAGGTGAAGCAGGTGCCTCCCCAGGTGATACTTGCCCCCACCACTCTTCATTGCCTTCCAACTGTTAATAAAAGTTAGGGCCTCAGAATAATCTAAGAGGGATGGTATAATCCCTGAAGGATGAAATGCCTTATACACCAAAAGAAATGCAGAACCTGCCTAATATGTGTGGCAAGAAAGGGGAGAATATGTTTGGGGTAGATTTGGGGAGTGTTAGGATTTGGGAGTAGACTATAAAACCTAATAGTTGAGAATTCACTGATAGAGGCATTCACTTTTAACTCAGGATTCAATGTTTGACAAGGATACCTAGAGCTGGCCCTAATACTATGCAGGGATGGTGGTTACTTGAAATTTAGTTATGACAGTTGTAACATGGTAAGATTTCTTTGGTGTGGAAACAAAGACTCTCTCTTAATCAAACTTTAGTCAGGCTCCTCTAAGCCCTAGCATGACTATAATAAAAAGATAATAATAAGTGTTGCTGAGGATATGGAGACACTGGAGCCCTTATACACCACTGGTGGGAATGCAAAATGGTTCTGCCACTTTGAAAAATAGTCTGACAATTTCTCTAACAGTTAAACATAGAGTTACCATATGAATCCAGCAATTCTACTCCTAGGTATACCCGAGCAAAATGTAAACATAAGCAAACACAAAAACTTGTATATAAATGTTCATATAACATTATTAATAATAGCCAAAATGTAGAAATGCCCATCAATGATATGCCATACAATCATTGATGTGATATGCCATACAATGGAATATTATTCAACAATAACAAAGAAATGAAGTAGTAATACATGCTATAACATGAATGAACCTTGGAAGTATTATGCTAAGTGAAAGAAGTCAGTTACAAAGAACCACATACTACTAGTTCTGTTTATGCAAAATGTCCAGAATATGCAAATCTATAGAAACACAAAATGGTTGCCTAGGGATAGAGGCTTTGAGAGCTTTGGATGGTAATGGCTAAAGGATGCAGGGTGTTAGCGGGGGCAAGAAAATGTTCTAAAACTGTGGTGATAAATGGATGTTAGAATACTATGTTAATATACTAAAAGCCATTTAATTGTATACTTTTTTGGTGAATTAAATCTCAATAAAGCTGTAAAAAAAAAAAAAAGCATCAACTATGCTTATATTACCTGAGTACCTGAGAATTCTCTACCTGACTGTGTTCCTGGCAAGGCCCAGAGAACATTCAATTCACTAAGTAAAGCATTAAGGAATTTGTTGGTAAGAGGAGCATTGGCATAATTGAGAAACTAGGGGCTGGCTGTTCTCTGCAAACCAGTATAATAGTAGGAGATTAATGATACTGAGTCTCATCGAGAATGACGGGATTCTAGAATAGCAGAGATCAGGCAAGGAGGACG
Organism: Leptonychotes weddellii; assembly: GCF_054177405.1. Lineage (NCBI taxonomy): Eukaryota > Metazoa > Chordata > Mammalia > Carnivora > Phocidae > Leptonychotes > Leptonychotes weddellii. The sequence continues at coordinate 134,485,169 of NC_138372.1, forward strand.
CACACGTCAGAGGCAAGGTGAATTTAATTATCATAATGATTTAACCCACAGGGATCTGGTAATAGAGAATAGATCATGGTGTTCCTGGGGGCAAAATAAATGAACTACAAAGGTACAGCTCAATTTGTGTAATCTGAAAAAGTCAAGGTTGATGAGTTGAAAGCTAATGATAGCCACCACAGTGAAAAACCCAGTTTTCAGTTTTCAGTCAGTTGACAGACCAAGAGCCTACTGATTGAAGCAGGGGCTGGGTTCCCTTGAGGTTAATCTTCTAGAAAACCTACTGAATGCCCTTTCCACAGAGATTGCATGGTCCGTTAACCAGCACACTAAACCCTGGGGTAGAGGTATAAGAAGGAATTCTTGAATGAAAAAGTTGATGCAGAAAATAACGTATGATATCCAGTAAAGCCAACCCTCCCTTCTTTTCATTTTAAAAAAAATAAGCAAATGTTAATACAAAAAGATAGTGAGTCAATACTGATAGGACAAGAGTAAATATGTGAGGGAAAAAGAAACAAAAAGAGAGTGTGATATTGCTGAGACATCTAACTAATTGGACTAATTGTTTAAACAAAAGTAGAACAAAATAAATCAAAAATAATGAAGGCATAAGAACCTCAGGTTAAGCAAATGACAAATAGAAGAAAGGGGGAGTCATGAAGCACAAAAATGTCTTATCCTCCACAGAGAGACCAAAGTAATTGTGTTTAAATGTACAGATCTAAATTAATGATTAGAACACTAAACATTTGCCAAAGTAACTGTGACTGATTTTACAGTAATAAATTAATGACTACTGCAATTAAGAATGTTTATAGCCTTTTAAATTAATCATACATAATGGTAAGTATAGGACTTCAACTTTTAAATTATTCTAATATGAAAAATATATTACAGTCCATTCATCAGAATTTATAATATAAAGGAAAAAACATGGAAGTCTTACTTTATAAAACATAAACTATGAAAACATAGGACAGAACAAATAAAGAATATAAAATTATTTAATTCACTCACCAAAGGACATGCTATTTGATTATTTAAATCCATGATGAACTTAGAGATGTACAAAAAGCATGAAGATACTGAAAAGCTTAAAATATAATATGAGCAAACATTATTAATAAACTCTTAGAATACAAAAGGAGAACATGTTATGATGGCAGATATAAATTAATAATAAAGATGTAATATTAAAAAGAGGCTTGTACGCATTTAATAACCTACCACCAAAAAATACATACAGATGGGAAAAATGTGTTAAAAAGAAGAGAATTAACAAAAACCACATTGTACTTAGAGATTTTCATTTTTAGAAATATATAAGAATATAAATTTTAATTAGTATTTTAACTGTCAAATATAATTCAGCAAACATTTAAAAGAAAAGAACATCACAACCAAATGCTTATTATCACAGAAATGGAATTATGATGCATTATTTAAAAATCCAATAAAATGGCCACATCAAAAACCTTTCAAATAAAATTCACTTGTTCAGTAAATGCTAAAATTGGCCAATTTTATTCTCAATGGTGTACTCAAATTCAAGAACAAAGCAAAGTCCACCACTACCATTTTAATTTTATTATTGTATTGATTTTTACTAATGCAAAATGTTATGACAAATAAAATGAATATGTATTAGAAAGAGAGAGATAAATTAATCATTGAAGATGACATGCTTATATACGTATATTAGTCAGGGTTCTCCAGAGAAACAGAACCAATAAGATATATATGGATATATATAAAAGGAAATTTATTATAAGAATTGGCTCATGTAGTTATGGAGTCAAAAAAATCATGAGAAAACCCACTCAAAGTTATAAAAGAACTTAGGTAAAGGAGTAAAGCTCACGATAAATTCTGAAGTCAATATTGCTCCTTCATACTGTTAATAACTATTTAAATAGCACATCAATTTTAGAAAAAGATAGATCCAGACCCCATTTACAATAGGGATTTTACAATTTCCTAACAATAAAATAGTTACTTGAGAGAAATTTGGAGTTATTTTAAAAGCATAAATATTAATTTGAGTATTTCTAAATTTTAAATATAGAGAGAAATTTGTCACCAAGTATACAGTATTTTTAAAAATTACAAAAATTAACTTTTCTGCCCATATTATTTTGAAATTAGATGCAGTATTAATATGGAATTTGAAAAAATGCTGATAGCTTACAAGAAAAAATACACATATTAGAATGACAAAAATTCTGAAAAAAAAGCAACAAGAGTATTTACCTCTATTAGTCATTAAAACCTATCATAGATGGTAATTAAAAATAGAGGGGTATTTAAGCAAAATAAAAAGCATTCCATAAAACAAGAGTCCAGAAAGAGACTCAATTATCTATAAAAACTCAATATGTGATAAAGTAAGCTCTCTAACATTATTATAAAATAATTTTTAATAAATGATTTGAAATTCAGATATGTAGACATTTTACAGGGAAATGTATTAGAGTGATGTCTTACAGCATATACCAAAATAAACTGCAGATGGAATTAAAGAGTTAAATAGAAAATGAGGAACTGAATACATGGAGAAATGTTTAAAAAGCTCCCCCCCACCACCACAACCAGGATTAAGAAAATTAAAAGTTATAGACAAGATAAATTTTTACATAACAAAATGTGGTAGATTGTACAAGTGGCCACAGCTCTTTGCAGTTCCTCTCATCAACAACTGGAGCTTCTTTCTCCACTCCTTGAGCCTGGGCTTACTTTGAAACTTGCTTCGGCCAATAGAACATAGTGGAAGCCAAGTTCTGAGTCTGGTCCTCAAGATGCCATACATGCACGCTTCCACTCGTGCTCTTGGAACCCCTGCTGCTGCTGCCATGTGAGCAAGCCCAGCCTAGCCTGCTGGATGACAGGACACCATGTAAAGCAAAGACAAACCATCACAGCTGAAACATCTTGGACCAGCCGGCCAGCCCCCAGCTGACTAGGCTGCTGCCAGCAAATGCCTGAGCAAGCTCAGTCAGCCACAATCGGCCCAACCACCCATCTAGGCCAGCCCAAATTGCTGACCCATGAACTAAGCAGAGTGTTTATGTTTTAAGCTACTAAGTATTGAGGTGGTCTATTACACACTACCATAAATAACTGATATTCTGAATATGTAATTGTACTCAAAAGTAAAAGGGAAAATTATCAGTAAGTCCTCCCTGAGAGACAGATGGGATTTATTACACAGAGAAAAGATCACTCACAATATGTGCAGGAATCCTCAGGAGAAGATTATGTCAAAGGTGGGAAAGGCAATATGGTTCACACTTGGGGGAAAGCCAAGATCAGGAAGAAGCATAGGGCAACTGACTATAGGATTGGTTGGGGGTATTGACATGACAATAGAAGGCTAGTTGACCTCTGCATTAATTCCCTGCAACCCCCAGGGACAGTTAATAGCAAAAAGAATGTCCCTGTAATAGCCATGTTTAGAGCAGAAGGATTGAGCAACACCACACAGGGCTAAATTTGCTTGGAAAGAACAAAGAGCATCCAAGACCAGAAAAGGTGCAACCCAGGTACCCTGCCCAGCAGCAAACATCATCAATCCTCAACTCTCACTGAAAACCTTGGAGCACAGCCCCTGCAACTACTCAGCCCTCTCTCTCAGTAGATCTCTGTAGGGAGAGGAAATGTTTTGTCAGGCAGAGAAACTCTAGCTGTTGTGAGGGTTTTTCATGCATTAT
>NC_138372.1:134493878-134684084 GCF_054177405.1 Leptonychotes weddellii
TTTGGTGTTCTAGCTTTCAATCAATTCTATGAACTACCCAAAGGTCATTCAATAAATGTGTTTCTGCTAAATTTAGCAACCAAAAATCTGAATAATAAATTCATCCCTACTAAAGTTCTTGCAACCAAGGACCTGGACTTATAGAAACTGGTACCAGGGAGTAATTTGCACAGATCATCAAGGATATGGAAGGAATTTAGGTTTGGAAATCTGATCTCATTGGGATGAAGCCTGTGAAAATCCCATTAGAATTGAGGGATAGTACTCTGACATAACAGCTAATTAAATTGTCAACTACAATCATCAGAAATTAAGATCTCAATGAACATAAGTCATGGGGGCGGGGAGGACTGTTCGAAAATGTTTTCAGGACTCCCTCTCTCCATCTCTCATCCCTGATTTCCTCTGCATTGGCTTCATTATTAGGATTTATTCATATATATTTACAGATGGCTATAATCAGCTTGAGTCTTACAAGGATTTAGAATTTACATATCTAAAAAAAGTTTTCTCTTCTCTCCTCTCCTCTCCTCTCCACTCCTCTCCACTCCCCTCCCCTCCCCTCCCCTTCCCTCCCCTCCCCTTCCCTTCCCTTCCTTTCCCTTTCCCTATCACCCCTCCCCTAGCATTTATACAAATCCCTATCAAAAAGACTCTGATTATGCTTGGTACCTATGATCACTTAGGGATCATCAATGTCAATAGATAACAAGATATTCTGATTAGCCAGTCTGTATCATGTGCCCTCTCCTATGGCAGAGAAGACACAGCCTTTTGATTGGCAGTCCTACCTAATTCATATGGAATGGGAGAAAAACAGTTCCCAAAATCAAGGGATGTTGGACAGATTGAAAAGTAATAGTTTTCCGAGACCAGCACAGAGAGAAAAGGCAAAAATGGAGAAGAGATAAGAGATGATCTATCGAACAAAGTCCCCTTAGAGAAAGTTGAAGGAAACACACTCAATAGTAAAGGGGGGAGAATGACTTTAGATGCGAGGAGGGATTAGTGCTCTTTCATAATCCATATATATACTAAATTACCTCAAATCCTTAACTCAAGTTAGGAATATCTATAATGTAACTAAGAATACAAGGGCATTGTGTCCTTGAAAATAAATCATTTTTAAGCATCTGGCACCTTAGCTATTTGCACATTTGCCGACCAACAGTTATTGTGACAGTTATTAATTAATATTAGTAATGAAATTTCTGTCTTTAAACGTAAGCCCATACAATGCTCATTTGGCACACCTATTTAATTGTTTTGAGTAATCCTGTGTGCCAGAATATAATAAAATAGAATTTATAGATTGACCATAGAAGCCATATACATAGTGGTTAAGAATGCAGATTTGGAAATAGGCAGGCCTATGTTTGAATCCTGCCTGTACCAACTTGTCACCTATATGACCCTAGGAAAGTTATTTAATATTTAACTCATGTAAAGTGATCCACAGAGGGCCTAGAACACATTAAGTTCTCAATGAGAAATGTTATCTATTGATACTGTCATGGTTCTAGAACTTTAAAGCCAGTTCATTTAGTACATCACGCTCAACTTGCCCTCATTTCAATTTTTCTCTAGTTTTCATTGGAATTAGTAAGGTTTGACTGTACATTATGTAGTATAATGTATAAATATTGGAAACAGGGTCACGTAACCACCCACCCCGCCTTTTTTCTTTTAAGCAAAAATCCTCTAGATTTCCCTCACCCAGAAATCCTTCCCAGACAGCCCCTTTGAGAACCAGAGCCATACCATAGAACTCTCTCAGGATTCCTCTCTAAACTGAAAGAATTCAACCATATTTCTGATGTCCAGTCAAAAACTTGGTAGTTCCCACTTTTAAGAACATATTTTCTAAACATCTCTGGTAAATGGAGAGTTTGACTTTATGCCCGGGACACCCTGAGAGCTGCTCCTACAGAAAAAACTAATAGGATAATAAATCCCAAGTCCTTTTTTCCCCACTCTGAACAAGAGTTGTTTTAGTTAAACTTGCATTCACTTTTCTCTGAACACTGCCCCCGCCCTCATCAGACCATTGTGTTTAATACAAGACTTTTGACTCAGCCATCATTACTCACACTTTACTGATTTTACTTTAAACACTGTTGGCTAAAACTACAATTTATCACGACTGTTTTGCCTAGCAGCGGGAGGATAATTTATTTTCCCGTTGAAGGGTTTGATATTTATTAGTACGGCAGTGAGCTGGTCAGCGGAGATCCACACTCCAGGGGACGGGCTGAGTCCAGCTTCACGGGCTGCTCCACCCTCCTCTGCTCAAACCAACCGATGTTTCTCCTGAGGCAATGCCGGCTAGCGCCTGAGGGTGCAGGAGATGCTAACTGGGGAGCTCGGTCTCTTGGGAAGAGGAAGCTTGGGGTACACCTCTCCCTGTGGAAGCTGGGCTCACAACTGTGAAAGAGCCGAGCCAGCTGTCAGGGAGAGAGGCAAGCCCTCACAGCCTGCTCAGGAGAACCAGCAAGCTGTGAGCAGAGTGGAAGACTAGTCACAGAAATGTCTGTACCTATAAGGAGGACTCATTGGAGGATAGCCACCCCTGGCCTCAGCAGCCAAAGAGCATCTGGTTGGCAAGAGTTTACTCAGGTAAGGTGGGGCCTGTTTGAGAAGTGGAGAGCCCCAGGCCTCTAATGCCAATGGAAAGCAATTCTTACATAGCACAGGGGAGCATCTTTGTAGGACAATCACTGTGCCTGGCAAGACTGGACTTTTAATTATAGTTTATTGTAGCAGCAAATGAATAACCAAAAGAAAAGGAAAAGAACTTGTGTTTAGTGTGTGCCTACTGTGTGCCTGGCACTGTGTTAGATTTACATACATCATGTCAGTTAATCCTTGCAGTAACCCTGAGGATGAGGATGATGAGGATGAGGATGACAATGATGCCCAAGGATGAGTGTTCATATCCAATGGGCTTTGGGAGCTTATGAAAATTGCCTACTTTATTTTCCCACAGCTGGTAAGTGGGAGAGCCAGGGAACTAACGCAGCTCTGTCTGACCAAAAGGCCATGTCCTTCTGATGCCGCGCACCATGTCCCTACTGGAGGAAAGGCACTGGACTTCAGTGTGGTGCCCAGAGTTCCCGCCACCGGGTCACTTCTTGGCTTAAGGCATTCTCTCTAACAGAAATATCTTACCTGGGAGACATAGCTAAGTGATCCATTAGCACTTAGTCCACATTAACAGGAAATTATTGGACACTTCTTTCTTTTCCAGAATAGAGAGAACAGGACACACACAACACAGTTAACCTCTGATGCTTCCAGTAAAGTACACTGCTGGGGGTGAGAATGTGAAGAGGGTCTTACTGACTTGGCGGAGGAAGGCTGTGGTGGGGGGAGGTTGGTTCCTGCCAACACACAGCAGGGGGCATGTGAACACACAGTGGAAGAGGAGGAAAGGAAGAAAAATGTCAAGGCACTGAAAAAGAATGGCAGGCCATGCCCTTTCGTGCCCCATCACAGCCAATGCGTGAGTTTCAAGTGCAAGCAGAGCCGCAGTTTCAGAAGTTCTGCAACATTTGTGATGGGCCCACTATTTGCTAGACACTGTGCTAGAGCTCAGGTTACAAAACTACATTGGATACTGTCCCCACCCCTGAAGACTGTATAATCTCTTTCCCCTGAGAAGTTAAGGAAATTCCTAGGATGTCAGGAAAAGGAAAAAAACTCATGGAAGAGACTTAGGGAAGAAAAGGCAGGGAGCACTTTAGGAGAAAGGGTCGGAGGCTTTGAAGATAAAGTGCCACTCCTCCTAGACCTCTGTGGAGACACCTGTGACCCAGGTGAAGATAATGCCTACGCCCCCCCACCCCCACCCTCCAGAGTAGCCTTGTTGTTAGGAAGGAGGCTTTGAGTGTTAGCCAGTCCTCAGAATGTGCTGGTTGGTATAACCTTCCTCATTTCCTAAGAGCCCCTTTGGAGAAGATGGCTGATGGGTCAGGGAAAGGAGTTCTGTCTCCCTTCTTCCCAGCATGTGGGGAACCTGACACTGGCACTAATACCTGGGGAGAAACACCTCCTCTTATTTTGTCAACTCCCTTTTTCTCCCTTGCTATTTCTGCTGAGTGGCTCCTTCCTATTTGCTCCTCATCCGCACAAAGCACGCCCCAGCCTGGGTTATGTAACATTGACATAAAGAATTGAAGTAGGGGATCTTGCCTCCACTTCAGAGGAATCTCCTCAGAAAACAAATTCACTGAGGGATAAACTCAGCTGTGAGAACTTCAGAGGAGGCTTATTTAGGACTTCCCGTGGTCAGAGACTGACAGCAGTCTGAAGGCCAAGCAACAGACAGGGTCCAAGTTCCACCATGATTGCGTCAGCGTGGAAAGAAGTTGCGGCACAGCCTCACCCAACTTTACCAGCAGCTCATCAGGGCCCCAGCTCCCAGGCCTCCCCCTCCGGCCAATCACTGAAGGTCCAAACTCATTGTTTTGTTGAGTCCACCATGAAATAAAATTCTTTCCAGAGCCTTGATTAACCTTATTAGAGCTCATAAAACTCAAAGTATTTCAGCCTGTCCAAATGTCTCCATTTTCTTCTAGATATTTGTGGTTGAGGGCATTTTCTGCTGTCAGTTTTCACTTAGTAAAGAGATGTGGCAAAAAAGGAGGGCAAATTAGAATTCAAAAGCATCACTTTTTAATACCCTGTGAAAGATTATAACTGAAGAGTGCTCAGCCCCCAGGAAGGGAGGGAGGTACAGAGAACACCTCCATTCTGTCCACATTCCAGCATCAAGTCAACTGCTGGCTTGAGGGATGCATGTCATGTGATCACATGACATAATTTGAGCCATTTCATTCTTGTCACAACCTGAAAATCTTGCTAATGCATGGACATATTTATTAAGGTCATTTCTACTTCATGGCTTTTGTGTGGTCATGGGCAATATGCTCCCCATTAATGATGGAAGGTTGACCCTGGCCGTGTTCTGGGTTCATCAAACAGTTCAATAGGGTGCAGCAGAATCCAAGACATTTTTGCCAAAGCTGTCCCCCAACCCTCCTCCTCCCTTAATTGTAAACCCATGTGTGTTTTAACAAAAATCTCATCCATCTGTTTCTGATTCATTTACACTTAACTTGTCAACTCTCCTTTTGTCAGGGCTGTCATATCCCACAGGTTCTGTACTGGTGTGCCATGTTGAACCCTTCTTCCCTGAATATCAAGAAGTCTTGTTTAGCCAAGAGATGACACTCTCCAACTCCTTGGGGTTGAAGGAGTGCAGTTGGGGAGTGAGAAGAAAGACGTTTCAAATTCCAAACCCCCTGATGCCTCAGTCCACTGTGGGCTTGGCAAAATGTCTCCTCTCATTCACAGTGCTGGCTTGATTGAGCTGTTATTGTTATGGTGTGTGAGTGAGCTTGCATGTGTTTGTGAGAGTGTGTGTGCGTTGACTGGCCGTGATTAAACATGTTTTGTGGCATTAATTCAGACTATGGGTGGGCTTCACTTCTCTGTAATCAGACCAACTGGCTGACTTGGAGAGTATGTGACTGGACTGAATTCCTCCTATGACTTCCACTGCACTGGGTTTTATCCACCTGTCAACCAGGAGCAAAAAAATGAGAAGCAGGAGCTTTCAGTAACAGGAGGAAGAACTCAAGTTCTGGAGTTCTCCCAGCATTCTCCCTTCTAGGCAGCTTTATTCCCAGATGGGGAGAGGGCACACAGATGACCACAGGGCAGATCCACTCTCAGCATGCACTAACAAGGGAAGAAATCACTATCACTTAGCTATGTTGGATACTGGAATCATGCCAGTCCACCCAGGGCCTCCCGCAAACAGGAAGCCACAAAAGAGACCTGGCCTGCCTAAGGCTGTCCCACAGCCCAGGTAAGAGTTGCCATGTCAGATGGTAAATGCCTTCTCTTACCTGTCCCTCAGCAGAGAGGGCCATCAACATCTAAACTCTATCAAACTTAAAACTTGCTTTAGAAAAAAAAAGTTGATTGAAATCTTATTCATCATGCTGCTACTTCTCACACTATTCAAGGTGGTGGCACTAATTGCATCTATCAAGCCAGTTTTCTGTATTAAATGTTCTTTTTCTATAGACTCAGATTATCCCATTTCTTCATAGTTTTTCAGTAAGTCCTGTATCATATAGAAAATTTAACACAAAGTTACATTTGTGGAGTGATGTGGATTATTTGGATTTACACTTTAGAGTTCCTAAGGACAGACTTCTTGAAATCAAGCAAAGACTGTCTACTAACTTAATAAACAGACACAGGGGTTAAATAAGGAAAACAACCTTCATTCTGGAAATAAAAGAGACATTATTATGTGTGAGGGTAACAGTTCTCAACTGGGGTGTAATATCATACTTGTGTATCACAATCAGTTGTGAGATATGTTGCAAGTGATCTGTTGCTAATGATAGTTAAAGTACTGACATTTGTGAATGATTCACTTTTAAATAAAACTTAGAAGCAGCCTTGAGGTTATCTCTATAACCGTGTCACTTTAAATCCCTGCATTTGCCAGTATGCTTTATTGAGTTGCAGAGAAAGTGTTCATGTTACCTTGAGGACAGCTGGAATCACCCATGGAGACACAATGGGTACACTCCTGGAAATGTGTCCTGCATGTCAACATCATCCATCATGCATGTTGTGGCAAAAACAGTTGGGAATTTCTACACCCAAGGTCTTAGGATTGTATGACTCTTTGTCAATTGTTAACACATAGGGACTCCATTTTTCTATTCTTTTGTAGCCCTGAACATTACTTTAAGCAAACTCATACCCAGAAAGGGATATTCAAGAGTTTTGGAGGCCAAAGCAGCATTCCTGGATGGCATGATCTTATAATAAAACACACTTACTAAATAGCACTGACATTGATGCAATTTTTCTCTCTCTCACCCTCCTACCCTGCCTGTGTGTGTGTGTTTGTGTACACATCTGTGTTTATGTGTTCATATGAATGGGTGGTGGGTTGGTTAATTGGTTGTTTGTTTAGTGTAGAAAGAGTTACTGGTTCTGTGAACCATGGGCACGACCATGTCTAAGATCTAGAAACACATGAAGCACTTTAGAAATGGCCCTAGCTGGAGTGCTAATGAGGCCCATATCATAGCTCTATGTTCAGTCTGTGTACAAAGACTATTCAGTTTTGTAATATCCCATAGACACAGGCAGGTGGTCCCTTAATCCCCATGCCTACCCTAACCTTCAGCCAGTATCTCCCAAATGCATGTCATAATTGCAACCTAGACCAAAAGATCAAACACGACAATCAGTATGGATCACTTAGAATTCAATACTCTTCAAACTCCTACTTATAATAAAAAATACCTACTCCAGGGCGCCTGGGTGGCTCAGTCAGTTAAGTGTCTGCCTTTGGCTCAGGTCATGATCCCAGGGTCCTGAGATTGAGTCCCGAAATGGGCTCCCTGCTCAGCAGGGAGTCTGCTTCTCCCTCTGCCTCTCCCTCTGCTCATGCTTGCATTCTCCCTCTCTCTCTCTCTCTGAAATAAGTAATAAAATCTTTTTTAAAAATATGTACTCCAAAGAGATAAAGGAAATCTCTCTGCAATGGCTTTTTAAAAATTTCTGATCTCTGGATAGCTGTGTAAATCCACATTGTTGACTACAGGGACACTATGCACCCAGATGAAGAAGGGGATCATACAGTTTTTCCAGGCCAATGGCAGGGCCATTTCATCTATTTCTTCTTCTGGTATGCACTCATCAGTATCTTCTTTACTACCATCTCACCTTGTTACAGAGGCTGTACTTTTAAATTTGGACAAATCCTTGGCCATGATCTACTAGGCAATAGAAATTCTGATACCTACCTTTGCTCCTTTCAGAAAAATACAGGGAAAAGTTGACTAAGAGTCCCAAATGTACCAATCAGCTATTTGAGGTGAATTTTGCCTCATCTTTCACAGCACTCTCCCACCCCCCACAAGTCTTCCTTCTCATACTTATCCTTCACCTTAACCACCAACCACTACTTCCTTCTCTGTCTCCCATGTTATTACCAGTTTTATGATTTGCCAGTCCAAAAGTGTTTAACTGCTAGTAACAGAAATTGGCTAGTAACAGTAACTGGCTAAAACATCAAGGAATTATGTTGGCTGGAAATCCAAAGATAGAGAGGTTCTGCTGATGATACATTCAAGGCTCCATTTCTCTGTGAGTCTCTTCCCTCTTCCATCTGTTAGCTTTGTCCTGAATCTGACTTCTCCTCTGGCAGCCAGCAGCAAGAGGTAAAGAACATCATTCTTTATTCAGATCCCTTGAAAAAAAAAGCTAACTTCTGGCCTGCTATCTTACAGACAGGGAAGAACTATCTTTGAAGCCTTCAGCAACCCTCTCCTAAACCAAAATTAGGTCATTTGCCCATTCCCAAAACATTCACTGACAAATGGATTCAATTCCTTTGATGGCCAAGATTAATTGGTTCTCATCTCTAAACCTGGAAATGGAATAACTTTCTCCTAAATCATATGAACAATACTGAGATGTCATTGTGAAGAAAAGAGAGAATGGATGCTGGATAAGAAATCAACAATGTCCACTAGAGATATTGGGTATTTTCCATATAAAATTCTGTGTCAGTTCCCTTTATCTGCTTAGATGATACATTGATGTAACTAATAAATAAGAAATAATTGTGAAGCTCCATTCTATTGCCTTTTTGATCATGGAGGATTCAAAGACCTTTGTTTGATCTATGGGATCCACATCTGAGAGGTATTGCAGGCCTTTGGGGTTCATTCCCCTCCCACTGGAGCAGTTAGATAATGAAGTAACAACCAGGCCTAAACGCTTGTCTGAACTTAAGCTCCCTTCCTGGAGAAGTGGCCAACTCTATATTCCCATGTCTCAAAGTACTCAGGCCTCTGCATGCAAACTCCTCACTCCTAGGATTTCAAAGCGCAGGCCATTCCTTAAATGGGGATGCAACTGGGTGGGGCACAGGCACATGGCTCACATTTTCCTTCTCACGATATTTTTTCCATAGACTCAAGCAGCAGCTGCTTTTTGGAGGGCCATGTTTGCTTACGATGACACAGACTATTTCTGAGCTCTGAAGTGGTCATCTTCAGATAGGCCAGTGTGATATCACCTCTTTGTAATCAAACTTCTGCTGCCCTGACTGCCATTGTGAGTCTAAAACAGGACCTGGAATTGAAGAACTATTGATTTAAACATGTAGACATAGCAGTTTCCTCCAAGCAAAAGCAGAAAGGAACCAAGATTGTTATCACTGATCCCTTGGCATTGGCTGGTCCAGAGTTGCCCCTATTCAGCTAATTCATTCCTTCTGTTCACACCATGTAAGGTTTCAGAGCCTCCCCAGCCTTACCTCAGCCACATGCAAGAGTCCTATATAGGTTCAAATCTGTCCTCTAGAATATTCCTGCCTTGTTCACAGCCCTAGCCTGACTGCCTTCATCTACTACCTCAGTCAACTCCAACCCTCCTTCCTCTGTTCTGGAGTGAAAAAAAAGAAGAAAAAGAAAAGTATTTCAATGCTACTCTTCAGGATTGCTGACTTTCACATGAACAAGTCCTACTCCAGCTCTGCTATTTCAATCTGAAATTCTGTTCGGAGTCCATTGATTAGTATAATTAAAATACCACACAGAGAAGATATAAATGTGGCCTCCATCAGTTATTAACTATATGAACTTAAGCACATTTTTTACCTTTCATTGTGTAGTCAGTGTGTATTTATCGAGGGCCAACTATATGGCAGACACTGTGCTATGCCCTAAGATAGTTCCTTCATCTAGAGAAAGGAGCTAATAGTAAAACACATCTCATGGGCTTGTTGTAAGGATTAAATGAGATATATATATGTCAAGTGCTTAGCACAATGTCAGATGCATAGGAGACTTTCATAAATAGTCACTGGCATAACTATTATCATTAATGAGAATGCACGTGGTCTCATCTGAAAGTATGAGGAGTTTAGGAGTTCTTCAATCTCTTCTGTATTACTTCCAATTTGTCATGATTCCTGGATACCCTACAGCTATATATTGGGCAGCTACTTAAAATGGGTCTTGGTGCTCAACATCACTCGGCATCAGGGACATACAAATCAAAACCTCAATGAGATACCACCTCACACCAGTCAGAATGGCTAAAATTAACAAGTCAGGAAACGACAGATGTTGGCGAGGATGCGGAGAAAGGGGAACCCTCCTACACTGTTGGTGGAAATGCAAGCTGGTGTAGCCACTCTGGAAAACAGTATGGAGGTTCCTCAAAAAGTTGAAAATAGAGCCACCCTATGACCCAACAATTGCACTACTGGGTGTTTACCCCAAAGATACAAATGTAGTGATCCAAAGGGGCATGTAAATTGTGCACCCCAATGTTTATAGCAGCAATGTCCACAATAGCCAAACTATGGAAAGAGCCTAGATGTCCATCAACAGATGAATGGATAAACAAGACGTGGTATATGTATACAATGGAATATTATGCAGCTGTCAAAAAAATGAAATCTTGCCATTTGCAACAATGTGGATGGAACTAGAGGGTATTATGCTAAGCAAAATAAGTCAATCAGAGAAAGACAAATATCATATGATCTCACTGATATGAGGAATTTGAGAAACAAGGCAGAGGATCATAGGGGAAGGGAGGGAAAAATGAAACAAGACGAAACCAGAGAGGGAGACAAACCAGAAGAGACTCTTAATCTCAGGAAACAAACTGAGGGTTGCTGGAGTAGAGGTGGGGGTGGGAGGGATGAGGTGGCTGGGTGATGGACATTGGGGAGGGTATGTACTATGGTGAGTGCTGTGAATTGTGTAAGACTGATGAATCACAGACCTATACCCCTGAAACAAATAATACATTATATGTTAATTTTTAAAAATTTATAAATAAATAAATGCAAAAAAAAAAATGGGTCTTGGTGAAGTCAGCCCAACTGTGTCCTCACACATAATGCTTGGCTCAGGCTAGTGTACAAGGTTCTATTCCTGATCAGAGACAGTCACAAGGTACAGGGCTCAACCAGTCCCAGGCTCAAATCCCAAGTGCTGTGTCCCTGGTCTGTCCTGCAATGTGAGTATGCTGAACCTACATAAGGGGCACAATGGCTTAAGCCATAAATATTGCATGCCTGTTATAAACCGTGAGATCTGGTAACACCAGCAACAGCTTATCAGATTTCAAATGCACCACATTCTTCCAGATTTCCAGAGGCTCTTCTCCTTCTCTCTCTCTCTCCCCTCCTCTTTCTCTCTCTCCTTCTCTCTCTGTCTCCACCCCTCTCTCTCTCTCTGCCACCCATCCTACCTCCCCATTCTAAGTGCCCCAGATAGCTTACTGCAATCTAACAATTTGCAATTAAGTTGAATAAAACTTCAGGAGGGAAAAAACCAGCTGGGAGTTTATATTTAAGGAGAAAGGGGAATGGAAACTTACCACATGTCCTGCTGTGTCATGTGGTTCCCACAGACCATTCATTGCATACCGGCAGACCAAATGAAGGTGGCTCAGTGCTCTCCAACTTAGAGGAAAGAAATGGATGAGAGGAGCTGGCTTAATACCATCACAAATTTACAACCCATTTGAAGTTTCTTGAAGAAAAAGTGTCGGTCCAGAAGATCTATGTTGTTAACAAAAAATAAACCATGAAAAAGGCCTGTTTGTTAGAAACCACATATGGTCTCTTGACTGCACAGGAAAATTCCTTCTCCCCAGACAAAATTTGGGCAAAAATAGCCTTCGCTGAAGCATTACTACCAAGAGAGAGAACATGGGTAGGTGGCTCTTTCTTCCTTATCTTTTCCTTTGTAGGATGGGAATGAAAACAGAGCACCCCTTTTGTACTGCAAAGATCCTCCTGATACCATCTTCCCCACTAGCCCATTAGGGTGTTTGAGAGACTTCATTTGTGCTTCTTAGGGAAATTCTCAAGAAGATATCTGGGTTAAATCAGCATAACCCAGCATTTAACTGGGTTAAAACAGCATTACAGAAGAAGGAATATCACAGAGAAGTCACCCCACTGGGAAATTATTTATCCTATTAAATGATTGCTACTCGTTGGCATAGGACCAATGAATGATGACATTGGACACAGAGTAAGAAGCTTTGGTGGGAACAGGCAGTCAGGAGCCTGAGTATCACCTGAGTGGTGATATGATGCAAGCAATGTCAACAGCTAAGCATTGGGAGGAGCATTGTAAGATTCTGGGGGAAGAGGAGCAGGGATGGGGAGTTGTGATAAAGGGATGGGAGAATGTGATTCGCAGAATTCCATTGGACTTTTCTGATTCTTAAGACACACAGGGAAAACTTAAGCCACCCAGTTTGTGGTACTTCTGTTACAATAGCCCTAGCAAACTAATACAGATTTCGGTACCTGAGGTGGGGTGGCTTACGGCAATAGAAATTCATTGTCTCACAGTGTTAGACAATAAAAGTGTGAAATCAAGGTGTCAGCCATGCTCCTTCTGACAACTGCTGGGGATAAGCTTTTCTAATCTCTTCTTAGTTTCTCCTGGTGACCATCAATCCTTGGTAATTCTCACAGCTGCATCACTCCAAGCTCTGCCTCTGTTGTCACATGGTGTTCTCTCTGTGTGCCTGTGTCCAGATTTCCTTCTTCTTAGGAGGACAACAGGCATCTTGGAATAGGGCCCACCCTAATCACCTCATCTTAACTTGATTATATCTTCAGAGACTCTAATTCCAAACAAGGTCACATTCACAGGTACTACGGGTTAGGACATCAATGTATTTTTTGGTGTGTGTGGGGGCAGCGGTAGGGGAGGACACAATTAAAGTCTCACTAAACCCCACCCCCAGTAGACTCTATCATAGGTCTTCTAGTTGGCTACAGTTAGTATGTGGCCATTGAGAATGAACTTGATTGAACTGTGAAAGACTAACTTGGGAGGGAAAATGCCACAGCAGGCAATGAAAGCGAATGCTGGGAGTGGAAGACCTCCAGCTCTTGGGCAAGTTCCCTTTTGCATTTACTCTACAGCTTTCCAAGCTCTCAAGAGAGCCTGGGGAGCTCTAAGAGAAGTTGGGGCCCTTCGGCTCTTAATGAAACAGATGTGAAGTTGTGAAAAAGTGATGCAAGGTAGCAAGTGGTTTCATAGGATGCTGAACACTTCCTTCCCGGCAGGCAGTCTGATCTCTTGAACTCAAAACACTGAATTTCCCAAGACACTAGAGAGACATAATCACAACTTTCAGATGTACAAATCATTCTGGCAATAGAGTTTCCAAAAAGCAAAGGATCCAGGATTCTTTCTTGCTGAAGCAAATCCAAATGATGACACAGAGGAGCACCAGGACGTTGTGTGTCTGTCATGCTAGAGAGTTACATTTGTACCTCTTCTGATCCAAGTGTTTTCAGGTGCAATCACAGCTCCGAGCTTGATTATTTCCTCTCCACAAGCAGGGGGACTATTCAGAGGCACTTTCAGCATCTGGGAACATGGATTTCATGACCACAAAGTAAAAATGAAATAATGCACATACCAAAACATAAACACATTGTAAAGTGCATTCAGCCTCAGATTCCAAACCCAGCGACCCTGCATGATTTAGCAAAGGGGAAGCCAGACTCCTCTCCCGGGGGGGAGAAACAAGGCCTCCAAACTGACAGCTGCTATCATTCCAAAACAAGTCATTGTTTATAAATGAGTATTTTTTGTGATAAATTATTGAATTACATGAAAACTCTATGATTGCCTCCTGCTGCCAGATTTGGTTTCGGTCTCAAAAGCCAGCGTGGAATGTACTACAGACAAAGAGCAAAATTAAAAACTGCTGGCCTTTTCTCACAAAATTCACCTCTGAACTCTGTCTCCCACTAACCTGTAATGCTGGTTCTGGCTTTGAAAACTCAGGAGTCCCTGCAGAACATTTATAATCTAAATGGTTTTAGGTTAGAGACATTTTGACCTATTTTGAGGAAAATGTAGGTATGAATCACAGCTCGTGAGTTACTTTATGATAATTAGCATCTCAAAATCTAAAAGCAAAGGGGGGCATGACTTTTGATGAGTATCCACTATGTGCCAGGCCTTATGATGGTTGCTTTACACAGCAATCTCACCTAATCCTGAGCGGTCATTACTATACCCATTTTACAGATGAGAAAACTGATGCGTGTGGAAGGTTCGTGATTTGCCTAAAGTCACACAGCAGTAAAATGAGAGTTCTGGCACCAGGTGTGTGATTCCAGAATTCATGCTCTTTCCTCAGTAGCACGCTGGTTCCCACCACAGCTGCCACAGCTTCATTAAGAACTGTAATTAGTACAGATACTCAAAGAAAAGTACGATGCTATCTTCCAGCCTGTCACATTAATTTCTTATGGGTTACCCCTCAAGTAGGCCTATATTAGAAAAAATAACATTGAAATGGAAAAAATTACTATCTTCCTTGATTCATCTTTTCCTTCAGAGCTAGATCTTCCTAATCTTCTTCGCTATCCAATGGTCCTAGGGAAATGCACTTGGTTCCTGTGGAATTAGCAGGAACAAGAGACAACAGCCCTGGCTTCTGATCCCAATTTCACTCCTCGTTCTGCATGTACCTCTCAATCTCAGCCCTTCACCCTGCCTATTTCATGGGTTGTTATAATGCTCAAATGATATAATGTCAGGGAAAGCATTCTGTAGCTCTTAAAGCTCTGGACTGTAGAAGTAATTATTATGCTCCAGACTCTTCTCTGATAGTTCAGTGAGAAAAAGGAAGATTTTTTAGAACACTAGTCCAGTGTTAGCCAGTGGCCTGCTGAGCAGGATTTCTGGAAAAAAAAAAAAAACCAACAAGTGATTTTTAGCGTTTGCTGATTTCCATACTATAAATACTCCCGCCAAGGCCAATTTCAAGCTGTCAGTATGACATACTGAGCATAGAGGTGAGAAGAGATTCTCTCATAAGTTCGTATAAGTCAGATCTACCATACCTGATTTTGATTAAATCTCAAAAGAGCAGCATCTTTAATAAAAACACTTACCATACCTGGAGTCATACTAAAATTCCCCAAGTATACCCCCTCTCTTCATGTGTTCTCTTGATGATGGCAAGACTATGCCTCCAAGCTAAGACAGAAAGCCAGATCCCCATGAACCCTTGCACAGAGCCCAATCAAACGAATCTTGCCATTTGTTGCTTTGACCCCAATCTGAGGAGTGAGTGTCTGCCTCATATAGAACTCATATATTGCCTAAGGGAAAAAACGTGCTCTAAGGAAATGTTATTGCTGCAGACACTGGGTGCCAAGAATGAGAATTCATTCCACCCATTCTTTCCCTGTTCACAGTATAACAGTTAGCCTTAGGTCTGGCTACACATCACATCACACACAGTGGCTTACACAACAGTATTTCTCTCTCATACAAAAAAAGACTGGAAATACATCAACCAGACTGATCTACACCAAGGGCCCAGGCTTTTTCCAGTTACCTCTCCACTGTCCTTATGGTCCAAGGTGTCTGCTAGAGCTCCAGCCATGACATATAAGTTCCAGTCAGCAGGATGGAGAAAGGACAGAAAAGAAAGGCCACTTTCTTTTCTATGCCTACATCCTCCACCTCTTGTTCCCATTGGAGATGGTAAGTGGCTTCTAGGAGAGTTCCTAGAAATCCACACAATACTTTGCTTATTTCTTGTTGGCTAGAAACTAATCATATGAGCACACCTAGCTACAAAAAGAGGACATAGCCCTTCATCTTGGAGACAATGTGCCTACCTAAATATCAGGTTCTTTTATTAAGGAGGAAGAGAGAATAGATGTAGAGATAGGCAGCTAGTAGTCTCTGGTACATGTTTGCTCGTATCTGAACAGTAACTCATCACAGAGCAGAGAAAGAAAAGAAGTAAATATTTTTATTTTTTCTAGCTACAGCTTAGTGGTCTCTTCTCCCCATTCATCCTCTATGAGTAAGATGAGAAGCTAGCAGTCTATAGGTAATTTAAATTGCATATCCACTGAGGGCCAAATAAAAAGAAACTATATCTACTTCCGGGATGTGCATGTAAAACATATCATTAATGTTCTGATCATTATTCAAAAGATAGTGACAATCATTTATAGTCATTATGTTGGAAGTAGATGAAAGTTCTTGTCTCTCTGGATGCGTTTGTCTAAATACAATAGTATTAATTACCTACTTTAATGAAAGTGAGATATGCATCTAACTGATGCTGGAAAAATGGTCGGGGAGGGGAGATCCTCCTCTTCTTTAATACTGTTCAGCTAGACTCTTTGTGGCATGGAAGTTGGAGATCTGTGTATTATATGAGTTCCATTCATATCATGGAATGCAAACGTCTGCCTGAAGCCCTATGCCTACATCCTCCACCTCTTGTTCCCATTGGAAATGGTAAGTGGCTAGTTAGGTTATCAGGAAAATTTGCCCTGATTCCTCTAAGGAAGAAGTCTCATGCAGCCAAACAAGGCTCTTCATCTCTAGTCTTTCCAAAATGGCATGGCAGTAGAACTAGAGAGACACATTAATCTATGGAGAAGCTTTCCAGTGATAAATGCAAAAGCCACACAAACATACAAAGGCATGCATGAGAACATAGGCAGCCATCCTGCTGAGGCTGAAAGTATTCGCAGATTGTCAAACCACATCCAGAGATGAGATGCAACCACCAGCCCACTCCTATCCCATTTTAGAGCAGAATAAAAATAAGTACTACTGGACATTTCATTCGCAATTTTACTATAATCCTATTTAATGCATTGTTCCATGACAAGTCAGACATACCAACTCAGTCCACCTCCATTCATCCCTAAAAAGCTAAAATCTTTGACCTTCTAGGTTTTAGCTATCTTTTAACATACAGCTAATTTAATGGATTGGCCCAGGCCCATAATTGGTTTAGTCATTACATAATTCCTAGCTTTTGGCCCTGCAGACATCCTTTCATTCCTTCATTTGTTCATTTACTCAGCAAATTTGAACACCTGCTCCATGCAGGACCATGCCAACAGAGAGGACACGTCAATGAGCAACTTATTTCCAGTCTGCCCTCATGATGTTGCAGTCTGAGGGGAAAAGACTATCACTGAACAAAGGGTCCTGAGGAAGCCAGGGAAGGAGAGAGGGGTTATTATGGGCCATCTCAAAAGTTTGGGGCTTTATCCTGAAGGCCATGAGAAGCAATGGAAGGGTATTATGGAAGGAAGTTAGATGGTCAAATTTGCAATCTAGAAAGATCATCTGTCAGCAGGCCAGAGAAAGGATGTGGAATAGGTCAATAATGGCTGCTGGGAGGCCAGTGGTGAGAGGATCATAGCTGTCCAGGTGAGAGGTGGTGGGGTCTTCAACAGATGCAGTGTCCAGAGATAGAAGGAAGTGGATAGATTTTTGGTGGCATTGACTATGGAGTCACAGAGGTCACAGTACCCATGTATCGTCACCCTCAGAAATACTGGCAAAGCCTATCCCAGTGCCAGTAAAACTCGCATAGAAGCACTGCACCTCTTTAATACACTCTTTCCAGCCAAACAGGATCCAAGAATTCAAGGAGCCTCATGGGCATTCATGATCGACGCCCCAACAAGGACTGTTTTCAGTGGAAGTTGGAAACACAGGAATATAGTGCCATTAGATGAGCCTGTGATCAATACAAAACCCTGCACTCTCAGATGCTACCCGCGATGCATTCGCTCCAGGTACATGACTCCCAGTGAGCCTATAAACTAAAGAGAGGGAGCTTTTCTTTTAAAAAAACGAACTGTTTTGTGGGGCACTTGGGTGGCGTAGTCAGTTAAGTGTCTGACTCTTGATTTCAGCTCAGGTCGTGATCTCAGGGTAGTGAAATCAAGCCCCACATCAGGCTCTGTGCTGGACGTGGAGCCTGCTTAAGATTCCCTCTCTTGCTCTCCCTCTGCCTCTCCCCGCCCCCTCTCTCTCTAAAAAACAATTCTTTTAAATGTTAAGAAGATACTGTTTTCGGTTGCATCCAGATCACTCTCTACAGCCTGGCAGGGTTACGGGTACTGAGGTGATGTCAGACTCGCAATATTTACCTTTTCTCAAGCCTAGCGTGGGCCACTTGAATGGCTATTGCTCTGGGAAAGCCCTCCTGGGATGACTTGTCTGTCAGATCCTCTGGGTGGAGTATTAGAATCCTTTTAAGGTTTCTCCTTCAAATAATTTGGACACATCACCTCTTGATGAGTTTGGAGTCTAAGAAAAACCTACGAGGTTTCCCTGAGAGGGACAGTGGGCCCCCAGGAGCAGGATGGATTTGTGTTGGAGGCGTGAGGTATACGTGGAATGGTGTTTTTAGATGAGTCAGCTAATATGGGGCAGCAGTTTAACTTCTCACTCAGGCATGGAAGTAAAGCAGAGAAGTGGATTTTAGCTTTTAGCCTGGCCCGATCAATAGATAACCTCAACACCTTGGAGAAGGGTTTTCCCTCACATTACATACAGAGAGTGTCTTTGGTCCAGGAAGTACATACAGCTCAGGTTAATATTACAGAAAGAAAATATTGATGACCTCCACCAGTCCAACCCCCCCCACACACACACAAAAATGCAATACAAACTACATGACAAACACCAACTGAAGGCACAGTCTGTCCAAATATGTGCTCCCACTTCCAATTTTCCACATAGGTTGGTTAAAGCCAGGTCTTGGAATGTTAATTGGGACCTGATCGCAACTAATAGACCAGAAATTATGAAATGCCTCATGTTACCAATCATTTAAACCAGATAGTTAAGAGTCCAGTTATGGTTAGGTTCAAACTGAGGCTTAAATCTAATATATTTATTGCAAGTAACACTGAACACTCAAGGACTCTTATTTTAAATCTAAATGACACCATGGATCGTATCGATTTCCTGCATCTTTGAACCATGCAGCGGCTGAATCTGTCATCTTTCTTTCTCATTTGGGAGTATTCAAAGTGACATCTCCTATTATGTCACTCTACCTGGGAGAAAATGGGGAGTTGGTTGCCATGCACTGTTTTACATTAGAAGAATTTAGTCTGAGACTCTAATGCAAAGCCGGTAACCCTGGGTTATAACCAGGGTGGTATATCAGTGTCATAATCATTCCTTTTTTTTTTTTTTTTTTAGTTTTGGCCTGTTTGCTTCATAAAAAACATTTTTTACTTTCCTTGGCCTATCATTATGCCACTTCTTTTTTCTAGAAATATCTACTGGGAATGTGCTCTATACATGGAAATACAAACATGAACCAGAACTAAGAAGGGCCCATGTACCCTGATGTCAAGATATCTGTAAAGAAAAATACACAAAGGTAGCCACGCCTCACTCTGGCTTTCTAGTAACCCCAGAAAAAAATTCCAGAAATGTGTTTTAATTCTTTAGCCTGAGTGACAAAAAGGTTAAAATGTTTCCCAAAGTCCACTTAAGAATAATTTCGACCTTGGGAAAATGGCTTTTGTTAGCCCCAAAGCCTATTAAGATTAATGGCAAGAGGGGCTCGTTATTCTGCCAGAAAAATCTACTCACAAATCTAAGAGAGGAGTTTTATTCTGTCCATTTCAAAGAGAGGGGACCCGGAGTGCCTGACAAACACCCACTAGGACCGGGGTACATTTCAGACACGTGGCAGGGATCCAGGGCTGGGAGACTCACTTAGAGTGGTATTGTGCAGCCCAGGAAAGGGATCTTTTAAGGGATTTTTTTTACGTAGATAGGTCACTCTGCTCTCAGTCATGAAACCCACCACCTTGGCCACACCACCAGGCTTTATGTAGCCCAGAATGGTATTCAGAAGCTAGAGCCGTATTCAGGATATAAACAGTTCTCCTGCCTGTTTGACCTTGTCACTCCTCAGCAGCAGGGGCTACTGTTTCCTATTGAAGTACTCAGTCACTATAGTCACCCCACCACCTCTCCACGTCTGCTGCCCCTGCTTCTGCTACTGCTGACCAACTGACTCCTCCGCAGATGCCTTGAACTGAAACTTACTGAACACAGAGGATCCCTACAATTTGCCCACTCACCAAGCAGTACCAGGTAGCTCTGTGGGACGGTGCCCTCAGGCTGGTTGCTTCACAGCCTGCTGAACAATCATGGTTGGCTGAGTTTGGGCAAAGTCATCATCCCTGGCCATCTTGACAGGGCAGAGTACAGAAGTCTGTTGCTAAGAGACGGGAATTCCCAGACTCAGAGATGGCTAGACAAGAACTCTGGCTTTGATTACCAGCTTATGGAATTGATGGGAAGGAAATAGACAGGAAGCCTAAGGTTTTAAGCAATTCAGTTCAACCCAAGAAACCCAAGCTTGGCTGACAATAGCCTGTAATTACTCAGCTCCCAAGGCAATTCCAAGGCCCCCCAAATTTGCACCAAAAAGTAATGGGCTCCAAAGAAGTACAGATCCCAGAAAGGGCATATGCGCCAATATCCATCTTAGATGAGCCAAGAAGGACAGTGGACAAGGGGGATCATTCCAGAAAGCCTAGCCAGCGTTTGCCAGATTGGCTGACCAAGCGACTCACCGCAGGGCCAAGGCAGGCACTGTCCCTGTCCAACAGGTTGTAATATAGGCAACGAACCAGTAACCACTAGGTATTGTCTTCTCATTGTCTACTTCTTCCAATAAAAGTTTTTCTTGCAGTTTTTATATTTTATATTTACTCCGCCACCATTTCATATTTAACCTGTTGTATTAGAAAGGAGTTCAGGCTTAGTTGTTGCAACAAAACCTAAAAATTCAGTGGCTCAAAGAAGACAGAAGTTCATTTCCCTCTCATATAGCAGGCTAGAGCAGCATTGTCCAATAGAAACATAATGCAGGTCACATTTGTAATTTAAAATTCTCTAGCAGCCACATTGGAAAAAAAAGAAACAGGTGAAGTTAATTTTAAAAATAGATTTCATTTAACCTAATTTCATTTAACCTCACCTGTCCAAATTTCAACATGTGGTCAATAGAAAACATTATTGAGATAGTTTACATTCTTTTTCTTTTGTGCTTATTTATAGCCCATCTCAATTCAGACTAGCTATATTTCAAGTGTTCAATAGCCACATGCGGCTAGTGGCTACCATGTTGGACAGTGCAGGGGTAGACGTAGGAGGGCATCCAGAGCAAGTAGACAGATCTGCTCTACAAAGTTAGCCAGGGACCCCACATTTCTTCTATTTCATTATTCCACCATTCCTATGGTGGAGTTTCTCCACTTCAGCACTATTGCGTTTGAGACCACATAAATCTTTGCTGTGGGGGGCTGTCACATGCACTGTATTTGTACACACAACCACTGTGTTCCTGTCCCCTACCCACTGGGTGCCAGTAGCACCACCTCTCCTCCACCCATTTTGTGACAATCAAAAATACTACCAAATGCTGGGGACTACAGGGACAAATCACCCCTGGCAGTGGTTCTCAAACTTAAGTGTGTATCAGAATGACCTGGAGAGCTTGTTAAAACAGAGTTCTTGAGCCCTGCCTTAGCCCTCCCTGGCACTTTCATACAGATGGTTTTTTTAATTTTATCTAACTTTTCAAGTTTTTCTTGGTAGCAGTTTCGTTCTGCTACAAGCTCTTTCATTATAGCAGACTAAGATGCAAGTTTCTGTTACCTTTCCTTAGTGGAAGGCAAAATTCTTGCTCTGCTGTAAGTGTGAATGAATTTGGCAACATTAGGAGGTGATTTTAGGAGCGGTGTCTTATCTCCACCCATATTCACTGTTTCCTCATCTCACAAATAATTCCAGATTATTAAAAATCACTTTCTTCCTTCCCCAACTAAATTAGCAACCTCAAATTATCTTTATAAAACTATTAAGTTTTTAAAAACTAGGAATTTCTGGACCTCGGTGCCATAGCTTCTGAATCCGTAGGCCTGAGTGGGACCCCAAAATGTGCATTTCTAATGATCTCCCAGGTGATGCTGATGCTCTTTGAGAACACTATGTGGTGGTGCTCCTCTGCATGACTGGCTCACCACCACATGGCATTCTTGCTGTCAGGAAGGGACACTGAGAGGAAATAGAGGACAAATAATGTATTTGATGTATGCAGTGGGGAAGTTGCACATGTGACTTTTGGTCACATTCCACTGTTGAGAATTTGGACTCATGGCCACAGAGAGGTGCAAAGAAAGCTGGGAAAGATAGCATCTAGCTGGGGAGCCGTGAGCTGGGGAGCCTCCTGTCAAAACTCAGGAGTAAAGGGAGTACTGGAAGACTGGATGGTAGGGACTATTTGCAGGCTCTTCCACAAGAGTGGACAATATTATTTAGCCATACATTACCAGACTGTGAAGAGTTGCATCCAAAAACTGACCTAGAAGAAGGTACATCAGCAATCCCAGATCTGGAGCTCAAGATGAGACTTGGGGTCTTTCCTTTTGTGGAAGAGATGGGTGTGGTTCACGTAGGCAGGAACTTTTGAAGGTGTAGGTATGGAAAGAAAGAGGGAAACCAAAGGAGTGGATTTGCCAATGGATTGTCTCCTCCATATCCATTACTCTCTCCCATTCTTAAGAAGAAAAGAAATTCCCCAACTTTGTGGTTTGAGAAGCTTTAACTCCACAACCAGCTTCAGAAGTTAGCCTTGACTGATCTAAGCCAATCAAGGAATCAGATTTCCCCAGTCATGGTGACAGATAGGTTCAGTGATGGGCCCATGACCTAACCAGAGGGAGTTCATTACTATTGTTTGACATTTGGGGCAGGAGAAGCTATCTTCCCCCCTGGATGTGAAGAAGGAAATGATAGCCCTGGGGCAGCAGGCAGCCAAGTGACACAAGAAAAGTCAACCTAAGGATGAAGCCAAATGTGATGGAAAGTCATGGGAAAATAGCCCTGCAATCCTGATGACATTCTGAACTCCTGGATCAAACCATGCCTGATGTCCCACATCTGGAATTTTCACATAAATGAGCCAATATATTTATTATACTGTTTAAATCATTTGGTGTAAGTTCTCTGTCAACTGTAACCAAAAGCACTTCCAATAAGGTTTAACCTGAATGTGTTTCTTCCTTGGCCCCTAAAAGCACCGAATAAAGGCAAGGGCAAGTTCATCTCCTAAGCATCTACTATAAGCTCCTCACTATGTGAGTCCTTGGCATGCATTAGCTCACGTAAGTCTCACAGTAACCCTGGAGGTAACTACAAATCAGGAAATGGAGACTCAAAAAGATTAGCTAACCTTCCCAATGTCACTCTGAGAATAAGTGGCTAAACTGAGCACTGAGCTCAGCCGACTCCAAGTCCAATGCTCTTTCCACAACCTTGGCCTCATATATTATTTTTTGAACCATGTATATAAATAACAAAGGTTTATATGTTTACTCAAACTCCACGTGGAAAACCATTCTGACTTTTGAAAATCTGATTCAATGATCAAAAACACATGTCGAATATTAGTTAGAAGGTGGTGTAGACTGTAGTAGAGTTTTATAGGCATCTTGGGCAGGTCCGTCAGAGTAATTGGGATGTGGAATGTGGAAGTCATTTTTATGGGAAAGTTGGGACATGGCCTCCTGTAGGCAGCCTCAGGCAAAAGTGCGAGTATATCAAGAAAAAATCACATTGAGCCTGGTGATAAGGTTCATGAGAATGTTAATTAAAAGAAATCTCATATTTCAAGGCTGTATTGGTGATAAACTTTCAAGCAACGACATGTGACTAGTACACAACAGAAATATAAGGTTTTACCCCAAGATGTCAGTATTCTTTTGAAAATGGTATGTATAGTTTATAAACCATCTGTGGAATTCCTCTCTTGCTCACCTACCTTCTCACAGTGCTTGCTTATGCTTCTCTTCAGATTCTCCAGCTCGGCCACAAAAGAGAAGAAAGATGCCTGTCTTAACATTTTGTTTGAGGATAATAAGGTCTGGCTAACCATGCTATTTTAGTCAACTCTAAAGCTCTTATTTGTATGTTATTCAAAATGATTATTCTGTCATGGGGATTAGAAATAAGAATTGTTCATTTTAATATCCACAGTAAATGAGACTGAGTTTGTGCCTGAAAATTATCCATTGGAGTGAATACCTGATCGATCACCTAAAAAGAAGAAACAAAGCACATGCTCTTACCCTTACTCCATACTTTCCCATGCTTACGTTCCATTCTCCCTCAGAAGGTTTTTTGCTAAAAATGTCCTCAAAGCTCCCAAATTCAGCTTAAGGAACTACAGCTTCCCCAATGTTAGTCCAACGATAAAAGGGGTTTAGAACTTGGCTTGGTCGAGAAGCCTATTTAGAAGAGACTGCTTTTACCACCTAAACAGGCACACAATTATGTCTATAAACAAATGCTAAAATGTTAATGAAAGAGGCTTGATAGGACCCCTTCACATCAGGTGCTGAGCTATAAAGCAGATTTAATGCCCTTACCATCTCATTTGTGTTCTTAATTTGTCTCTTATGAAGTAAGATGAATTGCATCCAGGCTTCCACACACCCTCTGCTAGTTCCCTCCACTGTAGAATGATGTTATTTCCCCACTCCTGGCCTGTGGCTGTGCTCATATAAAATTTGGAAGCTCACTAGATGCAGGACCTCTTCATGAGTACTCAGCTAAAGCACATTTTCCACCTCCCTTGCATCGAGGGGATACCACATGCCACAGCATGAGTAGAAGTGAGGTGCAACTACTGGATACAGGCAACTAAGGTCAGGGTATCCCTGACACACTCTTTCTTCTTCTGGTGGCTAGACAGATGCAGAGGACTCTGAGGCCTGAAGGGACAGAGGAGCCCCTAGAAAGAAAGGGCCTGGGTTTCTGAATAACAGTGTGTGGCAGAACATCCTACTCTTCCAACTCCAGCTGATTCCCACATCGGCCTGGGAAACAAGTAAGAACTGAATCTTTGTTAGATTAAGGCACTGAAATTTGGGGCTGCTTGTTTTAGCATTACCTACATTTGACGAATTCATCGCTCTATTAAGAAAACAGGTGAATACTTGGAAGGCCAAAACAATATGGGGCATCGACTGACCAAGCAATTCCTCAGCAGGAGGAGCCCAAGCCATGCCACCTTGCCTTTGAGTTCATCCTGTCTTGCCTCAGCTTTGCCTCCCCATCCCAACTACAAGCACCTGGCAAACAAAGACCTTGTCTACCTTCTACTCTAGAGTGCCTACTGTAACTGGTACCATCGTCAGTAGTTAATCATGGTGGTTACTGATAAAATGTCTGGAGAACCTGCTTAAATTTGATTAGAAAAGAGCTGAGATGGAGGAAGGAAAATAACATTTGTATAGACTACCGTATGGCTGGTGCCTTATAAGTTGAAGCTCAGAAGTCCCTGGATATGGTCACCTAAGTAGGACCACTGTAACCTCCCAATCCACACTCTGGAGAAATCCAGAGCCTTCTCTGCAAAATTTCCTGCAATTTCCAGGGAGGCTAGCACTCTCCTAGTCATCCGAAGCTCTGAATTCCTGCCCCTGCTGCTTTCTGGTTGATGGGTTATCTTTCTATCTCAGACATCTTGCATGTGGTCCACCTCACGTTAACATACACATGAAGTTCAACCCCACCCTCAGTTTCTATCAAAAAAACAAAAACCACACTCTTTTTTGTAAAGATTTTATTTATTTGACAGAGAAGAGAGAGCATGAGCACAGAAAGGGGGAGGGGGAGAGGGAGAAGCAGACTCCCCACTGAGCAGGGAGCGCAAAGCGGGGCTTATCCCAGGACCCTGAGAACATGACCTCAGTCAAACTGGCTGAGCCACTCAGGTGTGCCCCAGAATCATACTCTTAAAAGGTATCAGTGTGAGTAATAGACTTAATCAAAGATTTAGCCACAGGTGAGATGGTTTCATCCTCTCAATTTACTACCTAATTTGAACATTACCATTCCAGTTCTTCAGGGCTCTTTGGCCCTAATCATCAGGCATTTTTCGGTGCTCCACAACCCCAGCCTCAGATCATCTCAATAACCTCCTGCACTCATTCTGATTTCATCCCTCCTCCTCATCTCTTTCCTTCCAAGCCACCCAGTCTAACCCCCAGTACAGATCCTTTTTAGTCCTTTATGAAAAGGGTCCAGCTTATCTCAAATATTACTACCTAAGGCTCCAGGAATACTTCTGCATATATTAATCTAGACTCTGCTAACCCAAAGAGATTTCCCTTTAGTGAAAGACAGCTTTCCTAGAAGGTCACTATGGCTTAAATTTTTTTCTTCCTCCATTACATATATAAATGCATATAACAAAAACGTTAACCTTCACACTGCTAAATCCAATGGTCAATTCTCAGATCTCATCCTGTTTGACTTTTCAATAGCATTTGACACTAATAGGCTACTCCCTCTGCCTTGAACATTTTCCTCATTTTTGGCTTCCAGGATACCACACTCACTTGGTTTTCCCCCTACATCCCAAGCTTATCAGACTCCTTTGCTGGCATTCCCTACAATCTCAACCTCTAAATATGAGTCCTTGGATCTAATGTCTCTGTTTTTAAATCTACATTTATCAACATTAGACTGGATGTTGTTCTCATCCAGTCTCGTGGCTTTAAATAGCATCTTTCTACAGGCAATTCCCAAACTTATATCTCCATTCCAGACCTCTTTTGCAAACTCCAGACTTACATATCCAACTGCCATTGGATATCTCTACTTGGCATCTTAAATTTATAATGTCCAAAAACAAAATCCTGATTCCCACTCCAGGTACCAAACTGACTTCTCCCAAAATCTTCCACATCTAGGTAAACAGCAACTCCATTCTTCCTGTTGTCCACAATTCACCTTTGAGTCCTCTCTTTCCTTACTACCCAACATCCAGGCCATTAGCAAATCAGCTCTACCTTAAAAATACATACAGAACCCAACTACTTCTCACCACTTCCACTGCTACGTCTCTGATTCAAGCCACTAGTGTCTCTCATCTAACCGGTCTCCCTGGTCCTCCCCTGCATCCCTACAATCTATTCTGAACATAACATCCAGAGTAACCATGTTAAAATGCATATCACTCCTTTATCCAAAACCTTCTCCACCTCATTCAGAATACAGGTCCTCATAGTGACACATAAAACCCTACGTGATCTGGCCCATCACATTTCAGACCTCAATGATTACTACTCCCATCACCCTCTGCCCCAGTGGCAAGAACAGTGCCCAGCACACAGGAGGTACTCTGTAAATATCTGAATGAGCATCAACAACAGCCCTATAAGAGATGATTGTCCCATTCTGTAGATGAGGAAAATGAAGGTCAGAGAGGTTTCAAATTTGTCCAGTTAGTAAGCAAAGGCGGCATTCAAACTCAGTTTCAGTGCAACTCTAAGTGCCATATAATTTCATAACATAATATTGTCTTCCAGAGGGATCCAGGGCTTTGTAGGCACAAGAGATGGCTGACACACTTCTGAGAACTATGGAACCAACTGACATTTTTTGAGCGATTGCAAGTGTCCAGTAATTTGCATATATTATGCCATTCACTCATTTAGTCAACAAATATTGAGAATCTCCTATGTGACAGGCAGTGTGCCAGCCACTAAGAATTCAAAGATAACAAAAACAGACAAGGTCTCAACCTTCCCAGACAGGTACTGAAAACAACGCAAATCAATGAGAAAATTTTACCTATAATAAGTGCAATTAGGGAGAAGTATACAGAGGTTATCTTGGTCTAGAAATTAGAAAAGGCTTCTCTGAAGTTAGGGACATCTGAACTGAGTTCTAAAAGGTGAGTAGGAAGTAAGTGGGCAAAGAAAGGGGAAGAGGGAACATTCTAGACAGAGGGAGTAGCACATGCAAAGGCTGTATGGTAAGAAAGTACATGGCAAGGAGGGGCAGAAAGAAGGCTAGTATGGCTGGAGCCAAGAGCATAGGAAATCCATGCTACAAGAGGAGGCTGGAGAGAGAAGTAGAGACTGGACCTCACAAGGCTTTTTAGCCTAGTTAAGATGAAGAGTTCTTAACCCAAAGCAACGGAGAGCCAATGAAGAGTTTTAATCTCAGTCAAGACTTAATCAATTTTTCTTGATCATCAATTGTTTGCCAAACATAAATAATTCTTCCCTTGGGAATATATTACTAGACCCATTTCCTGGGAAAGGAAACTGAGTCTTTTAAAAGTTAAGACATGCCCAAGGTCACATGGCTGGCAAGTGGAAGAACTAGAATTTAAAACCAGACTAGCCCAACTTTAAAGCCTATGCCCTCTCATCCAGTGAAGGAGAAATGGACAGTAACACTGAAGACACCTAAGGCAAGATGAGGGCAAAATAATCCCAACCCCACTGGGATAACCTGCAAGAACCTCTATGCTCCATCCTTCTCCCCTCACCTGCCCTGAGGAAGGTGACCTATTCCTCAGCTCTGAGGCCCTTGCAGGGCTACTCTGCTAGGTCATCTGGGGGCCGTGCCAAAGATCAGGTGTCAATAAAAATTTCCAGTCATTGATAGGATTGAAGAGACTGATAAGTGGATCATCACAACATCTCAACAGGTCATCTAGTCTCTAGGAACAAGATAGCTCAAATCTACATTTCACTTGGCTTTTTTTTTTTTTTAACAACAACTGGAGAAAATGGAAAGAGCAGTGGATTTGGAGCAGAAAGATGTGGTTTCAAGTCTTAGCTCTGCCATTTGAAAACCTGAGCTTCCATTTACGATAACTGAGGAAGTCATTAGATGATTGCTAGGAACATGAAAACAGGTAATGTGCATGCAAGTGCTGTAAATAACACCTCAGACATGAGACTATGCTTATGGATAGATATCCAGCTTTCACAGTATTACAGGACATGTCTATCACTGTATTTGTTTTAGGAACATGATTATTTTCTTGGTTTCCCTTGCTGGCACCTCCTCCAGCAAGCTGACCCTTGAGTATTAGGGTCTGCAGAGTTGCTATCTTGATCTCCTCTTCTTCTATTCTCTGCGTGTGATCTGGCCTCATGACTTAAGCACCAAAGATCTCCAAACTTCTCACAGCAGATCCAGAACCATTTACCAACTAGATATCTCTCACGATATCCTGCAGGTGCCTCAAACCTGGTTCAAAATGGAATTTGCTATCTTTCCTCCATCCCTTCAACATCATGTATACCATCTTGATGAATAACACCATAGACCATTCGGTCTCTGTCTCTCTGCCTGTCTCTCTCTCTCTCTCTCTCATCCTTACTCTTTGAGTCATAATAATATAAGGAGCATTTATTGAGGACTTACTAGCTGGTGGGCAGTGGGTTAAGCATTTTATATGCATTTTATGATTTAAGCATTAAAACAGCTCTATGAGGTTATAATGCATTAGCAGTCCGATTTCATAGAGGGGGAAAATGAAGTTTAGAGTGATGTTAAATCACCGGCTCACAGGGCCCGGGGCTGTGTTACTTCAGAGGGTAGCTATTCACCACTATGTTGTAGATGCTTCCTGTTTCATCTCCCACATCCAACTGGTCACCAAAATTACCTAAATTGTGCCCCCAAAATAAATATTTCTCAATATTCCAGCTCTTCCTTTCTATTCCTCCTGCCAATTACTTAGTCTTGACCATCAGTACCTCTTACTGAGATTTATTAACTTTTTCTCCACAATTTGTAATACACTACATACTGTGAATTATTTTTATTTTTATTTTTATTTATTTATTTGGCAGAGAGAGACACAGAGAGAGAGGGAACACAAGCAGGGGGAGTGGGAGAGGGAGAAGCAGGCTTTCCGCTGAGCAGGGAGCCCGATGCAGGGCTCAATCCCAGGACACTGGGATCATGACCTGAGCTGAAAGCAGACGCTTAACGACTGAGCCACCCAGGCGTCCCTACCATGGCATTATTTTAAACCTTTCCAACCTCCATGCACTTGCATATTCTGTTCCCCCATATGAAATGCTCATCCACCAAGAAATTAGTCTGCTCATCCTTCAAGATGCAAATGTCACCTCCTCTTAAGGAAATTCATTCCTTTTACTTTTAGTACTTGATCACATTACAGTATGATAACGTGCAACCCTCTCCTCTGCACACCTTCCTGCCCTGCCCTCCCCCATGCCTCAGACAGGGCTGCTAAACCCTCTAACGCCGGCCCTACCTTGTGCATCCTTTCATCCTTTTTGGCAATTGTAATGGGTTCACAAACCATATTTGCTGGGTGAGGCTGTAGGGTTTACACGATTTGTCCGGAGCCTCAGAGGAGGATGTTAGGATTAATAGTGTTCTGAAATTACAATTTGAGCAGTGGCTCAGTAGTTTTAAGTAAAGTAAGGAAAAGGTTAAAAGCTTGCATTGCTTTCCATGGACAAAATCAGAATTAAGTCTGGTATACATAATTTGAGAAAATAATTAGAGCCATACTTCAGGGGAGTTTTCTTTTAACATTCCCTACATAACTGCAGCATGCTGCCTGGTAGTCAGAACACATACAGGAGGGGGACTCCTCCACCTTCCTGGGGCTTCTGTTTCTTGGGAGAGTGGAACATCTGTATGGAATCCATGCTCACAAATATTCCACAAACATTAAGCGATGTCATTTCATGGTTGGTTAGCTTTTCTGGCTTGTTTCCCTCCCCCCTTTGTTGTTGTTTTTCATTTTTTACTGTTTTAGTTTTTCAATAATAATAGCAGTACTTAGTATGAACCTACCTCTGTTCTAAGGTTTCTAAAATCAATTTGTGGACATCTCCCTTGTGAACATCAGAAAATTACTGGATCTGAAGATTGAACAGGCAGCAAACATCTTTTGAACATAGGTTCTTACATATTGATGCATTTATGATGTCAGCTCGAATTTTAAACGTGGGATTGCAGTATCGAGGATAAGAGGCCTTGCTTTTGGAAAGACACTACTGGGTCACCATACACATTCCCACCAACAAGATACAAGATTTGCCTTATCTGTGCCACCAATCGCTGTTGACAGACTTTTTTTAATTTTTGTTAATCTAATGAGTAAAAGAACGTAGTGAATGGTTTCCATTTGCGTATCTATGACTCTAGAGAGTTGAGCTTATTTTCATATATGTTTGGACATTTTCAGTTCTCACTCGGTGAATCTACTTGCCCGTTTTTTAAAATTTTATTGGACTTTTATTTTTCTTACCAATTTGAGAATGTTCTTTATACTTAGAGCTTATAATCTACACCCTCCCACCCACCCCATGGAAATAATTAAATGTACATTAATAGGACAATGGTCAAATGAATTATGATACTGCCATGCTATGGAATATTATATTTAAAAAGAAGGGCTTGATCTGTTTGTATTGACCTGGAGGACTGTCTGATATTTATTATCAGTGAAGAGATGAAAGTTGTAGGGAATTTATTTAGTATGATACCATTTTACAGAAATTAGCAAATAAACCCTACTATGTGCATTTATATATGTGTGTATGTATGCATATACATATCTATATGTACGTGTACATATACATTATATTTATTACAAATTATTATATACAGATGCATTTATGCATTTATTATATATATTTATTTTATAGATACGTTTGTTAGAACACATGGAAAGTTGTGAAAGGGTACACACCAAACTAATATCTTCAGGAGAGAGGTGGAGGGAGTAGACACATTTTCCTTATAAGCCACTAAATTCCATGACTTGCTTTAATGAGCATGTATTTGTGATTTTGTTTAATCTAATAAAACCAGTGAATTTAAAAAGAACACTGACAATCTTTACCCAAACCCCTTTAAATAAAAGTATACAGTCTCAGTTTTTTTAAGTGCTAGAAATTAGAAAATGTTTAGGTCATTTTACCTTATCTTACCTTCAAAATATAGTTCGATTCCCTTAAATTACAGTTTAGAGGACCCTGTAGTTTTCTTGTTCTAGGTTATCAATGACCGCTAACCAAATTCCTCTCCTCCATACAAAGCTGGGGGCATGTTTCTAACCTGAAAATCAGGAGATGAGTAGCCAAAGGAGGAGGAAAGGAGCAGTCTTCAATAGGTGTGTCCTGTCACTGCCAAGCTGGCCCCTCTCTTCCCCTAGCAGCCACCTCAGAGGGGGTAGGATGCTCTCCAGAACCATAGGAAAGTTTCCCAGGTGAAAATGTATCTCAATTGCCCAACTGCCCACTGATTATAAAAGTTCTACCAGGGGGCACCTGGGTGGCTCAGTTGGTTAAGCGACTGCCTTCGGCTCAGGTCATGGTCCTGGAATCCCGGGATCGAGTCCCACATCGGGCTCCCTGCTCGGCGGGGAGTCTGCTTCTCCCTCTGACCCTCCCACCTCTCATGCTCTATCTCATTCTCTCTCTCAAATAAATAAATAAAATCTTTAAAAAAAAAAAATAAAAGTTCTACCAGGAGAACCTTTCATTCCTCCCCCTCTTAAAAACAGAAAATTCCTATAGGAGAGGCTGTTTACCAGGACTGATGAGTAATTTGCACCTCACTGAGAATGAGTTTATCTGTTCCTTTCTCTGGAGTGGAATAGGCTTTAATAAGAGGGAAAGGCGTGGGAGGCTGGGAAGCACCTACAAATGAGGGGGGTGGGGTGCCAGATAAGGACAGACCGGAGGAAGAAGGTAGAAGCCAGGGGTGCAGAAATAAAAACTTCACCCAAATCCCTCCTTTGCCTGAGGTTAAACAACTCTCTTTGACCCTAGCCTATTATGGCCTCGGTGGAGAAGCAGGATGCCATAGAATAGAGGGACTCCAGGGACTCAAATATGCTGAGAGCTAATAGGCTTTGGTCCGAGTGAATGAGTCACCAAAGACCATCCTGACTTTCGATGCACTTTTTTATCCACCGTTAGTTAACACTATCCTACATCCTTCATGGAAAGAACAAAGGTATTTAAAAATACATAAATATAATCCAGGCTCAGCCAAATTACTAAATATATCTCAGGAAGCTGAGAATGAGAATTCTTACCTCTCAGAACTCCTCTGAGGAGGACTAAGTGAGATAACGCATGCCCAGTGTGATGCCTGGTCCTCAGTATAAGTTACCACCACTCTCGCTGACAGGGGGTGGGGGTGGGGGTGGGGTCCAGGCAGTCACAGGAAAGGTCAATACTCAGCACAAGCACCCTCCTTCCCGATTAAGGCCAAAGTATTTTTGGATGCACAATCCATGTCAATTTGCGTAATCTCTTGCCTATTCTGTGCTTATTCTGGGGATAAATAGATGACTTCAGCCATCAGCACCGTCACTCCAATCCTCCCCGTGAGTGCCAAGAGCATGTATCAAAGAAAGAACAAAAGAAAGAATTAAAGAAGGAGAGAGAGGAGAGGGGAAGGGAGGAAAATAAGAATAAAACTAGTTCATCGAATACGCTACTACACAAGCTAATTCTCCTAGTAACTTGACTGGTATTTTCATAATACATCCTACAGAGGAGCAAGGACCCTGGCAACTGGGAGTACTGAGGATCTCCAGGACATGACAGCAAGTTCTCTGTCCCGTCTTGTTGCCTTTTACCTTCAAGCAGCGGACTGGCATCAAACCAAGAAAATTCTATTTCTTTTCCATTCAGGTGGTCCCTTTGTTTTACCACATGGAGTATCACAAGACCTTTATGTTGTGTAGAAGATATTATTCCACACCCAGCTGGGGTTATTTTTTAAGATCCTCCATCCAGGCATGAGTCAGACTCAGGATGAGTAACTCAGGCTGCTGGGCAAAAAATTACTCAAAGACTGAAAGAAGAAAGTACCACCACATTCTAAATAAATCTGGCAAAAATCAACTTTTAAAATCTCTTTTAGTCGAGGAGGGTAGAGTGAAAAGAACAAAAGAATTTAAAAGTTTAAGCTAATTTTTTCTTTGTTTATATTGCCTCGTGTATTATCTAGATGTCATCCTCTCTTGTTCTCTCTTGCTCACTCAATCTTGCTCTCTTTCATGCATCAAAAGTCTCTCTCTCTCCTTTCCAAATGGAAGAGCATCCTGAAACACACACTCACACACGCACACACACCCCTCATTCCCACATTGTCCTTCAGCTCCTGCTGTATTCCCTTTTCCCTTTGCACAAAAGTTTTGGAAGAGTTGCTACTTATCCAATCTTTTCTTCCACATTTCCCACCTATTCTCTTGTCCACCATGATTTCAC
The DNA here is from genome assembly GCF_054177405.1 of Leptonychotes weddellii. Classification (NCBI taxonomy): domain Eukaryota; kingdom Metazoa; phylum Chordata; class Mammalia; order Carnivora; family Phocidae; genus Leptonychotes; species Leptonychotes weddellii. The sequence goes on from NC_138372.1 coordinate 134,527,882, forward strand.
CCATCATTTCCCAAAAACCCCTTCGGCAAAGTCACCAACGATCTCCTTGTAAACAAATCCAAAGAACACTTCTGTGTCTCAAGAGCTTTGGACATGTTGACCACTCTCTCCTCTTCTTTATCCTGGGTGTCACCCTCATCTTGTTTTCTGCTCAGTTCACAGACACTCCTTTCTGCTATCTTAGCTGGCTCCTCCTCTGACAGATCTTTCTTTCCTTCTCTTCCTTCCTTTCCCTTCCTTTCCTTTGGGTCTTTCATTCCTTTCTTTAATCCATATTCTTGGCACTCATGGGAAAGACTGGAGTGACAGTGGTGATGGCTGGAGTCATCTACTTATCCCCAGGATGAAGTTAGGTTTCTATGGGCTCTTTGCTTCTCCATCTACACCCTCTTTAGAGGATTTCATTCATTCCATGCTTTAAAAACACCTCTGTTAATGATTCCCAAATTCATAGACCTGTTTTCATATGTACCACTGCCTTCTTGTTAATTGTATTTCACAGCCATTTCAAAGACATCACAGACGAAAAGGTGCTCTTAATCCTCTCCAACACCCATCCACTCACCCCCAACCCAACCAAACCCTTGCAACCCATTGTTCTCCCTTTGAGTAAATGGCACCAATAGAAACTTGGGATTCATTCTTGATCCTGTCCTTACCTCCCACCTACCCCCCACACACGTAAAGAGTAATTTCCATCCATCAGCACATCCTGAAAGCTCCTCTTCCAAATTATAGCCCTCACTGCCCACCACTCTTCACCTTCACTGTCACCAGCTTGTACCTGGCACCATCCCCTCTTACCTTCGCTGTGAACTATTAAAATAACTTGAAAACTAGTCTCCCTGCCTCCACTCCTGCTCTTTCTCTATCCAGTCTACAGAAAGGGCCAGAAAGATCTTTTTTAAAATGCAGGTAATGCCTACGTCTCACCTAAAGCCTTTGAATAACTTCCTATTGCTCTTTGGAAAAAAAAAAAATGCCAACTCTTACTATGGTGACATGGCCTATGTGATCTGGCCCCTGCCTGACCCTCCAATGGTATCTCCAGCCCCCACACTCTCTCCCCTCACCATTATTCATTCACACTATCTTCCTAACAATCCCCAGAAAATACTCACCTCTTTCACTTCCCTGCCTTCGTATCCGCTGTTGCCTGCAGTTCCTCTTCCCTGGACCTTCCTATGGCTGCTGGAAGATCCCGGTTTAGGGGTCATCTTCTTAGAAAGGCTATCTAAATTAGGCCCTGACCCTCTGCCATTCTCTATCACAGCACTTTATTACTTTTGCAGCACTTTTTACTGCACGTATTACGATATTGTGATAACCAGCATCTAAGATGGCCCCAGTGATTCTAACCTCCTGCTATCCACATCCTCAGTAGTTCCACACCACCGTATAGCAGGGTTGATCTGAAGTGATGATGTGTCACTTCTCTGAGACTAGGTTATAAAAGATACCACAGCTTCCATCCTGGTCTCTCTTTCTCTTCTTTCTTGGATAACTTGCTCTGGAGGAAACCAGGTGCCATGTAGTGAGCAGTCCTATGGAGAGTCCCATGTGCTAAAGCATCAAAGCCTGCTGCCAACAGTCACACGGATGAGCTTGGGAGTTGGTCCTCCAGACCAGTCAAGGCTTGAGATGACCAAAGCCAGAGCTTACACCTTGACCACAGTCTCCTGAGAGGCCTGAGCCAGAATTGCCAGCTAAGCCACTTCTGGGTTCCTGACCCTCGGAAGTTGTCCTCCCCACTATAAAGACTCACTCACTCACTCATTGTATCATCAGTACCTAGAACTTTGCCTAGCACAAAGTAGTCCCTCAATAGATATTCGCAGAACAAATAGTCTGTTAAAAATTTTACCATCAATAAAATATTAATGGATCACTTAATAGTTTTTAAATATTTGCATGGTAAGCTAGATACTCTTACCATTTCTTAATGAAAAACCCAAGACCTCAGACCATTTGTTCACAGCCACCCTCCCACTATATTAGAGAACTGGTGCTCCAATCCTGAGCTTCTCACTTCAGCCCTGGTATTCATTTGCCTACACACCTTGACCTCTTATCAGTCACCCACAGAGCATGAGCTCTGTCATTCTGATGTTCACGCTTCAGCACAGAGCGTCCAGCGTGCTGGCGTCCTGAGGCAGCCACTTCCTGCCCATCCAACCTATGGCTTGATTCATCAGACCGACTTGACCCAGTCATCAAGACTGTGCAGAAAAATGCTTAAATTAGGAACACAGAACTGTTCATTCCTCCCTGAAAGGGTAAGGAAAATGTATTACATGGCTTTTCTTTCCCCTTCCAAAACCATAAACGGAAGCAAAAACATGCTTTAAAGTCCCCAGGACTCAATTTTAAATATATGACCAAGTTTCAAACTCTCTGAGGACTTCTAAAAGTGGATATTTTCGTCAATCCCTTGATAAATATTATTTGAAATATAGCAAGCTCTTGAGTATCTGCGGTGATTTATTACTAAAGAGATTACTTGAGGGTCCTCCTCGCTCCTGCTTAAGTCCCAGATTGGTGCAGAAAAAGCATGTGTTTGGCTGAACCCAAGACTAAGTGATCCAGAAGAAGATTCACAACTTAATTAGAATGTGTTTCTTTGTGCCATTCATAAGACAAATACAAACCCTATGTCAAGAGATGAAAAAAATCTCAAATATATATATTAATTTGCCATGAAAAGTAAGCTTTAAAACATTTTTTTGATACGGAATTTTCCTGATAATTCCCATTATCATTTCTCATGTACCTGTAAGAAAAAACTGGCCCTGAGATAGAATTATTTTAATCAATTTAGAATCCCAAATTTGCTTCAAGAGCACTTTTAATATGTTACCTCTGATTTATCGTATGTCAAATGGGGGTAATAATATCCCTACCTTATAAGGTTTTGATTGTGAGGATTAAGTAAGTGGTTAGAAGAATAGGTTCACACAGTACTTGCTATGTAACCATCCGCTATTAATATCATTCTAGTTGTTGTTACTATTTGTTGTTGTTATAATAATAATAATAATAATAATACCATATATTTCTGAAAAGTTTAACATTTACTTTCTGCATGCAAGATTGAGTCAGGACATATAAACACATACAACATCTCCCAACTGTTTTCTCCTTCAAGGCTATTTAAAGTAAATCATTTCTATATCTTCAACCATTCACATCCTAAACAAAAACATCATTGAAAAAGGATCTTGGGAAAAACAAAAAAAAAACAAAAAGGATCTTGAAGAGAGTCTTGCACACTGTTCCAGGTTGTACACTGCCTTCCTATGTCATTTCAATCAAGTAATGTCTCCAAACTTCTTTCATCAGAAAACTTCATGATCCCTGGCCTTGGGGAGTTGGATGGTGATTACGGGACTGAAGAACTATCCAATGATTTAGGTCTTTGTTTGAGAGACGCTGGGCAGAAGACTTAGTATCATTCTTATTCTGTGCCTTCAGGGTAAAAAGGGGTAGGGGAGATAAGCATTCTTTGGCCAGATGTCTCCAATCAGGATTAGCTTTCCTGAGTCATTTCTAAGATAAAATCTAGATTGCCTTATCTCACACACCTTGAGATAAGAGGGAATATTTATAGAACAATAGATGTTTTGGAGCTAGTTCCATGATGTATTCATTTACATAACAGATTTTTTTTCCTCACCACCAGAATCTTTATCTCCATCATCCCCATTTAGGAAAATAACACATTCAATTGTTCCAGATAGATAAATAGATGGAATCTCACTAAAGAAGCATTAATGATATATAATGGAGTAAATCCATTTCAGCCATTTTAATAGAAATCAAATAATATCCTTTACTCAATAAAAGGAAAATTCGAGTTTGTCATATTGACATATTTGTCAAATTGACATATGACATGACATCTATATACCACCAAACAAAAATGATTTAACATAAACTATAATTAAGACAAATCAAAAAGAGAAGCAAAACGCTCTTTTTTGTATCTTACCAAAACAGGATTTTACTCCAGAGCCTGCATCTTTAAACTCTATGCTACACTGTGTGCCATTCTGGTAGACTCCAACTAGGACCTCTTAATAAATGACAAAATTCTCTAGCTCTAGTTTCCGCCTCTTTCTTGAGTCCCATGTCCATATTCCTAGCTGCCTACAAGGCATTTGTGCTTGAATATCTGACAGAATACCTCAAGCTTAACACATAATCAATCATTCTTGCCTCAAAGTTTCCATAACCCTTTGGATAGACCACCATTATGGCCCTTATCATACTACAATTTAATGATCTACCAATGTTTCAGTCTCAATTTCTAGAATGTGAGTTCCCAGAATGCAGAGACCTTTTGAAAAATCTGTATGTTCCTAGTTTTAGTACATGACAGGTATTTGATAAATGTGTTTTGAACAAATATCTGACTTAGTAACTACGGTTATGACTCAGGTTAATAAGAACGTACCACTAACAAGCGGACAGAGTAGGGACAGGCTGGCTGACTGGGTGGGGGTAGGGGAGGAAGAAAAGTGGGTACAAAAGGTCAGGGCATAAAGCAGTCATCATTACAGGTCTCTAAACTACCTTTACCACACACCTGATACTTGGGAGTTGAAATCATATGAAGCTCTAAATTGTCATCACTGCCTTTGTCACTTGTATGTCAGTTCTCTTGGCAATGGGTTTTGCCAGAATGTGGGAGAATTTCATGTTCAAAGCTTCGGAGAAACCTGATACTTCTTCCTTTTCAAATGGGTCAAATGTCAAGCAGTGAGCAGAGTGGCTCAGATTTAAAAACTGCACCAAGATATTTTGGCCCCTTGGAGTCTTGCTCAAGCCAAAACTGTCCTAGCATGATGAGGCAAGCAAAGATGTCATCTCCCAAAGCTGTAAAATTTGACTCTCCCATGATTCCAAGACATTTCTGCAGAAGTGCACAAGAAAAGCATTCACCTTGGTCCAAAAAAAGCCCTATTCTAATACAACAGAATCTCCAATATTTGAAGGGCATGTAGGTTCAGGAACATAAGGTTGTAAAAACCGCTCTAAATAGAATGACCGTATAACTTATTTTCCAAACGAGACACTTTTGAAATGGGACACTAATAATAATTACACTGAGACAACAGCATAAACTGGGACTGTCCCAAGCACACCAGGATTCGAGGTTACCCAGGCTGGACGGAAAGGATTAAGGGAGGACTCGGGAGCATTTCTACAACTCTGTTCTCATGCAGTCCCATGCTGATGAGTGACACAGAAAGTTCTAAGCTGGACCCTGCTGTGTCTGAGTTTGTGCTAAATACAGACACTTTAGATAATTTTCATACCTAATTTGATTACTTCATCCACCAACAGTTTGGAATATTTGGAGACAGAGGTATGTTGGATTTTGACCAGTCTACATAAATCCTCTCTATTTAATTATTCATTCAGTCTTTCAGCGAACTTTGGTTGAGCACCATGATTTGGGAACTTTTCGGCCCTCTAAGCAAGGCAGCCACAAAAATGAATGACACAGACCTCCCTTCAAAGTCTGTGTGCTAATAAGTGAGATTCATGAAATAAACTAATTACAATGCAATATATTCAAATGCCAGGAGCACGTATTTCCCAAGAGGGCATATAGGACTAGTTAAAATTCTTGAGGGAGGTTGCTGCATCTCTCATTACACCATCTCATTTTGTGATGTGAAACCCAGGTAAATTGTCATTCTTCCCTGCCCCACTTTTCTTACTGAGGTCTATTTGTATCTTAGTTCACAACATGTTCTTAAGGTTTATAAAATTACATGTATTTAAATATCTTCCATAATTCAGGTTAACTAAAAAAAAAAAAAACTCTCCTCTTTCCTCCCTTTCTTCTAGCTTTAAATTACATGGTTCTGTGATTCCCCCTTGCCTTTTATTCCACATGAGTCAAGGTTTGCTTTGCAAGAGTACTTATTAAGAAAGTATGGCTGTTTGAGCCACATTGCAAAATACACCACACAGGTTTGAGTGGAAAGCCTGATGAATGAACAATCTGAAATTCCCCTTCACTTCAGTACTGCTAAAGTGCCTCAGCTTTCAAGGCGACATTTTTATGAGCTTCTCTTTTTAAGAATTTAGAATTCTATTCTGTAGACCCGATCAATTCCCTTCTGAGAGTTGCTACATGTGCTTCTATTTTCCCTAATGATTTTAGAAGTAATTAACACCTCAGGTTTTTGTATTTACCCAGTCATCTAAGGATTGCAAGACATGGACCTGGCTTCATTCCCTTTGAAATCAAGAAAGCTTTCCAAATAGGGATGTTTATTTGAGAAAAGTGAACAGTGAAATTAATTCATGCATTCCTGTATCTGATGTCTTATATTATTTCCCCCATGTTACATTATGGTAGAGTAAAATTTGGTGGGCATCTGTGACACTGGGCAGCAGTCCCCTCTTTGTTTTCCTGAGACCTAATCCCTTGCTCCCTTTGCCCAAAACCCTAGCCCCCATGGCTACTCTGGATGTCACATAGTCTTACCTAATCCTACTCTAGCCATAATCAATGCCCAGAGTGGGCATCTACTGAAACTAAGCCAATCATAGCGCTCTGCTAATTTACTCAAAATGGAATTCAAGACAAAATAACAATGGCAAAAAATATTATTTTGCCTTTTAATAAAAGTAACACTCCACAAAGAAAATGTAGAGATCAAGAATAGTAGGTCTTTATCATGTCAATGGCCACATACTTAACAGCAAAGTTTTGATACCTAAAGAATGGAAATGATGGGAAATGCAAATCAGAGTCCTGCAAGGAGATCCTAAAACTCTTGGCTCTGAAATCAATAAACCATTCAGAGGTTCTGAATACCAAACTATGATGCAGTTCCTAAGTGATAACCATAAAACTTTGCACATGACAAAGGAAGAAAATATATATTCTTAAATACCCATGACATAATTGAAAAAAATTCATCATCAAGCCGAAGGCTAAATCTCATTAAATGTTTTACAAAGAAAGCATGCAGGGTGCTGATTCTGAGTATAGTAAAATAAAAATAAACATAACAAAAGGATACATAAAAAATAATATCTATCCATGTGATTTGGAAATTTTAAGACACTCTTCTGGATAATTATTGAGTAAAAAAAGGAAATTAAAATGGAGACTACAGATTATGTAGAAATGTATGACAAAGAGAACAAGCTATCAAGTTCTTTGTGATGCAGTTCAAATGCTTTCTATACACTTAAATATACTCATTTAAAAAACAAGAAAGAGAAAAAATAAAAATAAAGGCCTAAACATTCAACATGAGAGTATAGGCAAATTAAGCTGAAAGAAAAAATTAATAAAAAGAGAAAATAAATAGATAAAGCCAAAGCTTCTAAAAGGTTAATGTAATAAACAAGCTTTTGTAGGCAAAAAAAGAGAAAAGACTCAAATATCATTAAAAACAAAAAGACAGCAAGACAGCAATTATATATATAAATTTTAAAATGTAATTAGATGAAGGGGTACCTGGGTGGCTCAGTTGGTTAAGCGTCTGCCTTTGGCTCAGGTCATGATCCTGGGGTCCTGGGATCCAGCCCCAAGTCTTCAGTCTTGGAGTTTGAGTCTGTGGTCTCCCTGCTCAGCGGGGAGCCTGCTTCTCCCTCTCCCTCTGCGACTCCCCCTGCTTATGCTCTCTCTTTCTCACTCTCTCTCTCATAAATAAACAAAATCTTTTTTAAAAATGCAATTAGATGGAAGATTTTATCAAAATTAATCAAGAGTTAGAGAATTTGAATAGATCAATCTCCACGGAAGGACTCTAAGCTTCATACTAGGTCCAGCTGGTTTTTATACACAAACTTTACAAAACATCTAATGAAAAGACTATTATATATATGGTTATAGAGCATAGAATAAAGGTAGAAAGAAAGCTCCTCCTCAATTTATTTGATGAGACAACTATAATCTTGATATAAAAACTGAATAATTATAAACCAAACAGAAAACTATCAACTGCTCTCCCTTAAGAAAATAAAAAAGGCAAAAACATAAATCAAACAATATCAACTCAAAATGAGCAGAGTATAAAAAATATTCAAGACCAATGAGAGTTTAGTCCAGGATCACAATTACGGCTAAACATTCATTTAAATCTGAATTAATATTAGCAGAATTAAGGAGAAAAATCATACGTACATTGAGCCATTGGTATGCACCAAGGACTCTTCTAGGCCATGTGGATGTGGTAAAGTAGTAAATGAAACAGAAGAAAGCCCTGCCCTCGTGGAGCTTACATTTTAGTGGGGGAAGATAGACAACAAGCAAATAAATAAAATAGAGATTATGTCAGATGGCAACAAGAGCTGTCAAGAAAAACTAAGCAGAGAAGTAGGATAGGAAGGAATAGGGTGTTGTGAACGTTTTAACGAAGTAGTCAGAGAAGGGTTTATCGAAAAGCTGATGTTTAAGCAAAAGCCTCAAAGGGAGGCGGGAGGGACAATAAGAGTAAGAAACACGAGTCAAAGAGATGATAAGGAAGTCTGACCATACAGGACCTTAGAGGACGTGGTATGAACTTCAGCTTTTGCTCTGAATGAGCTGGGAAATCTTCAGAAGGATTTGAGCAGAGACATGATCTGAATTATAAACTTAAGGAATTTTTCTGGATGCTTTGTTAGGAACAAAAGCAAAACTAAGGAGACCAAATAGGAGGCTAAGGCAACAATCCAGGCAAGAGAGGACAATGGCTTGAATCAATGCACAGATGCTAGAAGTGAAGGAGATAGTGAAAAGCTCCTTGCACGTATTTTGAAGGTAGAGCCAGCAGGATTTTTATATGGATTTGGGTGTAAGATTTGAGAGAAAGACTGGAGTCAAGAAAAAAAGAAAAGATTTTAGCCAGAATTAGAAATTTGGAGGTGCCATTTACTGAAATGGGGAAGACTTCAGAATGAGCAAGGAGATAAGCAAGCTACCCATATAATAATTAAACATTTAAAGCAGTTCCAAAAAGAAAAAAGAAAATAATATTCCCAATTGTCATTACTTTGTTTAAGAACTTTGTTCTCAATATCCTAGCCAATGCAATAAGAAATATATAGAGAGAGGAAGTATAAATTTGGAAACTAAGAAGTAACATTGGCATTATTTGAAGACAGTGTAACTGATTACCTAGAAACTCAAAGATAATAAAGACTAAAACTAAGACAATCCAGCAAGATAGACAGTATGAGATCAATGTGCAAAAATCTAGCTTTCTTATACCCCAAATTTAATTCAAAAAAGAGACTCTTTGCATCAGCAACGAAAACTATAAAATAGCTAGGAATGATCTAACAAAAAATAAACATAGGAGTAGAATTATAGAATAAAAATAGAATAGCTAGAGGGAAAGAGTAATATCATATGTCAATAATTTTCCCAATGGATCTATAAATTCATTGAAATCCACATCAAAATTCTAAGAGACTATTTTATAGAAGTTGGCAAGCCAACTCTAAACTTTACCTGGAAAAGAAAATATGCAAGAGGTGCCAATAAATTTCGAAAAAGAAGAATGACAAAGGATCTGCCTTACCAGCTAGATAAAGAGTATTTTAAAACATGATATATTGGCTTGAGAATGGTCAAGTGGATAAATGAAACAAATGAGAGTCCAGAAATATATCTAAATATACATGGGAATTTGACATCTGATATAAGTGACTTTTCAGATCAATCCACATTGATTGATTGGTTCAAAGTAAGAGTGTTTCAACAAATAGTGTTAGAATAATTGGACAGTCATATAGAAAAAACTCCCTACCTCATGGTGCACATGAAAACAAATTTCAGATATAGAGATCTCTGTGTTGTTCAATATGTAGCCTGTACCCACATGTGGGTATTTAAATGTAAATTTTCATTAATTAGAATTAAATAAAAATAAAACTTTAGTTTTTCAGTTCCCCCTAGCCACATCTCAAGTGTTCAATAGCTACATGTTGCTAGTTACCACCATATTGGATGGGCAAATAGCGAGCATTTCTTTTTTTTTTTTAAGATTTTGTTTATTTATTTATTTATCAGAGAGAGAGGGAGAGAGCACAAGCAGGGGGACCGGCAGGCAGAGGGAGAAGCAGGCTCCCCACTGAGCAGGGAGCCTCATGCGAGACTCGATCCCAGGACCCTGGAATCATGACCTAAGCCGAAGGCAGATGCTTAACCGATGCTTAACCGATTGAGCCACCCAGGCGTCCCAAATATCAAGCATTTCTATCACTGAAGAAAGCTTTTTGGGCACTGAAATATTTTAAATACTGTATTATATAATTGTTAGAGAAAATATAGAAAAATATCTTTATAATCTTGGGGAGGGGGCAGGCTTTTCTAAAGTACAAACCCCAGCAGTCATAAGAATGAAGACTGTCAGTTTGACTACTCAAAAATAAAAACTTATGTTTCAAAAAAACACTAACATTAAAAGACAAATGACAGAATGAAAATATTTGCAATATGTGTAATAGAAAGGAATGAACTGCTAAAAAAAAAAAGCAGTGAGGGGCGCCTGGGTGGCTCAGTCGTTAAGCGTCTGCCTTCGGCTCAGGTCATGATCCCAGGGTCCTGGGATCGAGCCCCGCATCGGGCTCCCTGCTCTGCAGGAAGCCTGCCTCTCCCTCTCCCACTCCCCCCTGCTTGTGTTCCCTCTCTCGTTGTGTCTCTCTTTGTCAAATAAATAAATAAAATCTTTAAAAAAAAATTAAAATTAAAAAAAGCAGTGAGAAGAAGACCAACAATCCAATAGAGACATAGGTAAGGAATATGAACAGGCAATGTACAGAAAAAAACTGCAAGATAAAAAGATGTTCCACAACTTTACAAAGAAAACACCAGTGAAATGGCAGTTTACTCATCAGACACGCCGCTCTTGGCGTGTCAACAGTCAATTAAAATATCTGAGAAATCATGTGGAACATAAAATACTTTCCATCTATTGAACTCGATGTGTCCCAAATTTATTTATCAAATTCTCCCCCACCCCAGGTGCTTTAGCTGTAGTGTGACATAGAACAGCATTCTTCCTAGGTAAATGATAGTTCCAATATGCTTGTAAACGAGTGAGGCTCTTAAGTAGGTTAAATAAAATACTTTCTCTAAAATGTTTACTGCAGTTACTTAGTAAGCCTTTTTCTTCACAGATAATGCAGAGGTGATTCTTAACTCTTCGCCAAATTGTTACAGATTTTGAGTGTGATTTAAATTAAAAGTTTTTTCTGTAAAAAAGAAAAAGAAAAAGGAAAAGCACTGGTTATCTTCCTTTGTCTAGTCTCCAATGGAGAGGAGGCTGTTACTCACCACGTACCAGGAGGGCACATGAAAATCTTGGTGGGCAAGGGGTGGGAAGGTTGTGCAGAGAGCTTATAATGTGAAAGAGCCTCAGTGAAATTGTATTTATCTCTTTGGGAACATGCCTCCACCTCTAGCTGAGATTCGCTGGTTAAGAAGACCTACTTTCAGCCAAAACAATTTTTTATCTTCTTTTTTCTACTAAATTTTATCTTCTATGTTGTACTAATTTACCCAGAAGTCTCTCATCAGCTTATTTGTTCGGACTGTTTTACTCATATAGCATTCTGACATTTTAAAGTTGAAATTTCCCTGTTATTCATACATCTACTCCAAAATAATGAAAAGCAGTCTTCTTTGAAATTCAGCCTATTTGCAAAAAAATGTTTTTCCAAAACTTTATTTTTATCTATCAAAAACTATGTTCTCTAGTTTCTAGAACAGTTTAAAAGTTTTCCATTCAAATGTTCTCCAAACACCATCTCTGTAAAAAAATTTGAAGTGGGTATTTTAAACTCCATCTGCCTTTCTTCAGAATTAAAGCTTAAAATGCTTTAACTTTAACTGTAAAATTGTTTAATAATTCATGCCTTCAGTAGAATAGAAACCTATTCTTTATTTGTAGAGTGCTTTGGAGAAGTACAAAGGAGCATTCTGGTATGTTAACACTGCAATCATTTAATATTTGTTAGGTATAACTGGGTATATTTATGAATGAAAAATGCAACATGGCTATCCTACACCAATCCTCACCAATCTTTTTAAAAATGATTACTTCACGTGCTGGAAATCACTGAATTGTATACTTTAAAATGGTGAATTTTATGGTATGTGAACTGCATCTCAATTTTAAAAAATGATTACTTCATTATCAGTCAGATCTTTTAAAATTAGCTTTAGATGCTAGGACAAATCATCCCTCCCTAATAACTGGGCATTTGAAAAACAGACAATCCCTTTGAAGTACGAAGCTCTGTCTCATAAGCCTCCCTCATGTAGTTCTGTAAATTACAGGCTTCTTTATTATGCATTGAACTCTTCCTCCAAACTCCCTATTGTGGATACACGGTACTGTATAACAAGCATTCTTCACTGCTGATGGTAAAGCCACTGTCCTAATCTGCCGTTCAGTTTAAAATCTGATAATAATGGTTACTTTACCTCAAGAGAAATCCTACAGGCAAACATGTCAGAGTGGCCCAGTTTGACTGAGAACAGATCCAAGCCACTGGTCGTAAAGGGTAAACACTTAAGACATTTAACCCAGTCCAACAGTACTAAATGGAAGGGGATGGTCATCTGGATTATGAATCACCTAATTGACATGTCAGAAAATAAGCATTTTATTGACAGAAGGTGATTGTAGGGGAGAGTCATTTTTCACGTAAATAGCCAGATACCTTCCCTCTCTCTCCTGGTATTCATACTTCGGGGTCGGGGCGCCGTAAGGGAGAGTGCAGGGGTGCGGTGAGAAAACAAGTAATCCTCTGCTGCAATTTACTATCGCTTGCCTGATACGTGGTAGAGTATGTATTTCTTGCTTTGGCCTTTGTTTCAACAACTCTTCAGATATCTGGAATTGTTTATGGTTTCTAAACAAATCTCAATTTTTTACCAGAGGTTTTTAACCTTCTCTGTCCCTCCTGTGAGTAGTTTAAAGGAGGAATTTACAAGGAAAGGTTGGTATTACTCTCCTGTCCATCTCTTCCTCAGTTGGACCCATTTCACTGGTTAGTATGACAATGACATTGTAAAAACACACACCCTACACACACATACCCCACCAGACACACCAACACACACATGCCACACACATACACCAACACACGTCAACATACACACCCCAACACACACACACCCCAACACACACACACCACACACATATACACACACACTACACACACATACCCCACCCCACACACAGACACACACCAACATACACAGACACACAGCACGCACACACACCCCAACACACACACACTCCAACACACACAGACACACCACACATATAAACACACACCACCACACGTACACACACATCCCAACACACACACACACACACATGCCACACCACACATACACAGACACCACACATGCACACACATACACACACACAAAATACACACACATGCACATAACACACACATACATACCACACTGACACACGTTTACACACACACACACACACACACACACTAGTTTACAATAATGGGAATGAATTAACTCCAAAATGGCCTAATCTGTAAGATACTTGAGGTTAAGAGTCTACTGCTATCCATCTTTACGTCTCCTCCTAACCCCACTCCACCCCAATCGTGTTACAACAGTTGCTTATGCATAGTAGCTATTTAACTATTTGTTGATTTTAGTTTGTTAATTAAATGTTTGTTAATTTAATTTTAATTTGTTGATGTATTGATGCCAGGAAATATTGTCAGGCACCCTCATGACAGGGTTATTAAATTTAAACTGAATTTTTTAATGGATCCAAATCATTACACTGATTTCTTGGTTAAAATCATATTTTATTTTAATTCTAGTATATGTAATAGGCACTCGATAAATATTTGAGGAAGTCATCTTAACCGAATTATCTTATGTGATCAGGTTTTCAGACTAACTCCCCAATCTTCAAAATGTCTCATTCCTTACTGCATATGGATATATTTTCCAACTTTATTTTTTTTCTTTGTTGACTTCTTTATTTTATATTTTGTTTTTACACAGAAGTCCCAACTGCGGAGAAAGGTAAGGGGTATTTGCTTATATTTTAGAGGGGAAAGTTATCGTAAAAAAGTATATTAGATCTATGAAAATCATATAAGCAATTGATTATTTTCTACCTTTAAAGCCCTTTTCTGGGAAAAGAATGGCTTTAGTCTAATTTACTTCTTTATTCATGAGATCTTGGCTGAATAATTCTTTAATATACTACAATTTACCTTGTAGAAATAATAACTTTTGGCATTCTTGTGAGTAAATTAGTCAGAATCCAAGTTTAAACTTCAAATTTTACACGTGGCCAATAACACAAAGAGGGGAAGTCTACTGTATAAACCTAAACAAATAAATAGTAAGCAAAATAATGCATATATAGAAATCAGAGGTAAGTATTATATTTGTAGGAAAAACCACATACCGTTCTAAAACACCAAGATGTCACTTAGTATTATATTAATTTTTATGCTAAATTACATATTCTTATTTCTTTTATAATTTATACAAATTGTCGGATTATAGATTTGTCTTTGCCCTCCCACCCCACTCCCCATGTGAGGGTGCACAGCATTTTCTGCTCTTGTATGTGTATGTGAAGGGGGATAGTAATATAAATACATACCGAAAATCTAGGTCTGTTCCTAATTGGCAAATAACGGTCCCCAGGAATGTTTGACCTCCTCCAACCCTGCCTTTCTCCTTTAAACAAAACAAGATTCAGAAATAACGCTCTTAAAGCAGGTCTTCTGTAAGAAATAAGTCAATCCTCAGCCTCTCAAGGGAGAAAACAATGAACAAAATGTAGTCGAGTGATGAAAATGATCCCACGAAGAAATGAAAGTAGAACACAATCTGAGAATCATGCACAATTGATACTGCTATTTTTATATCGCATGATTGGTCAGATTAAGAGGACTATAAATGTCTTAATGTCCCAGGTATTTGTTATAAACTTGGAGAATGACTTTCTGAGTCTGGGAATAACCCAGGAGAAGATTGAAGTCTACCTGATCACAGTGGGAGGTAATGCCCATTGTTCCCCAATCCTCAAATTCCTTTATAAAAGGACTTTTGTGAAGACAGTGACAGCTCAGAATTCCCAACTGAGGCTTTAATCATTTCCGGGAAGGGACATCTCAAATTTCTTTGTCTCCCCAGGGCATAGTTTAGTTTATAGGACTGGTTTAAGCTCAATAAATATTTGGTATTAATGACTTGAACAAGGGAGGAAACCAGGGAGGTTTCTCTGATTTGGGAATAGGAGAAGCATGTTACCTAAGACTGGAGCAAGGAAATGTTACTTATCTCAATAGCAATAAAAACCCAGAATGTCCAAAGGTAGTCCTGGAAGGAAAATCTGGAAGTTGGCAACAGCCGGGCCACATGCCACCAACTCTGTTCCCCTCAGGCTCATCTTTATTCTTCAGCAGGGTTTCTCGGTCTTGACACTGTGGACATTTTGGGCTTTATAATTCTTTGCAGTAGAGATTGTTCTGGGTGTTGCAGGATGTTTAGCAGATCTAATCACTAAATGCCTGTAGCACCCCCCCCCACCACCACCAGCACCAGCACCACCGGTTGTGATGATCAGAAATGTCTCCAGACCTTGAGAAATGTCACCAGGGAAGCAAAATTGCCCCCAGATGGAACCACTGCATCAGGGTCTCTCCTTGATTATCTCTGGCCTCAGGAGAAAATGTTCACTCATTTAAAACTGGCCAAGTGTGTTGGGGCGCCTGGGTGGTTCAGTCAGTTAAGCGTCTGCCTTCAGCTCAGGTCATGATCCCAGGGTCCTGGGATCGAGCCCCGCATCGGGCTCCCTGCTCCGCGGGAAGTGGCCAACTGGCCAAGTGTGCCCAAAATACCTTGCTTCTGGGGTATAACAAAGAGAAAATAAATTCAGAAAGCAGCATGAATCTAAAGAATCTGGCTTACAAACTGTGGCTGGCCAAAGCATTGGAAGACACAGTATTTGAGATCTCTTCTACCTCCCAATTGCTTTCTCATGATGGATGCTACCTTTGACCTTTGTCAAAGGAAAATCTTCCCAGACACATGGAATCCTTAAAGACTAAACCAAGAGTTCTTTCTCCAGCCTACATTCCCAGAGTCTTCCAACTCAATTCCCACTACTTGCCTAAGGATATTCCTCTTTCTCCAGGTAACTGAAACAGGAATGATCTCCTCAGGATAACCATATCTGAGTAGAATAAAATGACCATGGCCTTCATGCAATAAAGGGAACATGCTATAGTTTCGAGGGAGTTGCTTCCTAATGCAGGGTCATACATTACATCCTATTCTAATTATCTTAAAAGTCACACAGGCGCTCACATTATTTTTCTGAGCACATCCACTGCCTCCTAGGATCCCTGGGAATTACTGTGGAGGACATAGTGAGGAAGGGAATGGGGAGAATTCGTGTTTTGGACGCTCAGTTGGCTGTTGCCCATACGACACATCTGCAATGGCACGTAGTGATGGACGCGCGAGGGGATTGGAGACTGCCATGTCTGCTGTAAAGGCTTTCATTTGTTTCTCATCACAGTGACACACAATTTCCTGCATTCTCTGCCCCTGGGGTGTTTCCTGCAAAGAGAAAACATTACTTTCAACTTTTAGCATAGCTGCCCTAAATTAGCCTCATAAGTTCTCTGTGTTCTCCAAGACCAAGGGAGAAAGAGTAGCAGAACAAAACTTAAATTAAGTAGAACCAACAAATGCTGTGTTTCCTGGAGAAGGTTTCTACGGAACAGTGTGGGCTGGGTGCAGTCCTTGAAGCGGAAAGCAGTAAAACCAATTCTAACAGGTGTTTGAGAATGAATTTGTGCAGAGTTTAGGAACCGTGTTAAAGTCTCCAGGAAAATTTGGAAATACACTTAGGCTTAAAGAGGTATATATTCCAAGGGGTCAAAACAAATAAACAACACAGAACAAAAAGTGTATTTTTTTTTTTTTTAAGATTTTATTTATTTATTTGACAGAGAGAGACACAGCGAGAGAGGGAACACAAGCAGGGGAAGTGGGAGAGGGAGAAGCAGGCTTCCCGCTGAGCAGGGAGCCCGATGTGGGGCTCGATCCCAGGACTCTGGGATCATGACCCGAGCCAAAGGCAGACGCTTAACGACTGAGCCACCCAGGCGCCCCCAAAAGTGTATTTGTTCTTAAAGCACTTGGGACAGCTTTGGCTTGAACATCCCGTGGTATTAGGTCCTCATGCAACCACTCTTTTGCTTTTTGGTGTTGAGCAAGTCACTGAATCTCTTCAGGTCTCAGTTCCTTCATCTGTAAAATGGGATCTAGATCAATTTTTTTTTTAATTCCAGGATGTTATGTGAACATTGAAGATTAAAAGTTCTCGTGTTTTTCAATAGGAATGTAGAGGGTAAGGATTTCATCATGGAAACTTCTTACCAAAATATTCTCTGATTTTAATCCTCTTAACTTCCATTAGATATGATGTCCATCAATTTGACACTATCTACTAAACAAATAAATAAATAATAAGTAAGTAAAGTAAATAAATAGCCAGAGAAATACACAGTCAATACACACAGACTTGCCCAAATTATGTAGACACTTCCCAGTGGTTTATGTATCTGGCCAAAACCTGAACTCACGACTTGAGTATCAAACTGCCTACCTGACATCTCCACCTTGATGGAAACTAGGCACCTCAAGCTTAGCCAGTCTAAAACCAATTACTTGATCTTTTCCCACAGACTTGTTCCTCCCCTTGTCCTCCCCAGCTTGGTATACAGATAGTACCAGCACCATCCAGCCAGTTGCTCAAGTCAAAAACAGGCAGTCATTTGGGGCAGAGATAATGCTACAAACCTCTTTCATATTCTTCCTGAACAGGCAGCCAGATTATATTAGCCAGCACCCCCGAGCCCCCGCAGTTAAGAGTGATTCTGTTATTGAGCTCTGGCCAATGGAATGTGGGTAGAAGTGATGCACCCCATATCCGGATGGGCCCTGAAATGTTCCACGTGGTCTTCCATGCTCTCTCTGTCCCTGGTGATTTTGGAGGCCACCTGTTGACAATGGAGACTCCACAAGATGTAAGAACCTCAATGTGGGAAGCAGACCTCCCTTACTCTCCTGCTGACCCACACTGGACTGTGATAGGAGCAAGAAAATCTT
Source organism: Leptonychotes weddellii (assembly GCF_054177405.1). Taxonomy (NCBI): domain Eukaryota; kingdom Metazoa; phylum Chordata; class Mammalia; order Carnivora; family Phocidae; genus Leptonychotes; species Leptonychotes weddellii. Next base: position 134,546,030 of record NC_138372.1, read on the forward strand.
TTAGTGGTTAAATCACTGAGACTTGGAAGGGGTTCTCTGTCACAGCAGTTACCACCTGACGAATACATCATTCTGTTATCTCCCTTTCCTTCCCACATCTAGTCCCTTATCCAAATTCCAAGAATTCTTCCATTACAATACATCTTCAGCTCTTTCTCTCTTCCCCATCTTCATTACCAACACCTTCGTGCAAAGGTCTACCGTTTCTTGTTTGGACATCTGCAGTAACCCCTTCGTTTTCATTCTTACTGCTCTCAAGTTTATTCTCCAAGTAGTGATCTTCCCTAGTTTCCCATCGCACTTGTGATTAAATCCACTACTCTCTCGTGACCCGAACCTCAACCCTCACCTGCCTTATTCCCCTCTTCAGTAGCTACACTCCAGCCTCTTTGGACTTTTCTCTATCACCTCAGGGTCCTTACAGGTTCTGCTGTTACCACCACCCAAAGTGTGCTCGCAGTGACTTCTAGTATGGCTGGTCCTTTCTTATCCTTCAAGTCAAATCTTAAGTCTTATCTTTTCAGGGGACTTTCTGTGAGCCCTCAGTCTAAAGTAGATCTCCAGATTATTCTCTCATGATGCTCTGCTTTTTCCTTCATGGCACTCAACAGTTAGTAATTATAGGCTTATATTTAATTGTTTAAAATCTGTTTCCACTACTAATTATATGATAAAATCTACAAATATTGGGACCTTGTCCATGATGATCACCACTGAATACCCAGAACCTAGCACAGTGCTTGGCACGTGATGTATACTCAATAAATATTTGCTGAATAGATGAATGGATTGACATAGATTGATCACTGACTCTGTCTGGAATCTATCATTTCCTTTTTCTCCCAATACAACCTATTCCTCCAAATACCACCTCATTCATAACTGTGAGAGGTTCTTGGTTTTTTACTTGTAGGCTCACACCCAGGTTTACCTTATTTGTGTTTACAACAGGTATTAATCAAACATAACCCATTTGATCGATCAAAGTAGGTTTTTTATTATTTTATTTTTTGTCTCCTAATTTTTTATTATTAAAGTATAACTGACAATGTTATATTAGTTTCAGGTGTATAACATTGATTTGACAATTCTATGTATTACTCAATGCTCAACATCAAGGTAGGCTTTTTAAGGAAATAAATCTCTATGTCACAATCATTTTTATGACTGGGTTCAAGACATTTTGTTCTTATTTCTAATAGGAGAAAATGATCAACATAATCTCACTAGCAAACCACAAGAACTATTTTCATCGTTGTTTGTGGGATGGGGGGCTACGCAAGGGCAGAGACTAGGGAGTATGTGATGAGTATCAGCCATGCGGGAGTGAATCGGTGTGTGACCCAAGCAACCAAAGGGAGTTGGAGAACATGCACCAGCAAGAGATTTCCCTAAGAACCCTTCCAGAACACTGCAAAAAGTCAAAATCTGGGGACAAACCTGAGTTTGGGCAATGGAACTGAATCAGGAACAGAGTTCTTAGAAACAACGCACAAATTCCACTACATATTCCAAGACAAATTCTACTATATACATACTACAAATTCTACTATGGCTTTTCTTGCCATATTTTGGCTCTGTGATTTTTTTTTTAATTTTGGCCATCTGGGGTCCGTGGCCTCTGACCATCTTTACCTACATTGTATGTATTTTATACAGCTTAAACCCAGGGTCATGCAGTTTGTATTTCATCTTTATTTGCCACACAGACTCTATACTATTTTGGAGGCTAAATAATAATTCACCAAATGGCTATACTATTCTTTTATACGCAAGATAGCAGAGCAGAGAAGTTAAAGGCCCCTACTTTGTAGCCACACTGCCTGTGTTCCAGTACCAGTTCTGCAGCTTACCAGAGCCTTGAAAAATTATTCATCTGTAAAGTGGCTAATAATAATACCTATTTCATACGGTCACAATGAGGAGTCACTGAGGCAGCTGACATGAAATGTGTAGGTCAGCGCTATACCAATGTAGCCGTGTTTATTGTTGATATTTATGTCTCTGATATCTGTTTAGACTTACACATCGAACTACAATACCATCTTCATACTTCTTTCCCATGTTTTAGCTGAAAGCTAAAGCGTATCCTTCCCCTAGTAACTGCATTTCCTTCCGACAGCTGACAACTGCTTTCACAGGCTGGGAACAACCTTCCACTGGGCCAGCATGAAATAGCAAAAAAGCACCAGTTCGTACTGGGCCTTGAATTCTGTGGTTGGACTCAAAGTAAACAGGCAGGTGAAGAGGTTGGGATGATGAAAGACAATAGACCATTACCCAAGACTAATGGCCTTGTAAAGGAGATAAATGTCTTTGAAGTAGCACCCTTAAAACCCATGACCTTTAGGTTGACCTTCCCTTTCAGATTATGGTATGCAGGTTTTTTGGAGTCTGTGCAAAGTCAGCAATTAAAAAGATGGACCTTGAGAGAAACAGGTCTTTGAGAAAGGTGCCTATCCAGAAGTATGAACTCCATTTCTTCTACCAACTACCCACTGGTTTAAGTCCCCAACCACTTGCCACATCTTGGTGCTCTAGAGCTCACGCTCTCACAGGTGCACTGTCTCCCAACAGAAAATATTAGTCCCATCCCCATTGTTACAGTTCAAGCTGTGAACACAGGAAAAAAACCAACAGGGGGATTTGGACAAATTTCCCTTCACTTTTGAGGAGTAAGGGAAGTGGAACAGATGGCTAATAACATTAAACACCAGTCGCGGGCAAAGAAAATGGTATCCCTAAGAACTACTCATTTTGCTAAGAGCATTGAAGAAAACAGAGGATGGAGACTTTGCCAGAAGTCACTATACCTTTGATTAGAGTTAATGATTTAACAGGTGATAAAGTACTATGGAGATTATTTGAAGCAACCGACATTTATACAGTATGTTTTCAAAAAACTTTCCCTTGTGCCAACAGCTCATCTTCATACAGAATTTTAGGATAAGAAAGCAGACGTGATTATTGTTCTTCCAGTAACTGCAACACTTACTATCTGTTAAACGGTGCCATGCCGAGCCATATTGGAGCCTGACACACAGAAAAAATACGTACTACAGTCTTGTCTTTTCATGAAAACTTTTGACATTTTGCCCATTGTAGATTTTTCACATTCATCTTGATTTTTAAAGTATTATATTAAAATGTTATTTTGATTACTGAAGTTTTTTGGTATGCCCTACCCAATCCATTAGTTCTTCATTGCAATGTCATTACTTTTTAAATGTCATTACCCTTACAACTCAATATTACTAGCTAGTAAACTTAGTTAAACACTACGGAGGTATGTCTACATTTTACACCTTGGGCATATTCTGCTTTACCTTCTACAGCTCAGATGCCGAGGAGCGACTCTAAGAAATTTTCCTCATTCTGCCCTCAAACTAGAGAGTCATTGGAAATATAGCTGTTTCCTGCTTAATTGCTTTAATTTTTTGTTTTAAATATTTTATCAAAAAATACCTCTATAGAATTTTGTCTTAACCCAAAGAATGAGGAGAGCATCTAGTGGAGATTAGCAATCACCTGACCTACCCTTTCCCATTCCACTTTCCTAGTGTAACATCCAGAGGCAACAATTTTAGCTTTTGAAAACTATTTATTCTGATATTAACCTCCATTATTTTAAGTAAGACAGTGTGGTCCTACCTCTTGACTTATCAAATAGATGTATTATTTACTGATGTTGTGATAGATAATAAATTCTCCTACACCAACAGACTTTTAGCCTCCCAACACAGCTATCACATAGTTTTTTAAAAATCAATCTGTCATTACCATTACTATAACAACACAGAATATTGTTCTCTGCACAGCCAAATAGTATGATATAATTATGCTTCTTATACAACTTTTTATTTTTGCTGGTACTACTTATTACCTCCCTTTTATCTCATAATTATCTATAAACGTATCCTTAGGTATCTCAAATCTCTCCCTGTATCATGTGCCTGTGTTTAAACATACCAGATGATGTATCACTTTTATTTTTTTTCTTAGGAAATTCTCCCTCCTCTTTCCTAATTTCGATCTCATTGCTCTCTGGGTCTATGGATAGCTGTCATTCTGAACTTCCTTTGGACAAGATCTTGGGTGGGATTTCCTATATCCCAAAGCACAGGTTTTTCCCTTCCTTGTTTAATTCTCTAATTTCTCTGGAGTGCATCCTTTTAGCCTTCTCCAAAAAGGTGAGTGGAAAGTAAATATTTTAGTGTGTTGTGTAATTCCCACTTATTTGTGAATTTCTCAAGATTTCCCTGTGTTATTGATTTCTAATTTAGTTCCATTATGGTCAGAAAACATACTTTGTATGACTTGAATTCCTTCAAATTTATCAAGGCCTATTTTATGGTCTACCTTGGTCAGCTGTGTGTTGACTTGTTCCATGCGAATTCGGTACTTGACAGATGTGTTCTCTGTGTCCTGAAGAGAGTATGTACTCTGCTGTTGTTGGGGAGAGTGTTCTATAAATGTCAATTAGGTCAAGTTGGTTGATTGTATTGTTCCAGTTGTCTTTACCCATTCTGTTCTGATTTTCTGTCTCCTTGTTCCAGAAGTTGAAGGAGGGATATGGAAATCTAGGACTAAAATTATGGATTTGTCTGTTTCTCATTGCAGTTATATCAGTTTTTGCCTCATGTATTTTGAAGCTGTATTATGAGGTGCAGGAACACTTAGGATTGCTCTGACTTCTTGATTTATTGACTCCTTTATCATTAAGAAATGACCTTCTTCATTTCTGATCATGCTTTTTTGTTCTGAAGTTTACTTTTTCTGATATGAAGATAGGCTATGCAGATTTCCTTCAATTAGTTTTAGAATAGTAGATCTTCTTCCATCCTTTGACTTTTAATCTAATTATGTCTTTATATTTACACTGGGTTTCTTGTGGGCAACATATTAATTGGGGTCTTGCTTTTTTATCCAATCTGATTATAACTGCCTTTTAATTAAGATGTTTATACCATTTACATTTATATATTTATTGATACAGTTGTTTAAATTTTTTATCATGCCATTTGTTTTCTATTTGTCTTAACAAACAAATAAATTGTTTTCTATGTGTTCATTTCTCCCCTCTTTTTTCTACCTTTGTTGGGGGGTGGAGGGGAGCTGAATATTTTTTATGATTGATTCCATTTTATCTTTTTTGTTGACTAATTAGCTACAACTTTTTGTTTTGTTATCTCAGTGGCTACTTTTGGTTTATAGTATACATCTTCAAGTTATAACAGTCTACATTCTAGCAATATTATACCACTTCACATACGTATAAGAACCTTACAAGAGTATACTCCTGTTTCTCGCTTCCCTGCCTTTATTCTATCGTGGTCATACATTTTACCTTCTACATACATTATAGACTCCACACTGCATAGTTATCATTTTGTTTAAGTAGTAAATTATCTTTTAAAGAGATGTAAATAATTTTTAGGTCATATATTTACCCATGTAGGTGCCATTTCTTGTGTTCATCATTACCATATTTAGATCCATAATTCCATCTGGCATAATTTTCCTTCTGCTTAAAAGGCTTCCTTTAACATTTCTTACAATGTAGGTCTGTGGGTGATAGATTCTTTCAGCTTTTATATGTCTGAAAAGTTCTGTAATTCAAACTTCAGTTTCCACTTTGATATTTTTTTGTCTTATTCTGTTCAGGCTGCTATAACAGAATAAACAGACTGGGTAGTTGATATATAACAGAAATTTATTTCTCCTCGTTCTGGAGCCTGGAAAGTCCAAGATCAAGGCACCTGTAGATGCAGTGTCTGGTGAGGATCCACCTGCTAGTTCGTAGTCTGCAGTCTTCTTGCTGTGCCCTCCTGTGACAGAAGGGGCAAGGAAACTCTCTGGGGTCTCTTTTTATAATCCCATTAATCCCTTCATGAAGGCTCTGTCCTCATGACCACATTACCTCCCAAAGCCCCCACAGTCTAATACTGTCACATTGGGGTGAGGATTTCAACATAGAAATGTGGAGGGGGCACATTTAGTTTGTAGCACTTTGGGTATTAAAGTCTGGGTTGAAACTTTTTCTTCCAGTATCTTAAAAATATTACTCCACTCTTTGTTGGCTACTAGATATTTTTGCATCCTTATAAATATTCTTGATCGTCATTCTAGAAGTGACTTAGAAATTGTTTGATCCTTTTGGATGTTGCTTTTAATATTTACTAAGCAAAAACAGAGTAGCATGTCATTTAGGACTAATTCTTTTCTTCTAACGAGGAGAGATACTTCCGACTATGCTAACTAATGAGGTTTTCCAGTCTGGATGGTGGATACAGGAACTATTCCCAGACCTATGTGAGCTCAAGGTACTATTCCCACTAATTCTTTTCTGTGCTGGTTCTTTGCCCAGCCTCGGTGAGGTCACTGATCAGTGCTTTGCTGAATACTTGAGGGAGCTCATCCACAGGTGTCTGGATGTCTCTCTGCACAGCTCTGTTCTCTCCCAGGCTCTGCCTGTGAACCCCAGCCACCACAGTTTGTCTAATCTCCTTAACCCTTAACTTAATTTCCCTGAGTTCAGTTCTGTGGCCTGAAAATTCTCAAGGCAGCAAGCTGAGGCAACCTTGTTTGTCTTCCATCCCTCAGGGATCACCGTACTTTGTTTCCTAGTGTCTAATGTCTGGAAAACATTGTTTTGCATATTGTGCCTGGTTTTTCAGTTGTTTCAGGCAGGAGGATGAACCCAGACCCCATTATGCCATTTTAGGTGGAAGCAAAAGTTCCTCCATTGTATTTTAGCATGTTTATTGTTGAGAAGTCTAAAGCTTTACTCATTTTTGTTTCTTTGTATGTAATTAGTTGTAGGGGATCTCCTTATTTCTGGTGTTCTGAAACTTCATGAAATTTCATGATGGTGCATTGAATATGAGTCAATATTCACTTATTGTCTTTGGTTCTTAGTGGGCCCTCTCAGTCATAGTTTTAGCCTTAGGAAACTTTGAAGGAGGAGAACAGAGTTGGTTTTGTTTTGTCTTTGTTTGGGTTTTGGGTTTTGAGTTTTGGGGGTTTTCTCCCAGTAATATTCTTTGATTTTTCTCTATTCTTTCCTTCTGGTCTTACAACTAGTTGAATGTCAGGCCTCAAGCGGATCATTTTCATTTATTTCCTTTTTATTCTTTTTCCCCTGGGAAATTACCTTTGCTTTATCTTCCATCCTAGCGACCTCTGAGTTATTTTTGAAGATCTCTATGGTTTTCTGTACTACCCTTGCTTCCTTTGAGTTTCTCTTTTGATATCTTTTTTCATGTTAAATACACTTTTCTCTAATGACTGTGATTTAAGGAAAAAAAATGTCAAAGTGGGTCTGGATCATCGTGTCATTCCATTCTACTGATAGCAAAGAAGTTATCAAAGATAGTAATGTTGTATCAGAAGGATTCAGTAGCCAAACTCACTAGCCAAAAATGGGACAATTTAAGCTTCATATCAATAGTTTGGATAGTTTCCCAAGGCTAATAATATCAATAGTTTGGAACACATTAAATATGTTTAAATCCACAAGTTCATAAGAGCAGTGAGGCAAAACAAAATTTAATTGGTCATCATTAGAGACCAATTGAGTCATCTCATTACTTAAAAATTAAGTGAGTGAGTCATCTCATTACTTAAAAAGTGAGTCATCTCATTACTTAAAAAATTGCAAATAAAGAGAAAGAATCAAGCACTTATTATACCTTTACCGTATGTGAGCAAATATCAAACACGGTGAAGTTTCTCTTTATGGAAGCATTCCAACTCATAAATGAAGGACTGATAGAATATCACCACTTTGCATTCCTTAATAAATTAATGGATGAGCATTAATAACTGCTAACATCCCAAAAGAGAAAGACAGTCAGATTTATGTGCATCCAAATGGAAGAATACAATACCACCTGGGAATTTTTCTTTACAAAAAAATCCAGCCTAAATCTGATTCGGCCTTTAGATCCAATTTATGGGAAATAAATACAACAAAAGAACTTATTAAACTGCACCACATAGATGCAGCCAGCAAATCTTACCCCATGGAAACTCCAGCAAGGAAACCCCAGTTTCTTTAAAAAATAAATAGCAAACAAAAAGAGAAAGATAGCTAAGGACCCCAGGGATGCAAAGAGATTAAAAGACATATATATCAACTGATTGCAATGAGTGAAACTAATTTGGGACTATTTCAAACAAACTATAAAATAAAATTATGACATTTATAAGATAATTGAGAATTTGAACACTGACTTATTTCAGTGCTGATGACAGGATAGCAGTTTCTTTTGAGGAGTCGGTCTCTTTTAGAAACACGTGAGATACAACCTAAAATATCTCAGGGTAAAATGATATAATATCTGGGCCTTGCTTCAAAATAATACAGGAAAGTGAAAGTGGGTAACAATATGACTAATACAAGATTGGCCATAAATTGCTAATTGTTGACACTGAGCAACGGATGTGTGAGGGTTTATTATACTGCTCTCTCTACTTTTATATGTTTGACATTTTCTATAATAAAAGATTTTTAATAAGCTATTTGGAAATTCCGTGAGTGATCAGGACTTGTATATTGGTAGACTCCACCATAGCAAAAGGGTCAGGTCAGCAGGCAGCTCTTTGTCAGGGAATCCCAGTTATCAGTATGTGACAGTATTTTCTCTGGACCAGTTCAGTGTCTCCAAAGAGCAGTTTTCCAGTGTCCTGCCTGAGGAGTTTATCCCTGGCTATTTATGTCTTCAGAGGAGAAAGGAAGGAAGCAGCCTAAGGGTGCCACATTTCATAATGGAGGTTTTTATTTAATTCACTCCTTCAGTTCAACACCGTCCCTGCCCTCCCTATATCTGGTAGCCTGGAATAATTCCAAAGAATGAACGTCCGGTGTCATTCTTGGGGATAGTATCCCCTGCTTAAACAGCATCAGGGAGTGTTTCTGCTTTTTGTTTGTTCATTTATTTTGGTTTTTTAGATTCCACATATGAGTGAAATCATATGCTATTTGTCTTTCTCTGACTTACTTCACTTAACATTATACCCTCTAGGTCCATCCATGTTGTTGCAAATGTCAAGATCTCATTCTTTTGATGGCTAAATGATATTCCATATATATGTTGCATCTTCTTTATCCATCTATATTGATGGACACTTGGGTTGCTTGCATTCTTGGCTATTGTAAATAATGGTGCAATAAATAGAGCATAATGTATAGACCTGTCTAATCACTATGTTGTATACCTGGTACTAATGTAACATTGTGTGTCAACTCTACTTCAATTAAAAAAAAAAAAAAAGCATCAGGGAGGAGATCTTTGGGTCCAATTGTTTCCTTTACTGAAATTTCAATTCAAGTCTCCTGGTTTTCTACACCTCATCCTCACCTTCAGGAGGAGATCTGTGGGTCCAATTGTTTCCTTTACTGAAATTTCAATTCAAGTCTCCTGGTTTTCTACACCTCATCCTCACCTTCAGGAGGAAGGCTACAGGGGGCAAGTGATTTGCCAGCCATCAATATCCTTCTCTGTCCCTCATCAGCATCCCTCTCAATAGTACTTGAGGTTATGACCTCCTCTTTCCTACTATGTCAGGTACAAGTCCTTGTTTTATTTTCAGTCTTCCAGAATTGGTTTAAATTTCTCATCCTTTACTATTTCCTCCTTCCTTTTTAGGGTCTCAGGAGGTAGAGGTAGAGGAGGAAAACACATGAAGTCAATGGGTCATTTGACTAGAAGACTAGTTAACACTTTGATTTAAAATAAAAGCTGCTTCATGGGAGATACTGTTTATCTTGTTTACCATCACACCTAACACAGTGCGGTGCAGTGTGCAGGAGTAATTCTGAATCCTATTTACAACATTCACATTTTTTTTCAGATTGTGTTATGTGGCAGGAGGTCAAAGGCACAAGAGCAGATGAAACCTCTTCTGCTCTACAAAGAAAACAGGAAAATGTCCAGAGCTCAGAAACTGATCAGTAATGTATGTGCCATCATTCTTTCTAAAGCTACATTTGAAATATTTTTGGCTTTAACTTTCCTTCCCTTATACCAATCATCTTAGTTGTTAAGTTTGTTTAGAAAGTAATTTTTAAAAGATTACACTGATAACCCCAAGCCAGTTTGAGACAGGGTAAGTCTGCTGATGCGGGACTCTTAAAATGTCCATTAGTACACTTCTCTTGTCACTTATCACCCAGGGGTCAAGCCTTTGGTATGAAAGTTGTTTATAAACTGGTAGCTTTATTTTTAAAACAGAGAGGAAGGGCTGAGGTGCAGCTGGGCAGAAGATTGTACACTTAAACGTTTTAGAGATTCGTACACATTATGAACCAGCCCGGGGTTTGTGAGTATTTTACAGCTCAACCATTAATCACTAATCTTCTGTTGGAACTTGATGCAAAAGGTCTCAATCTCTTTCTAAAACCATGAGGTATTGTTGGGAAGCCAGGTCTTTTTTTTTTTTCTATATAATCCCACAACCAAAGGATATAATAATAATTTTTATTAAAGGGACACAATTTCATGAAGCTTGTGATTCTCTATCTCACTGTTATTTTGGCATTGCTGAAACCTTCTGTGATTTTTTTTCCCCATGTACTGGGGGTAATGGTTAAAGAGAGAGAATTGGCTTAATTCAACTAGCCATCCAAAATCAGACCTTTCAAATAATAATTTCCCTCATGGCTATAGTGGCTCTTTATTGTTTGTGATAATAGATATCCATTCATCCCTCTAAGATTTTCATTCCTGTAATTTCCTCTCCCCTACCCAGCTATCCATTCTAGAAGCTGACCTTGCTTCCTTCCTCCCACCAACTCCAGTTTGATTGGCTTCCACAATCCTTACATTCCATTTCCTGGGCCATCCTTATTGGCTCATGCGGCATATGTGACATTCACTGCACCAGAGTGAATCTGGGGTAGCGTCCTTGCCAATACTGAAGTCCTGACGTGCTGCAGTCACTTCTGCTACCACGAGGTCAGTCAGCCTGAGAATCATACCAATAAATGATAGGCCGCAGAAACAGCAAAATCACCGAGCAACAGAGCTGGGGCCATGATTAGGCATCCACTTTTGAAACCCAACCCACTCTGGACCTTTGCTGAGATCAAAATTCCCTCTTATTGTGTAAGCCATTTGGGGTTAGGTTTTCTGTCACATAGAACAAAAAGCATCTGGACACCTATGACAGTCCCCTCAGAGCCTACACTTGGGGAAGCACCATTCGAATTAAACTTAATTTATTTTGTGTGTGTGTCAAAAGTGAGGAAAAGTACGTTGAGGTTCAGAGATGGACATGGAGACGCTGGGCAATTGCCCAAGCACGTAGAGTGAGTCAGAAAAATGAACTTGATTTCTAGAAGAGCATTTGGCACGGCATCACCCAGGACCATTTGCAGCACCTTTGAGAGAGGCACAAGTCTTGCAGGGGGAAGAAAGTAAATACATTTGACCCAATTCCGCTGTGTTGCATGACCTTCGTGGGTGACCTGACAGGTCTGTAAAGTGAACAGAAAGTTCTCTATCCTAGGAATTGAGAATCTGTGAGCCCCGATCACTGGCAACCACCTGTCAGTGAGAGTCACTGTGTCATCCCGGTGAGCAGGCTTGAGACTGTGGCTGATGACACATTGCCCCAGCAAGCCACATCCTTCACTCTGACTGATTCCCAGCCTACAGTCAGAACATGGCCTTCTCCCCAGCGAGTCCACTGCACTTTCATTGGTAAGAACAAGGTCCACCTGCTACTGAGCTCCTTTCATTTGCAGGTTCTGGACGAGGCACTTTACTACATGTTCTCAGTCCCCACAGAAATCCTGCAAGGAAATATTATTGTCCCCACCTTGTAGACGAGGTAGCTGAGGCTCAGAAAAATTAACTTTCATTAATTCAGTCCACAAATATGTGTTGAGAACTTAGTACTCTGCTAAACATTTTGCCAGGCCCTGAAGCACAGAGATGAACTGTCACTGTCCTCGAGGTACTCAAGGTCTGGTGGGAGTTACAGACACAGAAACTGATAATTATAATATGTTACAGGTAGCCAAATGATAGCACTACAAACAGAGCAGGGGAGAGAGGTGGGGTAGGAGACAAAAGTTCTGGGAAGGCTCCTAGTGGAGGTGACACGTGAGCTGAGTCTTCACATTTGCGTAGAAATCATCTAGGTGAAGAGGTTGAGGGAAGGAAAAGAGGGTCCTGGGAGAGAAGAAGGTACGTTGAGGCAAACAACAGGAAGCAACTTGTGTGTGGGAATCTGATGGAGTTCAGTGAAGCTGGAGCATAAAGGGAGGGTAGGCAAAGGTGAGAAACGAGACTGGACATGCAGACAGAGCCCGATTTTGGTGGACTTCATATCCTATGTTAGGGAATCTTTGATTTTTCTCTGGGAATTTCAAAGCGTTTTAAGCTAGGTGTTGATAAGAATACAATGTATCACATGAAGAACAACTCATCTTCTAGACGGTAAAAATGTAGATGTGGAAACCACCGAAATGACCACTGCCAAAGAAACGTGGCCTATGCATACAGTGGGGTAGTATTCAGACCTAAAGGAGGAAGTTCTGCCATGTGCAATAACATGGATGGACCTTGAGCACATTATGCTGAGTGGAACAAGTCAGTCACAAGAGGACAAATACTGCATGATTCCACTTGGATGAATTATCTAAAATAGTCAAACTCATAAAAGCAGAGAGTAGAATGGCAGTTGTCAGGGACGCGGAAGGGACAAGTGGGAAGTTGCTATTAAACAGGTATACAGTTTCGGTTATAGAAGACGGGTAAGTTCTAGGATCTGCTGTACAACACGGCCTGTAGTTAACGATACTGTATTGTGCACTTACAGATTGTTAAGAGGATAAATCTCGTGTTAAATGTTCTTACCAGGATAAATGTGTGTATATATGTGTGTGTGTATGTCTATGTGTACACACATGCACATAGAAAACTTTAGAATCGGTGTTTGTACTTTCTGACTCCTTCAGATTTGCAGGGAACCTAAGGGAACTTGACTTGGTGTCTATTAACAGGTAGGTATGTTCCCTTGTGAAATACTATCGAAATGCTATTCATACATTCATGGTTTGCAGCTGTCCAAAAGCTTCCTGGAGGGGTGTTCGGGGTCTTGCTAGCACTTCTTCTAGTCTTGCTTTTGTTTGCTGCAACCTCTGCCTTTTCGTACGACTCACAAAAAGACTCCCACAGGCACCCTGACAACACACGAGTCCCGGGAAATGTACCCAGTGCGATGCCTCCATTGTTCAAAGAGAAAATAGCTAGAAATAAAGCAAGTCAGAAAAGCAGGGCCCCATCAACACACTTCTCTGAATCACCTTAGCAGAATAGTGACAAAAAGATGCCAGTGGGGAAAATACGTGTGGCATAAGAAAGCTGATGTTAAATCTATCAGGGGCTGTGAACCAACACATACTAATGCCATCCAGACATATGGCTGTGCTTTACGAGACACGGGCTCTATGTATTGAGCATCCTCTGCGCAGAATATGCTCTGAAAGGGTAAGATACATATCTTCGTTTTTTCTTCTTCCAGCGGCCAGCACATATCTTCAAAGTGGAATGAAACAAATAGTTGCTAGTGAATGAATGGAAGAATGTTACAAAGGATATGGATGCAAAAACAAACAAAACCCTATAGAATTCAAGGGAATGGAGAGAGAGGTCTATGCAGCCCCCTCCCCTACCAGCTTAGGAAATAGAGGTCAGTAGAGGGTTTTCTTACTCTTATCTATAAAAATCATCCCGAGGCCCACAGAAGTCAGTCGAACTAGAGAAAGTGTCCTTGCCAAGCCTCAAAAGAAAAGAGCCCTGTGAGTCATAACAACTCCTTCTAATTGTGGGAACCAAACAGTGGCAGGTTGTAAAAGGAAATGCACGGTATTCCCATAAACCAAGGGGTAAGTCCTGGAGATAGTGTGTCACAGGCTGAGAGTATTCTCCTCTGTCTTATCGACCATGGTACCATCCTTGGGCAGGCTATAATCTAGTTAATAAAACAAAATATACAGTCTTTCAATGGTTTTAAATTACTCAGAGAGCCGCTGTGCATCGAGAGCAAATTAATAGATGATAAGCTATGAAGGGGGAGGCATCCAGGACTCAAGCAATGTTGGGCCCCCCCCTTTGATACACAAACAAGCTGGACCCCTCTGACTGCTCACCTCTTTAAGACTCATTTTGGCTTGTTTTCCCAGCAAGGGTGATGGGCCACACCAAACCAGCCCCACTCTCTTATCTCTGCCCTGTGAGCATTGGCTTATACCTTGACTGCTGTTAGAGGGCAGCCCAGAGCCAGCCACATTTGCCTTTCTGCAAATATATCTGAACTTTTAAAAGATCAAGCATAGTCCTGGCCAAAATACCACACTCACCCCAGCTAGCTTCCCAGAGTAGATTAGAAGATACACATAAAAGTTACACCAACAACCGTAAACTTTGACTTGATTCCTTGGCCAAAACTGTCCCAGAAAGAATCATCAGCATTCTAATGATTATCAGAGGTACAGTTCCAAAGAATCATTCCTCACCTCATTTGTTTACACACAGGGTTGACTTCAGTTTGTCAGAAATAACTGCCCTTGCTCCTGCACACGGCTTTGTACTGGACTCTTTGTCATACCCTAGCATGAGCAAGAAAGTCTTGGTTGCAAGACTCACTGGGCTTGCTTTCTAGAATAATCCATCATAGGGTGTTGCCTAGGGAGACTCAGCAGAAGAAGCATCCTGGGGTCCCCACCTCCCTCTGCCCATGGGATTAGGTTCTTAAAAGAGAAATGCCACAGGCCTGGGATACTATAATTATCGTGGCCATTTAAGGATTATGCTCCTGGGAGACTATAATTACCCAAATATTGTTGCATTCAGGAATATTTTACTTACAAGGGAATGCCTTCATTTTTACAGGATCTTTCAAGCGGGCCCAAAGGGTGTGTCCTCTCTAATGTGGTTCCTAAAAGAAGCCAGAAATAAACAACTGCATCTGGCATGAGGGTGAGGACCCACTGAATCCAGCCCAATCAAGGACTTACAATGTGGGCAGAGAGGGACCAGCTTCCTTTTGTCGCCTTTCAAAGCGATTATCAGTCTCTCTAGGCCCAAACCTGAGGACTTTATTCTTTCTTAATCCCATCCTCTTCCTCTTCCTCTCCCATCCACAAATGCCTCTTCAGCCTGAAGTCCATCTATATTGAAAAATTGTTAGGGGTGTCTGGGTGGCTCAGTCAGTTAAGCATCTGACTTTGGCTCAGGTCATATCCTAGGGTCCTGGGATCTAGCCCCACATTGGTCTCCCCCCTCAGCGGGGAGTCTGCTTCTCCCTCTGCCCCTCCCCCAGCTCTTGCATGCTCTCTCTCAAATAAATAAATAAAATCTTGAAAAGGAAAAGAAAAATTGTTAAAGGGAGTTCTAGGCATTTAAGATACCACTCCTTCCAGAGGTTGGTGTAGCATATTATTTACACCATGACAGCCTCCCGCCCTGAGGGTTGACCCTTTCTTACTCCCTCTA
Organism: Leptonychotes weddellii; assembly: GCF_054177405.1. Classification (NCBI taxonomy): domain Eukaryota; kingdom Metazoa; phylum Chordata; class Mammalia; order Carnivora; family Phocidae; genus Leptonychotes; species Leptonychotes weddellii. Next base: position 134,561,536 of record NC_138372.1, read on the forward strand.
CATCCAGTAAGATTCTACTTGCTGTAGAAAATTATACAGCCTAAAACAAGGTGAGGGGTTGGAGAAAAAGAAAAGAGTATACAGTGTGGAAAAGAAATGCTTAATTCAATTCAGTGAACTTCTTTGATTACAACCCATTTTTTACTGGGCAGCAAGCCTAATTGCAAGCTATGCATCTCTTTAACGCTGACAGCATCCTTATGAGGCATAAGCTGTTACCATCCTCATTTTACAGATGATGAAATCAAGAAACAGAGAGGTTGGGATCTTGCTCGGTATCCCACAGCTGGTAGGCAGCAGGTGCGGGACGGACACCTGGCAATCTGACTCCAAACCCACTCTTAGCCACTGGAAGAGCCAAACCTCTAACTCGTCTTGGGTACCTGTCCCATGCCAGGCATTGTAAGCAGAGTGGTGAGAGAACTAGAACGATGAGAGGCATGGTTCCCGCTCTCCAGGGTCTGATGAGCTATGAGCAAAGTCTCTGCAGCACACACAGAACATGACAGATACGACAGGAGAAATATAGAAAAACCACTGCAGAAGCGTAGAGAAAGACCAGCAGACCAGCTCCAGAGAGGGCGGCACTGATATGTAGCAGACACAGAGAAGACGTGGAGAAGACGTGGATGCCAGCATGCAGAGGAGAGGAGCACCATCAGAGGCCCCGGGAAATCCAGGATGAGCAAGGACATGGCGTGCAGGGAGGCAGCTGTGAGAATGGAGCTTGCAAAAGCCTGTGAGGTCAGGGTGTGAAGGGCAAAGAGATGGCCGGGAAGAGGGTGGGAAATCTTCTTAAGGTTGGTCTCAGAAGTTCCAGAACATCACCTCTACCACATTTTATTGGTCAGAGCAGTTGGAGAGCCAGCCCAGATTCAAGGACAGCTTCAAAAGCAGCAATCTACCATTATACCTATTATTGGTCAGGTTCAAGACTGGAGATAAGAAGTATTAAGATATGGTGCTTGCTTCAAAAAGCTAGTGATCCGTATTATGGAGATTTGTGTTAGATTAAAAGAGAATGAAGAGATACAACAGCTGCAAGTAATGCCTAGACTTTAACTGGATCCTGATTTTTTAGAATAATTCAGCTAAAAAGAAATTTAAGGGCAGTGGGGATTTAAGTACAAATTTGACATTTAATGAAATCAGAAATTAATGTTACTTTTCTTAAGTATAATAGTGGTATTGTGATTATGCAGGAAATTGTCCATATTTTTGAGAGTTGAATAATTTTTCAGGATGAGATATGATATCTGCAACTTTCAAATGATTCAGAAAAAAAATTATCAACTGATAGATAAAGCAAATATTGGCCAAAAGTTAACAATTATTGAGTCTAGGTGGTGATAATATAGTTGATGATTGTACTATTCTTTTCAAGTTTTCTGATATTTTTTTGCAGTAGACTATTGGAGATTAAAAAAAATAATGGCCTACTTTTGACCTCCCCATGGGAGAGGTTCCCCTAAAAGAAACCAAATATATATATATACATAAAAAGAAATCATAGTTAAATGAGTCAACCCCATCACTGAATACCCTGACTTAGGAGGTTCCTATCAGTAAACACTGCCTTCCTACTTACAACATTATTCAGGACGCTCAGGGTTAAATCTGAAAGAAGACCCTCCTGGAGAGGAAGAGAAGCTGCATCAGGTATCGCTACCACCCTGCTGGCTACCCTGTGCTTCATTTTCTGAATCAAGAGAACAAAATGCTTTTCCTTCTTCCTTTCTGCAGCCAAGAGACCACAGCTGTCCAAAGAGACTTTCCTTTATGACAAGAGAAAAACACAGAACTCAGATAAACAATCAGGGAAATAGGGCAGGGTACTGATCCTAGCACAGCTTCCCACCAACCCATGCCTTATCCATATGAAAGCATCATCTTGATGTCAAGCATCATCTTGAGGCCAACTATCATCGTGATGATATCCTAAGCTCCCTTGGAATGCTTGAGTTCAGGAACATCAAGGGATGCTGAATGCCCTCCCATACCTACCTAGGGTCTTGCTTTTGGGTTCTAGTTTGGAGTTGGAGGGCATACCTCTTTCCCAATGGTACACCTGTCCAGTGGGACTCTACGCCTGAAGCCAGAAGTACAATTTCATATGATGCAAGAGCCATTGTGTTCCTATAAAACAATACACACCGTTCTTTCCACCGTTCTTTCTCCCCTTGCCACTCCTCCTCTGCCTTCTCTCTCAACACACACCACAACATCTCCCTACTAACTTTAGTCACAAGTTCACTTTATCCTCCACCCACCCCCTACACACACACACACACACACACACACTCACACGCACACAGTATTCCTCTGGTTTCCATGATATTATCCTCTTTTGAACCACCTTCTATTTTGCTGATCCCCTTCTACTCTTTCTCCTGCTCTTCTTCTTTCTTAAATGAGCTATTCACCAAGGATGTGTTTTTTACTCCTTTGGTGGTTTTGAACTCTTTCTGAATGTAAGAATTACCTGTGGAGCCTTGAAAAGAAATATGTGCCAAGTCCAGCCCTTGGAGTTTCTGACTCGGTATGTCTGGAGTGGAGAGCAGCCATTCCATTTTTTTAAAGCTCCCCGGTGATTCTGATACACAGATCTTCCTCAGCTTACAATGGGGATAAGTCCTGATAAACCCATCATAGATTGAAAATATCGTGTTAAAAATGCATTGAATATTCTTAACCTACCAAACATCATAGCTTAGCCTCGCCCATCTTAAAGGTGCTCAGAACATTTATATTAGCCTACAGTTGGGCAAAACCATCTCACACAAACCCTATCATATGATAACGTGTTGACTCTGTCATGTAATTTATTAAATACTGAAAGTGAAAAATAGAATGGGTGTGAGTGTATTAGTTGTTTACCCTCATGATCACCTGGCTGACCAGGAACTGTGGCTGCCTCTGACCAGCATCATGAGAGAAGATAGTACCATATAGCTCTAGCCTGGGAAAAGAGCCAAATTCAAAATTCGAAGTACAGTTTCTACTGAATGTGTATCACTTTTGCACATCATAAAGTCAAAAAAGCACAAGTCAAACCATTGTAAGTTTGGGACCATTTGTACATCTAAGATGAAAACCGCTATTCTGCTCTCTCTCTTCCTAAGAAATCTCATCAAGTAAATGAATAAATAAATGAGTGAGTGAAGGAATGATAGCTTCAAATGTTAATATTTAAGGTTGACTTGTAAATTAATTACTTAATTTAAATTAATTGATATTGATATGCTGATGGCACCCATGTCAAATAAAATATAACTTCCCCTCCACCTGGATATAAATTTAGTCTCCTAATATGGCATTTGTTAATTTTCTGGTACCACAAAGCTGAGCCTTAGCTCCAGCTTTAAACACATTATAGGTTTCCAGTAAATAATTATTGAATGACTCGTGGAGTCATGTTATTTCTAGCCCTCACATCTTTTATAAGCTCTAGCCTGATGTGTCCAACTGCCTGCTAGACTATCTACATGCAACTCAAACTGAATTGGTCTGAAACTGAACTCATTATCTTTCATGCAAAAACTGAGTTTCTAGCATCCCCATCATCTCAGTCCTCAGACTGGAAACTTCAGCGTCGTCTTTGTCTCCATGTCTATACAGATAGTAGATCTGACCAGTTGCCAAATCCTTTCAATGTTTTCAGCAGTGTTGTTTGCATCATGTGTGAAATATGCTATGTCTGAGTGCTAGATGCAGTAAGTTGTCCTTTATCTTGAAGAGGACATCTTGGCCTGTTCTAGACCATTGGACCTCTAGAGGTTTCACTGATAGGGCAGGCCCTTGAATTTTCTAGGGTTTACCTCTTACCCTGTGGGCCCCACATATCTTATCAATAATATACTTGCCACTTCTTAGTCATCTGGTCTGATTGGCATGTTGTCATCAATGGAGTATATCAGTGTTATGCTCTGAATGTTCAGATGGCCCAGGTTTCTTTGAACTATATTGTAACAGAGGACAGAATAGTTACCATAGCCCTGGGTAAGACTGTGAATGTGTCCTATTTCCATTCCAAGTGAATGCCAACTGTTTTCAATCCTTTCCGATATGAGTGGGGAAGAAATACTTCCCAGATCACTAGATCAGTTGCTTCATACTATATACCTAAGGCCAGGTCAATCTACTTTAGCAAAGATACCACATCTGGAAGAACAGCCTCAGTAGAGGCTTCTAATTGGTTTAGGTGTGTGGGGATCTGTCATCTTCCATGATCATCTGGTTTTTGTAAGGGTCAGACTGATTAAATTAAATGCAGACCTAATAGGGACCACCACCCTTGCATGTGTCAGACCTTGAGAGGTGGCAGTACTCTCTCATTCCCCTGGGAGGCAATATAATTTTTGCTTCACTATCTTGGCTAGAAGGAGTGAACAGTTTCAAGGGCTTCCACTTGGTTTGCTCCACTACAAGAGCTCTTACCCCAAAAGCTAAGGAACCAATGTGTGGCTTGTGCCAACTACTAAGTTTGTCCAGGTGTGTTCATGGTCCCAGCGGACCCATTGTGAACCAGATCGGGGCTAGGAACCCACTTATTACTGAGCCCCTGTGTGTCCTTACTCTAAAAGTAGGCTATCACAATGCTTTGGGTCCCCAGGGACAAAGTCAATGAGGACTTGAAATGTTTGGCTATTTCCCTTTTCCTGGTATATAGTTACAGCATCCATGACAGAAGGAAAGTTGTCTGTGGAAGATTTCCAGCTAATAAAGCACCATTCTGTAGCCTCTTAATGAAAGAATGAATGCAGGCAACAACTTAAAACAATTAATTAAATGGGTGATAGTGAATGTCATAATGAATGGACGCAGCTGACACAAACCCATTGCTCAATCTTAGTACCACTAAAAGAAAAATAGCTGCACATGATGACTCCTGACAGAGTAGAATAGGAAGTATAGCACCTTTCAGCCTTGCCTAAATAAAATGAACATGAATCTAATTAATCCTAGACCTAACTATCAGTTTATAGGAAAGTAAAAGAAGTAAATGATAAATTAAAGAATACCAAAAGTAAGCAATCAGCCAAATTTAGAATGTAAGACATTCTACGGACCAAACAGCCCAGTTCCTTCAACAAATAAACAACATGGGGGATGAGGGGTCGAGAAAAGAGGGAGGACTGATATAGAAGACAGAAGACATAAGACATAACTAAATGCAAAGTATGGACCTTGTGTGGATCCTTACTGAATGAATCAACTGTCAAATGACATTTCATTTCTGAGACAAATAAGGAAATTTTAAAAGAAATTGTGTATCCATGATATTTAGAGAACATTGTTAATTGTGGTGGGTGTGACAATGATATTGTGGATAAGTTAAAACAAAAACAGCGTTTTGCTCAAATAATGTGGAACTTGCTTTAAAATATACAAGCAAAGTAATGCTAATGTATGTTTTTTATTCATCTACATTGTCCTACATCCTGTTTCCTCCCTTTATGAAGTATCAGCTAATGCTGCAAATTGTAACACAATGTGACAAAACATAACAAGAAAAAGTTCCATAGACTATAATAGGAAGCACCAGCAAACATTTTGGGAGGAATTGCATTACTTTTGGATGAGGTACAGGTGGTCCAGTACAAATTCATCGTCCAATTCAGCAAGCTGAGAGCCCTCAGAAAGCAGATCTCGTCCACGGCAGTATCGATGAACCAGCCGTGAACTCAAATGTCTCCTGAGCTTTGAATGATGCTCATGTGAGCGGGTATTTCTGCCTATCATTTTGGATTTTTTAAAAACTAATGCTTGTGAGCCAGTTTTGCACAGTAGGGCAGGTCTGTCCTGAAGAGAGTTTCATGCACATATCTTGCAAACCAACACAGGATATAGAAACCAAAATTCCCAGAAACAGGAATGTCTTTGGATATCACTCCATCTCAAAATATCTGAATTTCCTCCAAATGATAATGTGAAACTTTCATATGATACGATCTATTAAAAACCAAGACCTCAAGAGTCAAACCAATGTGCAAGTATTTAAAACAGCCGCTAACAAAATGTCTCCCTGCATACCTATATAATTAATCTAAACTTTGTGACCCACAAAGCGTCCACAGATTGGAGGCCGTCCCAGGTTAAGCCACTGTACAGAAAAGACCTTTTAGAGATCCAAACAAATACAGATGAAATACAACTATAGGTCAGAATCACCCATTTTACATAAATATATTTCTGTTCACCCACCCATTTTATCCCAGCCACAGTGTTGTGCTTTATACATTTGTCTATCAATAAGTATTTGTCGAATTAATGAATGGGGTGTCATATTAGTTCAGACTTTCTCAGTATCTGATGATTTTTTAAGAAAAATTCAAACTGACTAATGAGCTAAGAACAAAAGGTAGAGGATTTATTTCCTTGTGTAACTAAAAAATTTCAGGGTTAGTCTGGTTTCAGGCCCAGATGAATCAAGTAACACAAACAATGTCATCAGGATGTGGTTTCTTTCCATCTCTCACGATGGCTTTCCTCTGAAAGTCTCTATTTTCAGGCATGCTCTGTCCCTGGCTACCAGCAGTCCAGAAATACATGTTCCTCCCTGCAATCCCAGCAGAAGAAAGTATTACACTCAAGTGTTGGAGTTCACTCTGACTACATAGTCGCAACCCATTCACATACCTCTGCCAATCACCTGACCAAGAGAATCTGGTGTTCTAGTTCACCACCCTCAGCCATTTATGGAGACCAACAAAGGGCAGTTGGTTCTCTGATTGGCCAGCCTGTGTCTTGTGCCTATTCCTGGATTGGAGAGGGGACCCCCCCAGAATCATGTGACAGAGGAGAGGAGATATGTCCCCAGAAGGAAACTGGAGTGTTGTTACTTAAAGCCAAAAGGAATACATGCAAGGCAGCTAATTTGCTTTTTGTTGCATACGTAGTTTCATGGTTTTGCTAAGGAGGAAGAAGCTGCTGTTAATATTGTTATTCTGCTTACCCATCATCTAAGGTGATTCCCTATCACTGAAAAGTTTGGACACATGACAGTGACAGCACACTTCAGTAAGCTGGTCCCTGAAAGCACACTGTAAATCATTATCACTGGTTGAGGCACATAGAAATTTTCTCTGGATTTTGGGGCGCCTGGGTGGCTCTGTCAGTTAAGTGGCTGCCTTCACCTCAGGTCATGATCTCAGGGTCCTAGGATAGAGACCCGCGTCGGGTTCCTGGCTCAGTGGGGAGCCTGCTTCTCCCTCTCCCTCTGCTTCTCCCCCTGCCTGTGCTCTCTCACTCTCGCTCTCATATAAATGAACAAAGTCTTGAAGGAAGGAAGGGAGGGAAGGAGGAAGGAAGGAAGGAAGAAGAAAGAAGAAAGAAATTTTCTCTGGGTCTTAGATGTAAACGCAGTCCTGCTGGCTCCTCCTACAGCTTGGAAGCATGAATCTACAACAACCTAATACAGAGGAGAGAGCAAAGCAAGGCACAAGAGGAGTCTAGCTAAAAGTAACAAGCTTTCAGGAACTTAATTAAGCCTTTAAAAGAGGGCTCTCTCCAAAGCTGTCACAGCACATGGCACCCTCACCCCAGCAGGCCTGCCCTCAGGAACCCCTTTTGAAATTGCCTTCAGAATCCGTTTTCAAACCCTGTGGATGGTAGGGACCTTACCCATCTCATTAGCTATGGAAGCCCCAGAAATTGGCACAATGCCTGGTTTATATTAGGTGTTCAAGAAATACTTTGGAATGAATAAATAAGAAACTTCAAATCTCCTTAGATTGACTTTTGTGACACCACTCTCACTGCAAAAGGACATAGCTTTAAGTAGCTTTTGTCTGTTTGCATCACAGAAAAGCAGACAAAAAGTCCTGAATTTTAAAAAGGGTATCTCCCACAGTATATTGTATAGTGTTTCTAACATGCTAGCACATAGATTCTCATTCGAGAATGACTCTCAGCTGCGGACAGGCCATTAATCTAATGACGTGGAAACAACAGAGGCTCCTAGAAGTTAGTTGCTAAGATCAAGATCTCATTCTTGCTCTATCACATACTCTCTGATCCTCACATTGCTATAATCCATCTGTGTGGCCTGCAACAAATCTCTAAAAAGCGGGTCCATCTCTAAAATAGTTGAATCAGTTACAGTGATTTTCAAATATTTTATAGCCACGAAAGTCATTTTTCCAACAAAATATTAACCAGAGCCCCAATTCAAAATAAGCAAATAAATACAAAAAGACATAAATAAATGTGAGTCCTCTGGTGGAGGGAGGAGGCAGTGCCTGGAGTTGTGAGGCCCCTCTGCTGAGTCCTACAACTATGAACAAAACTTGATGACCCTTAAGTGTCTTTCCAGCTCCCGGTGGGAAACAAAGAGAAGGAAGAGAAAAGAGATTTATTGCGATGGAAAATATTAACGACCATTAGTAGCCAGTACTAATGACCCTCTGAACCGGGTTTTAGATAATGTCCCATGGATTCCAAAAACCCTGCAAACCAATGAGTTTATCAAACTTGTCTGCACAACAGAATCTCTGGGGGAGCTTTTATAAAAAGTGGTGCCCGGGTCCCACACTAGGCCCATTAGATGTGATTCTTCAGGGGATGGAGCCAGGGTGTGTGTGTGTGTGTGTGTGTGTGTGTGTGTGTGTGTGTAAGGGCCCCAAGTGATTCTATTCTGCCTCGGGGATTGAGAACCCTTGCCTTGAGCCTAACATGAGGATTCCTCCTCATCTCTAACTCCTTCTTCTCAGCCTGATTTCTCAACCCTCTCTAGGCCATCTGGCTGAGCCAACCTGTTTGTTGAGCCTTCAGAGGACTTGTTGAATTATGGTGATGGGTGACTAATTATGGTGATGGTGAGGGGTTTCCTCAGGATTTAGGTTTCCTCCATCTCATGACAGCACCTTCTCCACTGGGACCTTCCAAGATCATTGCAACACAGGAGAGAGAATGCCGAGGCGGCGGCCGGCTCATCCCCGTGTGTCTAAGAAAATCTGGTGATGCCTCTGGGAGCAGGAGAGTCTTGAATTAAGCTATGAAGGACAGAAGTGAGATGGATTATAGCAATGTGAGGATCAGAGAGTATGTGATAGAGCAAGAATGAGATCTTGATCTCATTCTTCCTCACATGAAGTTCAGCAAGAGTGAAGGTTGAGAATGCCTAGCTAATGCAAGGGAGCACCAAATCGCTGGGGGCAAGGAGACAGCCCTAAAAGAACAGTGGAGGCAGAATGTTCTCCAAAGCGCTGGAGAACATGAAACAATAAGCACTGAAAATCAGTGAAGTAAAAAAAAATAGACTACCCCAGAAAATGAATGAGGTGAAAATAAACCAGTCTCTAAACTATATTCCTTCCTGTATTTGTACCTGTTTCTAATAGTGAGCCCCTGTTTCATCCCCATAACTGCCCACACTAAACCAAAAATATGAACTCCCCCAGTTCTCTGACCCTCAGCCAAATCCCAACCCAGGGCCCCCAAATCCTTACAAGGTTTGAAAGAGAATCAATTAATCTCATTATTTTCGATGTGGGTAGAGTCAATGTGTATATTCAACTTAAATGTAGTCACCCAACAAATATATCCTGAGAGCCCATTCAGTGCTGGGCACAATGCTGGGCCTGATGATTCAGAGCTGAGTAGAACATGGCACCTTCCCTAGGCCCAGGCCACATTAAATGGGAGAGAGTGACACATAAACGGTGGCAGCTATGTGGGAAGTGCCATTATAGGGGGTTCCTTGGGAGCTCGAAGGAAGACTCCCCTAAAGCTGCCAGGTGGCTCTTCCAAGACTTCTAAAGGGAAGGTTGAGCAGAAATTTTTCAGGCGGGCAGAGATAAAGAACATTCCAGACTCAAGGAGTCACATGGGCAAAAGTATCCAGGCAGGACAAAGCAGAACCTTTATGTGCATCCGAGGGACAGCCGAAGGGCTGGGAGTCAGGGGACAACTTCTGGAGGGCCTCTGTGACTTTTTAAAGAGTTGGGACTCTATCCCGTAGATAATGACTGACTCAGAAAGTGTGATGATCTGATTTACTTTTTGGTTTTTTGTTTTGTTTCGTTTTTTACTACAGGAACTGGCTTGGAATGAATAAGACTATAGCCAGGGAAACTAGTTTGGGTATGTTGAGCCACATAGTAGACACTACTTGGGATCACCTACATACAGTTTCCTCTCCTTCCCGTGTCCATGTGACAGCTATGCTTCTCGGCCACCTTGCAACCAAAATAAGAAGTGATGTCATGTGTCACTTCCAGGCTGAGGCCCCGAAGAGCTGGCAGCCACCTCGGCATTCTCTCTCCTGTGTTGCAATGATCCTGGAAGGTCCCAGTGGACAAGGTGCTGTCACGAGAGGGAGGAAACCTAAATCCCAGGAAACCCCTCCAGTACCTCCCAACCCATTCTTGCATATAGCATCAGCATTTGCGTGAAGAAGAAATAAACTTCTGTGCTCATATGAAGTAAAAAGCTTCATTCTGACCACCAAGAACCTTGTCCGTGAGGAAGATGGGGGAAAATACTAATGGATCAATGAGAGAATAATACAAGCCAATCCGGAGCTGAGAATGAAATCAGATGGATAGGTTGTCATGTGAGGAGTAGTCTGGAAGCCTTCATGGAACAGGTAGATGCTGTAAGAGCCTTGAGGAATATCAAGTAGAACTTGAAGAGGTCACAGAGGTCACTGGGCAAGTGGTTGAAAGGAACCTCACAAATATGCCTGCTTTAATCGGGAAACGCTTGACTTCTCGTGGTGCAGGAATCTATAAAAGGATGGTGATAGCTCAAGTTCCATCTGATTGTTTTTCCAAGTGAGGAAGATCGAGCCTGGTTTGTTTTTTTAACAAACCATATTTTTAGTGGAGTCCATTATGAATCTTACATTTTTCAAGCTGTCACAAAGCTTATTTTATGTTGACATATTTCAAAGCTTGCAAAATTCTTGCTCAGGCTGAGATGGGGAGTTCAAAATGAAAGGAAAGTGCATAGACAAGAGCATGACTTCATAACCCATTTAAGAAGAGAGAACTTGAGAGAGAAATGATCATTTGTGAAATCCCTCACGTTATCATCCCGCTATTTTAAAACATTCCTGTTTATAGCAGGCCTTGCTTGGTGAGAATTCATGGCAGGCCAGGTGGCCACCTTCTGCTCAGTCCCCTTCTCAGAGTCTACTTCAAAACCAGTCACCCATTCTGCCGGCTCCTCAGCACATCCGGAACCATGAGACACAGGGAGCCCTGATGATTCCTTTATCCAAGTGCCCTATGGCCTCATGAACTACCGGGCAAAAGTACATACTCCTCAACTTGGCACAAGACTTGGCTCTTTTGATATACGTCACCTTCTAATACCAGATCCTAATTTGATTTGTTGGACGATTTATTAAACAAATGTTCAGTGACGGTATACCATATACAAAGCACACTACAAAGAGGCAAGGGACAGATAAAGATGAAGAAGATGTGGATCTTAGCTTCAAAGAACCCAGGCTTCTCTTTTCTCTTGGCTTCGTGGTTAGGTCCAGAGGTTGCTCCACATCGTTGTTCAAATAAATCAGGGTTTTCGCTGGTGGTAATGAAGGGAAATCAAATCCTCTCATTTTGGAACCCTGCCTCTTGGTCAACTAGTTCTTGGGCAAAAACCAAATGAAAGTGTTGGCTGCCACCAAGTCAGCACCCTCTCTTCCAGCCAGAGTAGGAGTGCCAGTGTGGACGTCTAGGAGACCCGGAGACAGCTCTGAATATCATAGCATCTCACTGGGTGTGAAATCCGTTTGGTCAGCCTGGGTTGTCACACAGAAGTAACTCAAGACAGAAGCTGTTCTCCCCCGGCTGGCCTGAACCATCAACCAAGTCCGTTAATAAGATTCATAACTAGGCTTGGTGGCCCAAACAGAACTTACCCAAAAGAAGCTCTATGGGTATCCAGAGGGAAGAAAATGTCCTCTCCCAAATCTGATAAGCAACAATCTTAACTTAATAATCAGAAACAGCAAGAGCAATAACCCATTTCTATTCCTCCATTCAGCTTCCAAATACACCCGGCTCTGATATTAACAGGAAGGGAAGGTGAGGTTGAACTCAATAATAGGAACATGCCACTATTTAAAAGCATCAGCTAAGCAAGTCAAAATACTGACAATAATCTTATCACATAAAAAATGGGCTTTTATTTTTTTAAGTTTTCATTTAAATTCCAGTTAATGTACAGTGTGTTATTAGTTTCAGGTGTACAATATAGTGATTCAACAATTCCATACAGCACCCAGTGCTCATCCTAACAAGTGCCCTCCTTAATCCCCATCACCTATTTCACCCACTCCCTACCCACCTCCCCTCTGGGAACCATCAGTGTGTTCTCTATAGCTTAGAGTCAGCTTCTTGATTTGCCTCTCTTTCTCTCTTTTTGTCCCTTTACTCTCTTAAATTCCACATATGAGTAAATCATATAGTATTTGTCTTTCTCTGACTTATTTCACTTAGCATAATACTCTAGCTCCATCCATGTCATTGCAAATGGCAAGATTTCATTCTTTTTGATGGCTGAGTAATATTCCATTGTGTGTGTGTGTGTGTGTGTGTGTGTGTGTGTGTGTGTACCACATCTTCTTTATTCATTCATCAGTCAATGGACATTTGGGCTCTTTCCATATTTGGCTATTGTTAATAATGCTGCTATAAACATCGGGGTGCATGTATCCCTTTGAATTAGTATTTTTGTATTCTTTAGGTAAATACCTAGTAGTGCAATTGCTGGATTGTAGGGTAGTTCTCTTTTTAACCGTTTGAGGAACCTCCACACTGTTCTCCAGAGTGGCTGCACCAGTTTGCATTATGGGATTTTATTTTTAGCTATTGTTTCCTTAAGTTCCATAAATCCATACATAATTTTTAACATAACAGCACAAAGAAACAAAGAATTAAGTTCACAAAGAAACAAAAGCAGGCTATTACAGCTAAGGGACTAACAGGTGATTAGTGACACTCTTATCCAGAGCCTTCTCTCTTGGCTTTTCGAATACATTTTATATTGTGGCTGATTTGTTTTATGTAGTATCTGACTTATTTATAGGCATTGTTTTCAAAAGTGGAAAACACTTATTTTTAAGTTTTGCTTGTCAAAGAACAGCCTTGCAAAACACACTGTTGTTCTGGGACATTTAATTGAACTGGCATCATCCTGTTCTAAAACATCACAGTGTTAAGTGTGCAGGTGTACAATATAGTGATTGCGGCACAAGGCGCACCTTCCTCTGTAGCTGTGTCAGGCCGCCGAGACGTATTTGCACATACATCATACCCTTACTTCTCCAGAGGAACAAGAGCAAACCTCTTTCCTTAAAGTAATAAGGACCTTCTCCCTACCTACCAAACTCTGAGACTCTTACCTCTTTTTGAAGGCAGACCTTTTGCACCAAAACAGAGCATTCTTCTTTACTAGTCCCTGGAGTTAGCTGCCAGAGGTGAGTGTCCACCGATGGAACTGAACGCTTCTAATGTACGACGAGGTAGTGTTAAAAACTGAGCCATCTTCAAGAATTCTAAGAATCAGGTAAGGGTTTATGCACAAACATGTTCACTGCAACATTCTTCATGGTTGCAAAGGAAAAGAAAAGAAAAACAAAATGCCCGATATTAGGAGATGCTTGAGTAAATTATAATTCCTGTAATGAAATATTATACATCCTTTAAAATTATGTTATAGTTCCGATGGCGTGTGGAAATGAGCATCATATAAGTAAATCAAGGAGAATGCAAAGTAGGTATAAAAGTGGAGAAAAGCAACTACTGCAAGCAATGGGTGAAAACATGCATCTATCATTGTGACGGGGTGAGAGTGGGGTGGAGATTGGGAATCAAGAGTGATTATCCTATTCTATAGTCTTCATATTTTCCAAATTTTCCACAACTGCGTGCATTACCTCCATGTTTGGTTGTTGCCGTTTCATATATATTAAGGCAAAGGAAAAGGATCTACCATCCCTGGAACACAACCTAGTTATCACCATGACCAATTTCTAACTTATTTTAAGATAGTTCTGGGATTCTGGAATTTCATAGTTATTTACGTGTTAGGAAGAAGATTGAGTTTGGGGGGGGGGAGGGGATTTAAAGACCCAAAGTACTTTAACTTCCATTTCAAAATAGATGAGGAGCTGGAGGAGAAAGATCTAAACAGCAAATGGCACCAAGAGGAAATAAGCATCAAAGTTACAAAGGCACCACAGTGCAGTTTCATGTGAGGTCAAGAGCAAAGAAGCAGGTTCTGAATTCACAACTAACACCTATGTCTCTAAGGGGGAGAAAAACTACATGAAATGTACAAGCTTTGCGTACACTCACCCAATTGTAAAGATCTTTCTTTTCCTTTTTTTGGGTACCCGATTTCAAGATTTCAGATGTTGGTCCCCCTTACACAATGCTTAAAGCGATCAAATAAAGCTTGACAAACTCCCGCACTATAAATAACCCTTCCTGCCCCTCCCCTATTTAGATGGGCAAATCAACACCACCTAGCAGAGAAAATGAGCCTTGCCAGGCCTCTTTCGCTAAGGCAATGAGAAAGCTGGGAATAGAATCAAACGACTGAGTTCCAACCTTGTTCAAAATACGCCAAGATATGTGAGAATTTCTGAAGAGCAAAAAAGAATGAATGAAGAGGGGTAGATAATGATTTAAAGAGAAATGCTGTGTTCTTACATTTGGTGCATCTCTAGGCTGTTAGGTTATTTTTTTAAGGGGGGGAGAAAGAAAAACACAGAAAAGAGCCCCTTGTGGTTACAAAAATCACATAGCTATGTTATGAGGACCAATAAAACTATTAGCTATTGGCCCAAAGCCAAGAATCCATTAATGACAGACTGGTATCTATCCAGGAATGTAAAATGTTTTACTAAATAAACACTAGAGCAGGAAACAGTCAGCTTCTGTCATTATGTAAAAACTTAAGTGTGATTCTATTCTGAGTGGAACAGCAAACAGGCCAGTTCAAGAGGGAAAAAAAAAAAAAAAAAAAGAAGCAGCAACAGCTGCTCTCTGGGACCAGGAAGAAGCAACAAAACTTCAGATATTCTGCAATGTAACTTACAAAGCCTGCCGTGTAAAGGGTAATACTATCTTTGAGAATGCCAGTGGTTGCATTTCAGAACGAAATGAAAGAAGGAGCTTGTTTAGAAGGAGGTGGAGTTAGCCACAGGGGATAATGGTTAGTAATTAAACTATAATGACTGATTTTTACAGCTTTTCAAGGCTATACAAACAAAAGATTAAGGCTAATTGAAATATGAGATTAAAATAACGATTACTATTTGTCACTTGAGGCTAACTACCGCTTTCTCACACATATTTACATATTTCCTCAGTGTAATGAAATCTTGTGAAAAATTACCAATAAGTATATAACAAATTCCCTGAAAGCATAGAGCTTCCAATAATAAATTAAAGCAGAATAATGCCTCACCGCTCCTAGAACACTTAGAACCTTGTATGGATCCTGTCTCGTTTAGGATTTTTCTGAACTTGCTCTGCGTTCTTGTAGACTCCAGGGAGTAGTTTTCAACCGATTATGGTTGAATCAGCATTGGCTTTCATCAGGACTTAAAACTTTATCTAACTAGAGAATCAGAAAAGGAGATCTACAGGGTTATACAAAATTGTCATTCAAGGATTTTAAGACGCACACAGGTAGCACCAAACAAGTCATTTTGACTAAAACAGTCACATTTAACTAAAGAATACCCAGCTTGATATTTCCTCCTGCCACGTTCTTCCTATCTCCTGACACGAATCTGTTGTGTCACTTCTATTACTCTGGATGTCTTTCATCCTGGGGAAGCCAAAATAAGTGTTAAAAAAAAAATGACAAGACTCAAATTATATTCCTGAAAGCAATTCAGACAGTCGATGATGAACCAGCTCAGACTTCTTTATTTGTAAGACAAGACCATTTTCAGGATATAGTTTTTCATCCTCAGCTGTCAGATGAAAGCAAGGTCATACGTTAGGGCTCAGGAAAAAAGAAACGTGAATTTAGGTACAGCCTTCAAATCTGAGGATATGAAATAGAATCAGAACACAGTCAGGGCACCAGCTACTTCTACAACCTGACAGCCAAGTACGAGCCCCATTAAGGACCTAGGAATTTAAGGGGTAGCTGTTCAGAATGCCAGGGTCAAGTTAGTAAAGTTAGACCCTTGATCTTTTAAATATCGTTACCACCTGTTGATAACACAGAGGTAGGAAAATCTCTGCGCAAGGACACCAACAAAGGTCGCCATGGCAACAGCACTCACCCAAACCCCTCTCCGACACTGTCTGTATGTCTATTATAAAGTCCAGTTTTAATGCTTTTTTAAAAAAAATAAGATACAAAAGAAATATTGCAGCAAAGCCCACTTTTTTTTTTTTAAAGATTTTATTTATTTATTTGAGAGAGAGAGAATGAGAGACAGAGAGCATGAGAAGGAGGAAGGTCAGAGGGAGAAGCAGACTCCCTGCTGAGCAGGGAGCCCGATGATGCGGGCGGGACTCGATCCAGGGACTCCAGGATCATGACCTGAGCTGAAGGCAGTCGCTTAACCAACTGAGCCACCCAGGCGCCCACAAAGCCCACTTTTGAAATACACTTAACTAAAAATGCTTTTCTAGTGCAGTAATAATTCAAGCAACCACTTTAATTAACAGGAAAAATAAATTCTGGATTAGTGAAAAGGCTGAAATGATAGAATACTAAAATAAAATCTGTTTATTTCAAATATATAAACTGCTTGCTATAGTAAATAATCTGTTAGAAATTAGAGAATCTCTATGATCGTAAAGAGAAAACTTCCACTTCTCCAGACACTGTTGATGTTTTGCTACAAGCAAACTTTAAAGAATGTATTAATTCACAAAACCTAAGTCTGCATCAGAAAATATCTTTTAAAACATCCATAATCTAGGGGTGCCTGGCTGGCTCAGTTAGTGGAACCTGGGACTCTTGATCTTGGGGTTATAAATTCGAGCCCCATGTTGGGCATAGAGATTACTTAAAAATAAAATCTTTGTAAAAATAAATAAATAAATAAATAAAACCTTCATAGAGCCAATATTCTAATTATTAACATCTACTGGCTTATGCAGATTTGTGACTATTGTCCAGAATAATATCCCTAAGGAAATATAATATTCATAAATAAAATTCAGTTACCACATTAGCCAAAACAAAAGAAGGGGATATGTTTTTACAGTGTTTAACAACAACAGAACTTTGTGCTTCAAAAAATTAAATGACCCTATCAAGATTTTACCATACTATGCTAATATGCTAATGTTCTCAAAAGAGTTGTTCTCTGCGACCTGGTTTACACTATTATTTGCTTAGCAAACCCCTCATTCCAAAGCAAGTGCATATTTAAACCCAGTTCAAGATGAATTATCACAGTCTAAATTAGGGAACTCTTAATTAACAGGTTTTTACCATTTTTGGAAATCTCTGCCCACAACCTGTTTTATCAAAAAGTCTGCTACCTATTGCTGGTAACAATCATTCTTGATTTGACCCCAAAGTTGAGAAATACATTTTACCAAGTCCTGTAACATCATTTTGACAATTTTTAAAAAGATATTTCTGGAGCTTGAATCCGTAAGAATGATCTTTTAAAAAATAAGCCCAGGAGTGGAGGAAATTTTTTTGACATGTTATAACAGTACAAAATTGACAGTAATTGGTAAAAAAGGAAAGATCAGGCAAAATCTGGAAAATCTCAGAACAAACATATCCAAGACTAGGAGACAGCTTTGCTATTTGAAACAACAAAAACCTAAAATAACATAACATAACATAAAGTAAGACTGCATATTATGGATAAATCTTGGGAACCCAAATGCATAGAATTTTCTACATTCTCTAATATTTGCAACTGAATTATTGGATAAAAAACAAAATGTTAACTAATTAAGCAATTATTTGTTATATATACCAGCCACTAAAATAACATTATCTGAAAGGATTATAATATGCAGATTTTTTAAATTATCCAAACTAAAATATACATGAAATATTTATATTAGATGGCAATGTCCTCAGGTCTTGGTATTAATACGGAGCTGGGTGTGTGCGTGCGTGCACATGCGCACGTGCACGCAAACACGAGCAGGTACACCAACAACCGGCGCATGTATTCCACAAACAGATAGATGTTTAGGGTAGGAAATGTGACGGTGGAAAAGTGATAAAGTCCTTATGACTCTCTTAAATGAAGTTAAGACCTATTAGGTCAAACCCTGCTGGGTAAATAAACTCCTCCCTGGTGTAAATTAGAAACTTTTGGAGGCGCATTAACTTTTTTAAGCCCCTAAGGTACTGTTTGGTAAATTACTGTTCCAGTGAACTAAATGATACCCTAGGGAACTGAAAGAGTTAATGCACCTTCAAAAATGAGCAATTTACTCTCTTCTCACCAGTAGGATATCACACACCTGCACACCCCTGTCTCACTAGCTGAGTGCTTCAATAAAATGTACTTATTCATTCATCCATTCATTCGTTTATTCATTCATTCATTCATCCATTCACTCAGCCACTATTCACTGAGCTCCTGTTCAGAGTTGGCAATGTTCTAGGCACTAGGAATATGGCAGGGAGAAGACAGAAAAGGCCAGGCAGCCTTCCACAGTGTTGACATTCTGGTGGGGAAAGACCAACACTAAACAAGTAAAGAAACAGGACACATCAGAAGTGATACTAGCAAGGAAGACAATAAAACAAGGCAGGTGGGGCGCCTGGGTGGCTCAGTCGGTTAAGCGTCTGCCTTCCGCTCGAGTCGTAATCCTGGGGTCCTGGGATCGGGGCTCCTTGCTCACTGGAGAGCCTGCTTCTCTCTCTCCCTCTGCTGCTCCTCCTGCTTGTGCGCTCTCTCTCTCTCTCTTAAAAACAAACAAACAAAAACAAGGCAGGTGCTAGAAAGAGACTGGAGAGATTGGATAGCTGCTCTGTCCTGGGCAGTAGAAAGCTTCCCAGGGGGCGCCTGGGTGGCTCAGACGGTTAAGCGTCCGCCCTCGGCTCAGGTCATGGTCCCAGAGTCCTGGGATCGAGCCCCGCATCGTGCTCCCTGCTCAGCGGGAAGCCTGCTTCTCCCTCTCCTTCTGCTGCTTCCCTTGCTTGTACACTCTCTCTCTGTGTCCAAAATAAATAAAATCTTTTTTTAAAAAAAAGGCTTCCCAGGAGTTGATCTGTAAGCCAGAGCCTGAATGTGGAGAGGAAAACAGAAGCGAGCGTCTCGCGGGATATTGTTACAGGCACCACAAGCCTCAAGGGCAAAGCCCAGAAGGAGCCCCGTCAAGGAACAAGAAGAAGGTCAGCGCACCTGGAGTGAGAGTAGACAGTAAGAGGTGGGGCGCCCACTGTGGACCGGAAACTCCTGGCCCCACCAAGTTCACACTTAGAAAGCAATCTGATGAGGAAAGGGAAAGTAGGAGGCTAGCTGTAGTTTTTAAAAATTAGCAGAGAAAACGTCTTTGGGATGTTCTGTGGCATTTGGACGGAGCTTTCCAGTAGGATCCTAGAGGAAGAGTTATCTAACTTCTATCAATTTTAAAAGGATTCCAACCTAAATTGTACAGGTTCCGTATTGGTTAGGGTTTTCCAGAGAAACAGCACCAATAGGATGTGTGTGTGTTGTGCATACACACACCTACATATATAGGGAGAGAGAGAGAGATTATTTTAAGGAATTGACTCATGTCATTATGGGGCCTTGGTGAGTCCAAAATCCTCAGGGCAGACCAACAGGCTGGAGGCCCAGAAAAGAGTAGCAGTTTGAGTCCAAATGCAGTCTGCTAGTAGAGTTCCTTCTTGCTGAGAGGAAGGTCACCCTTGTTCTATTAAGGCCTTCAACTGATAAGATACGGACCACCCATGTTATGGCAGGCAATCTGCTTAACTCAAAGTCTACTGATTTAAATATTATTGAAGCCTATCCAAAAAACATCCTCACAGAAGCATCCAGAATAATGCTTGAGTAAATATCTGGGCACTGCAGCCCAGCCAAGTTGACACAAAATTAACCGTAACAGGTTCACAAGAGGAAATGAGAGCAGATGATCCACATCAGAATGCCATCAGAATAGCAGAATGGCAGAACCTGTGGGCTCTATGCTTCTTAGAGATCTGACCTTGAAGCATTGCAGAATTACCTCAGGACCCTCAATCTCTCACATGGTGTGGGGTCTGTGAGGACATGGAGTGGGCCCTGAAGGCCCTGGAAATGCTATGTGTGTTCATACCCCTAACATGGATCATTTGCTCTCATAGTCA
This sequence comes from Leptonychotes weddellii, assembly GCF_054177405.1. NCBI lineage: Eukaryota > Metazoa > Chordata > Mammalia > Carnivora > Phocidae > Leptonychotes > Leptonychotes weddellii. The sequence goes on from NC_138372.1 coordinate 134,581,798, forward strand.
TAGTTCAAAGATGTCAGACTCACGACATTTCCTATTCCTTTTCTATTCACACTCCCAGTAAACCCCTAAGACAAAGGTAGGCAAAGAGTGGTGATACTTACTTGGTGTGCTCAAAGTCTCATGACTGCTCAACAGTGAAATCAAACTCAAAGTCCTTATTTTCTGACATCAGTGCTCATTCCACTACACAATATGCAAACGATCATGTATTTTGGGTGCAAGAATCCCATGCCAGGGTCTATGTGAGATAGGTGTGTGTGTCTGTATACATATATCCCCATTTCATCATGCCAACAGCAAGCTCTTATTGAGTGAGTGTTTTGTATCTAAGGCGGGTTTGGGATGTTAGTAATAGTGCAAATGTGTTATAAAAATATTTTCTGATATTGGAAAATATAGTATTGTTAAATAAAAAAGGATATATACAATGATTCTAATTTTATAAGCAGCAAAATACAGGCAGATATGATTGTGCGTGTGAGTAGACATACGTACTCAGAAGGACGGGGACATCTCTATCAGCATGTGGGCTGGGGCCATTTTCAAGTGCTAAGATTCTAGGTGATTTGCAGTTTGTTTGTTTGTTTGTTTTGTACTTTTCTATATTTTCAAAGTGAACATATTCTCCTTTCTTAATCGGAGAAAAATAATATACATTATTTATAAACCAGTGAAATCTCTTTTTTAGGTACAAAATAGTAGTCATTTGATGCTGATCTAATGTTGAATTCTTTTTTTTTTTTTTTTTTAAAGATTTTATTTATTTGACAGAGAGAGAGATAGCGAGAGCAGGAACACAAGCAGGGGGAGTGGGAGAGGGAGAAGCAGGCTCCCCGCTGAACAGGGAGCCCGATGCGGGGCTCGATCCCAGGACCCTGGGATCATGACCTGAGCCGAAGGCAGACACTTAACGACTGAGCCACCCAGGCGCCCCTAATGTTGAATTCTAACAATGAGCTCTTATAGATGACACATGAGCTCTTATAGATTTCTACAAAACTTTTGTAAAAGCAGTTTGGCAATATGTATTATGGGAATTAAAATTGTTCACTCCTTTTGACCTATAACCCCACTTGTGGAATTTATTTTAAACCCCTCACCCTAGACACTTGTGTCTAATGATACACACGGCATTAATTATTACTGCAAAACATTGGAAATCACCAAAATGTTTAACAACAAGGAATTGGTTAAGAAAATTATGACATCCCTGAATGAAATATTAAGCCAGTATTAAAAAATGATGTTTGGATAGAAATCTTAAAAATAATGGGGGGAAAAATCCGGATATAAAATAAATCTGTAGAAGAGTAAACAGGTACAGATTTTAGTCCACGAACCCAAGGTGAAAAAATACTTTGTTATGACAATTGAATTTCCCTTTGAGATCTGTACCTTGGAGCACTAGAAATTTAACCTCAGAATCTAGGTGTCTGCCTTTCTCCTAGCAGATCTGCAGTATCCACACAGCACTCGGGCGTCTATGGAGGAGCTCAGCCCCCAGTCTGGCCATGGTCCTCACTTCCAGCCAAAGTCAACCCCACTGGGTCATCTTGCTGCTTCCAAACCACAGTGAGGTACAGGACATTCTATGAGACTGGTTTAGGCTTTGTTGCCTGGACACACCCACAGCCATTTCTTCCCTTCTCTGTAATTTTATCATTTTCCCAGGTCCCACTCGGAAAATGGGAACAAGCTCCTCTCGTCTCAGTGCTGACAGTCTGTCCTGAGTTGTTGCCATTTTCCTGGAGGCAAACCTGGAGAACAGGGCCTAGGAATGCTAGGGTTTTTCTTCTCCCAGGGTGTGTGTGTGTGTGTGTGTGTGTGTGTGTGTGTGTATTAGGGGGCTGGGGTGAAAGAGAAGGTCCTATACTCCTCAAATCTGTTCTCAGAACTCTGGTCCATCGTCTCTATACCCCTAAGCATATTGGCTTTTCAAATGCCAAAGCCAGGGAGAGAGTCCCATTTTCTCTGCTCTCTGCTCGGTCACATGTTTCTTTTTTTTAAGATTTTATTTATTTATTTATTTATTTATTTATTTATTTATTTATTTATTAGAGAGAGAGAGCACAAGCAGGGGGGGAGCGGCAGGCAGAGGGAGAAGCAGGCTCCCCACTAAGCAGGGAGCCCGATGCAGGACTTGATCCCAAGACCCTGGGATCATGACCTGAGCCAAAGGCAGACGTTTAACCAACTGAGCCACCTAAGCTTCTCTCTCTCTTTTTTTTTTTTTTTAAGATTTTGTTTGCCAGAGAGAGAGAGAGAGAGCGTCAGTCACATATTTCTCCAAAGCAATGAACCCAGAATAATCCAGCTGGTTGGAAAGTATGAATAACCTAAAGTGTTATGCTTATATAACCACTAATAAATAAAAATAACTTAAGCATCAGGAGGAAAAATCCACCAGAAGTAAACATGTTAAATTGTTAGTAGTGGCTGTTGATTCTGGAGCATTGTCTTATGGATGATTTGGCTTTTTTATTTTCTTCCCTCTTCCAAGTTTTTCTGAAAACTTAGTAATTAGACAGTACGTTACAAACTCCATAAAACTGACAATACACAATAAGCAAAACCGAAGGAAAGACCAGTGAACTGTGGATCCTGTTGACTTCATGGGATCCTACAGTTAATAAGATGGCAGCACTCACACAGTTATAAATTTAACTTTCAAATCGGATTCCTCAGAGACATTCTCTGCTCAACCCTATTAAAACCTTCTCATTTTCTCGAAATTCTTAAATCACCGGACCCATCGGAATACCTGGGAATGGTTTGGGCACTTGTGTTATAGACATTTTCACGAAGTCCACCAGGTAGAATAAACAGAGTTTTGCAACCAGATGTTATCTGTAAAATGATGTCTGAGGAGATGTGAATTGTGTATTCTGAGAATACACTTCCGCTGCTCCTACCTGGATTCAAGCCACCGTAATTCATTCATTTGGGGTGACACAGTAGCTTCTACCTGGTCTCCCAACGTCCTTTCGTGCCTTCCTTTCCTTTCTACAGTCTTTTCTCAGCACAGCAGATGGAGTGATCCCATTACAACATCAGCCAGCTCCTTGCTCTTCCCTACTCAGTCCTCCAGTGGATTCACCCTTACTCAGGATAAAACCAAATCCTTACAATGGCTTCCGAGGCCCAGCACAGTCCGATACTCCTCTCCCCCTTTGCTCACCTGGTTCAATCCTCACTGGGCTCATGTCCCTCAAACATGCCAAGCTACCTAAAGCCTTTGCCCTAGAGGCACCCTCCGCCTAGATCCATATGGCTCACTCCCTCACCATTTACAAGCCTTCACTCAGATAAGACTCTCTCGGCGAGGCTTACCTAAAGGCCCCAAAGTTTAAGATGCAACCAACTCCATCCTGCACACCCACTCCCTGTCACCTTGCTTTATTTCCATGTCTCCGTGACACCTTATTTTTTTTTTTTTAATTTCTGATTGTGGTAAAATACACATAACACAAAGTTTGTCATCTTACCCATGTTTTAGTGTGTGTATGGTCATGTTAAGTACATTCACATTGTTGTGTAATCCATCTCCAGGACACTTTTCATCTGTCCGCATTAAACAACAACTCTCCGTCCCCACTCCATCCCTACCCTCAGGCAATCACCATCCTATGCTCCAAAATTTGACTGTTCTAGGTACCTCGTATAAGTGGAATCATGCTGTATTTGTGTTCTTGTGGCTGTCTTATTTCACTTAGCATAATGTCCTCAAGCTTCATCCATATTATAGCCTGTGTCAGAATCTCCTTCCTTTTTAAGGCTGAATAATATTTCATGTATGTCCTTCATTTTGTTTATCCATCAGTGGACTCTTGGGTTGCTTCCACCTTTTGGCTATTGTGAATAACACCAATGAACATGGGTGTATAAATATCTCTTTGAGACACTGCCTTCAATTCTTTGGGGCATATCATATACCCAGGAGTGGAACTGCTGAATGATATGGTAATTCTATTTTTACTTTTTTGAGGACCTGCCATACTGTTTTCCGCAGCAGCTGCACCATTTTACATTCCCGCCACAGCGCACCAGGGTTCCCATTTCTCTACGTTTTTGCCAATACTTGTTATTTTCTGTTTGTTTTTGTCTTTTTCTTTTTGTAGTAGCCATCTTAATAGGTATGAAGTGGTATCTTATTATGGCTTTAATTTGCATTTCCCTAATGATTAGTGCTGTTGAACATCTTTTCATGTGCTTGTTGGACATTTGTATATCTTTGGAGAAATCTCTATTCAAGTTCTTTGCCCATCTTTTAATCTGGTTATTTGGGGGTTTTTGTTGTTGTTGTTGTTGAGTTATAGGAGTTCTTTATATATTCTAGATATTAGCCCCTTATCAGATATATGATTTGCAAAAATTTTCTCCAATTCCACAGGTTGCCTTTTCATTCTGTGGCTTGTGTCCTCTGAGGCACAGAAGTCATTTATTTATTTGTAATGTTTACTGTCTTATTGTCTGTCTCCCCCTCTAGAATGTGAGCTCCAGGAGGGCAAGCCCATGTCTATTTTGCCCACAGCTGTAGTCCCAATGCTCAGAATAGTGCTTGGCACTTAGTGGGATCTCAACAAATATTTGCAGAATAAATGAATGAGTGAATAGACAGATCAGAGATGTGGTCCAGGCCTTTTGCAGTTTCTAAAACCTACATGCATTGGGGAAAAAAATTAAATTATGTAAAATAAAAATTTGAAGCATGACTCATACTTGTTAAAAAGAAAAAAAATGCTCTAAGACAATAATTTATAAGTAGGTTTCCTGAATTAAGGATTTTAAAAAATCCTTCTCTCATATGAGGCTGGTTTCCCAGGCTACCTGTAGCGCATGTCTGCCTCCTTCTTTGGCATCCATTAAAGTGACAACTCTGGGTATGTATGAACACAAACGTGCTCTCGGGCTCCATTTCCCTACCCCAGATTGTTGGCTGTCCTCGTTCCCACCCACCCCTGAATGCCTGGCCCCTCTCCCACATCCTCTTCCCTTTTCTGCACTGCTCCGTATGGCCCTCTCTCAGATTGCAGGGCCCTGGCTGTGCCCCCATATCTGCTTTATGTCCAAGGTCCCAGGCTGCTCTGTCAGGCATTACTTTGCCTCCATTGTTCCGTCGAGGACCACACACATGGGCAGGGCTCAGGTACCCTTCACTCTAAGGAGGCCTGTGGGAATCTGGGAGAAAGGAATGAAAAGGGACAATGATTGAGCAGTCCTTAGGAGGGGGTTGTTAAATGTCAACCCCGATTAATGATAATGGTAATTTAGAATCTGCTTATGGTTTCTATTGTTAGGCTTTGCCAAGAAGTTTCCAACATGGTATTTCAAAGGGTTCCAAGTCTGGCTGAGGCTGCGGACCTGCTTTCGGATGCAGGGTCGTCAGCCGGGCAGGGTGAGTGTGGTTTAAGAGGAGTGCTGTGCCTGACACAGTGTGTCCTGTCATTAAACGTGGGTCCTGTCTGGTCAGGTGAACGTCTTCATTCCTGTTCTGCAGGATCCACCCACCCCCGTGCAGCCACAGAGAGACAGGAAACCCTGATCATTTTCATTACAAAGACAAGTCATTGAGATTGTCCCTTTCCTCTATCCCCTCTTCTAGGTTTCCATAACCACCCAACCAGCCACCCAACAAACAAACAAAAAGAGTAACTACACTTCCCAACTGAGAACAATGGACATTAGTAGTTCTGTTGCCAGAGGGGCACAATGAAGTGGTCAAGGGCAGGTGCACTGGACTCAGGCTGTTGCAGGTCAGATCCTAACCCAGCTGCTTTCCAGCCTTGCTTTCAGCAAAAGTCTGAATCTCTCCAGGATTCACTCTTCAAAAAACAAAACAAAACAAAACAAAACAATGGTGATGATTATAGAACCTATCTTGTAATCAGCTGTGAGAAATAAATGAGATAACACATGTAAAACCCTAAGAATGATTCCTGACACGTGGCAAGTGCTTGGCAGTGTTAGTTATCGCTTTCATTGCACAGTTAGTGTCCTTTAGGACAGGGCTTCTCAGCCTCAGCACTAGTGACAGTTTGGGCCTGATGATTCTTGGTTGTGGGAGGCTGTGTACTGAAGGATGTCTACCTCATCCCTGATCTCTACCTACTCAATGCCAGTAACGATCATCCTTCCTTCCCCGCCCCCATGACTTCCCCACCCCAATTGTGACAATCAAAAATGCCTCCGGACATGAATAAATGTCCCTGAAAAGGGGTGGGGGAAGGGCAGGCAAACTTCTGGTTGAGAACCACTTGCTTTAGAATAAGCCACAAAAGTTATACAAATGTGCGTCTCAATGGCTATGCCCCACTGGGCAAAGGCAGTTTTCCTTAAACTGAAAATTTCAGTACTCCCAGCGGAGCTTTGAAGAGTTACATGTCACAGAAAATGATCCCAGCCCACTTCCCATTGTTGTGGTCCTTGTCAGCCACTTTTAGCACTTCCCTCCAGCTTTCCTCCCTGCCCCCCCCCCCAAAGGGTGGCCATTCCTTAGCTCCCATCTGGCTCAGCTCCCTGCAGGGAGGAAGCAATACGTGCTGCTGTGTCCCTCCCCACACAGTGCACGGCACAGACTAGCTGCTTGATAAAGGTGTATTGAATGAAAGCAAAAGAGGGGGGCGCCTCGGTGGCTCGGTTAAGCGACTGCCTTCGGCTCAGGTCATGATCCTGGAATCCCTGGATCGAATCCCTGGATCGAATCCCTGGATCGAGTCCCTGGATTGAGTCCCGCATCGGGCTCCCTGCTCGGCAGGGAGTCTGCTTCGCCCTCTGACCCTATCCCCTCTCATGTGTTCTTTCTCTCTCATTCTCTCTCTCTCAAATAAATGAATAAAATCTTTAAAAAAAAAAAAAAAGCAAAAGGGGAGTCTGAGCGCTTTAGTTCCGTTTCTTTCTGTTTGGTTTTGGCTCACAGAACAGCATCACCTTTTCAAAAAGCAACAAATTCGGTGCAAAACCAAAACTGAGTGGCAGACCAGGAAAACAAGAGGTAGAGAAACAGCCCCAGCGATGGAAGAAAAAGAGAAATTGACAGAAATCCTCTGACCACGCTCCCCCCACCCTGGGGAAAATGTTACTCTTTTTAGCTAACAATGCATTCCTTTTCCTATTTTATGGTTGTAATGAGCAAGGGAAGAGGAGGAGGGGGATCTTCCCCAGGGGCTTAGAGATCAAGGCAGTTTCCCCCCACTTTCTGGCTGCCAGGAGGAAGGAGGTAAAATAGGATGATGGCCTCAACAGAGTGGGAAAGTCTCCAGAGGAAAATGAGAGTTCAGAGCAGAACTTAGGGGAGAACTCAACAATGGGAATAACGCCTCCAACATCTAGCCTTGAAGCTGAGGTAGAAGAGAAAGGGAAGGGAACATAGGAGAGCCAAGGAAACAGATGGAGATGGTACATGAGAGAGAAAGTCAGGGGTGACCTTGTGGTTCTACTTGCTAAGAATCGATCGTCCTCGTCTTTGTTTTCTCTTGACCACAGTCTGGGCTCAGATCAGGCCATCTGAATCGTGGGTACTTAGCAGTAGACTCTTGGGTGGGAAAAGTCCTAGATGGAAATATTCTACTGGCTTTAAGGGGTGGGGGTAGGAAGGAAATGGATCCAGAGTGAAAGCTAAGTAAACTAAGGGAGAGGATGTCCTCCCTCAGGCCTCCTTCTTGGCCTCTTTCATGAAATCCTTCTCTTCATAGCATCCTGATACCATGGATTTTCTGAGACAAGGGTGTTCTTGTTACTCTCATCCTCCAGAAATTCCATTTCATCCACTCCTTTCCCTGTGCTCTAGCAGAGGAAGCTTTCAGACAGGATTTGGCACTGAACTGCTCAGACAAGGAATTCCCATGAAGAGTTCTTAGAGGGTGAATTTTGTTGATGGGTACCTTGAGCCCATGGGGTGGAATGTTGTAGATGTTGTGTTGACATTGCTGGGAATCTATTCTTTGTAGGAGCTGGTGCTCTTGTTCTTCTGGTGAGCAACTTTATCCACCTGATGGCAACAGTGTTAGAAGCATGACATGGGTCACATGCTGCCATCTTGCATTGGCATTGAGGGTTTCCTGGGTGAGGTTTGGCTCAGTCAGAACTCAGTACTACCAGTTGCCTACGCTGGTGGATGAAGCAAAACCCAACATAAAAATGTGAGATAAGTGTGGTGCCTGAGTGGCTCAGTCGATTGAGCACCGTCTGACTCTTGATTTTGGCTCAGGTCATGATCTTGGGGTCCTGAGATCCAGCCCCGCCTTGGGCTCTCCGCTCAGCACAGAGTCTCTGTGTCCCTCTCCCTCTGCTCCTCCTTGTACACTCTCACTCTCTCTCAAATAAATAAATAAATAAAATCGTTTTTAAAAATGTGAGGTAAGAAATAGGGACCAGGCAGACCACCAGCTTATAGAAGTTAGTATTGAACTGGCCAGGGAAATGGAGACAAGCAGACCGAGATGAGGTGGCTCAGGTGTCTTAGTTTGAACTGCTATAACAAAAATACTATAGACTGTGTGGCTTAGGCAATGAACATTTATCTCTAACAGTCTAGAGGCTGAGAAGTCCCAAGTCAAAGTGCTGGCCAACTCAGTTCCTGGTAAGAGCCCACATCCTGGTTTGTGGATGGATGCCTTTTTGCTGTATCCTCACGCGGCAGAGAAGGATGACGGGTCATGGTGAATGAAGCAAGCTCTTTCATGTCTCTTCTTATAAGGGCACTAATACCATCATGAGGACTCCAGCTTCATGGCCTAATTGCTTCCTAAAGGCCTTATCTCCAAATACCATCCCTTTGGGGACTAGGACTTCAACGTATGGATTTAGGGGTACCCAAACATGCATTCCCTAACACTTGGGTCACTGTCTATCAGAGTACTCAGCTTGAAGTTTCAGGAGCAAATAAGAGTACTCCATTATTAATGATCTCCACCAACCAGTGGATGAAGAAGATGATATTTGGCCAGGTGTCTGGGACTTTGGGGAAGGTACTATGCTAAAGGTTATCAGGGTCCTGGTCATAGACCTTGCAAACGAGAAGGGTGACCATGCCAGAGCCCATGTCCCCCACACAAAGTCAGCAGGAGACCCTGACACATAACACCTTTACATGCCCTGGATATCTTCCCATGAGGGAGTTTTGGTGGCTATTCAGACAACCTTAGCTGCCTTATCATGATGGAGCCTGTCATCTACTTCGTCCTTTCTGTGGCCCTGGCCTGCTCCAAACTGATTAAAGACAAAGTTGTCTGACGATCTAGCCAAAAGGACTTGAGCAAGCATTATTTCATGGTCCTTGGCTTCTAATCATCCTGGATGACATGACGAACAAATCAACTACCTGTAGCTTCATTGCGATGTCTGGAGATCTGGTCCAGCTACAGCTTGCTGCTCCATCATGAGTGGTGGTGGGTCCGGTGCCACGCTCATCACTGAACACCGCCCGGAACTCGGCACCCACATGATTGCCATGCTGCACAGTTTAGACAGGCAAGGCTCCCCTCCATGGGAAAATTTATTTTTATTTTTCACTCCCCTGAAAGCAGGAGGAGAACAAGAGAATCGCAATCGTACATTTTTTTCTGCTTATCACGCACTCGAAGAATGGCACGTGGGCCGGAAGCTGTAGCCACTGCCTCTGAGTCCACAGATCCTCAGACTCTGCAGCTCTTGAACTTCATTTCTTCTTCTAATTGTTTTTGCCCGTGTTTGGTTAGAAGCTTCTGAAGGGCAAAAGAGTGTCTGGTCCATCCAGTTAACTGTCACTATACCTAGAAGAGTGTTCCAGCCTGGCCAGTGACTCAGTGATCACAGGCTGTTTAAAAGAAAAAAAGCTTTGCGGACTTGTCAACTTTACAGATACCTCTCATGCTCTTCATTTCTCAAACATGACACATGGGTGGAGTGGGCTTGAAAGAAGGAGAAATTTCAGTGGTATCAGGACAGCAATTTTTCAGGGCTCCATTTTGTTCCGTGGCTCACTTTTCCTGTTGTCAGAACTGAAGAAGCACCAGCTACACATACATCAAGATAAGAACTGCGCTTCCATTAATGAAAGGGGAGGGTTCACTCGGAATCAAGGAGTTCTTTACATTGCAAATGGTAAAAGGGAATTTGTTTGAAGGTCTTATCTGGCTTTTGATCATCTGGACAGGCTTACAGAAGGAGAAAATTTGTTTATTTTAAGGACAAAAATTGCTTTTTCATTGCATCAAATATGTGTTGTAGCTGCTCAGACACACTGTCCGGAGAGTCAAGCAGGGTGAGCCTGTTCTTCCCAGGTGGGCAAAACAGTCAGTATACTGACTAAAAAAACCAGCAGCAACTGTACTGAATGCAAGCAGTTTGTGAAAGTCAAGAAGACTTTCAAAATCCCCATCTGACTGCCTCAGTGAACAGCATCCTACAATAACCAGAGGTTAACACAGTGAATAAGCAAGTGTCCACTTGCATTAAGAGAAACAGAACAGGAAAACAGACAGAACCATGCTCATCTGGTTCCTCTTTTCCAGTGTGGGACCGAGACTCCAAGAGAGAACAAAGCTCACCTAGACCGCCAGGGCCAAACCAGCAGTCATCTGACGCATCCGCTCGCTGCACTACTTCTATTAACTTATTATGGCCATGCAGATACCTCTCTCTGGCTCCCTCTGAGCTCAAACTCCTGCACTTAGCCCCGGTCTGCCGACGACCCAGTGCTGTAATGACCTCTGACTGCCACCCTGTCTCATTAAAGCACTTCTACGCAGAAGACCGCGTCTTTGCCTCCTGATTCTTACCATAGTGTTTTGCAGATGCAAATAAACTTTCACTGGGCAAATGAATGAGTGAATGAATGGGCTTCTATTAGTATTCCCGAGTGTAAATATCACCACAAGCTGTTGTCTTTGTGGACATGAGAGGAAAAATTTGAATCCCCAGGGCAGCTTCAACTCCTAGGCCGATATCCACTAGGGAAATATACTATACGCCAAGGATGCCCTTCATATATAAATGTCTAGCTAGTCCCGGTCAGATCAGCCTTTCCTCTCATCCCAACCAGCCTTATTTTTATAACCTCCAATAATCTCTTTGCTCCTGCCTCTCTTCCATTCCTACACTCAACCCTCTCCTCTCTTCAGTCACCTATATCCCTTTACATCCTTCATCAGATGTAGTTTTTTCTATGGCAAGGAAGAAAACCCAATCCAAATGGCATAACTGGAAGAGAATCGGTCTATTGCTCATGCAACTGAAAATCTAGTGCTGGCCCAGCTTCAGGCATGGAGCCCAGAGGGTATCATGAAGACCCAGTTTCTCTCGCTATAAATTGTGCGCTCCACTATGTTGTCCATATTCTCTGATAGGCTCTCCCCTCAAGGCTGTAAAGTGTCTGTTGCCACTCCAGCTTATATCCTTCTCAGTTCTAGTCTAGCATTAAAGAAAGGGTCTTGGAATGCCCCAGTGGCTCATTCGGTTAAACATTGGACTCTTGGTTTTGGCTTATGTCATGATCTCGGGGTCATGAGATCAAGCCCCACGTGGGGCTCCACGGTCAGCACAGAGTCTGCTTAAGATTCCCTCTTCCTCTGCCCCACCACCCCGTGGCTCTCTTTCTCTCTAATATTAATAAATAAATCTTTAAAAGAAAGGAAGGAAGGAAGGAGGGAGGGAGGGAGGGAGGGAGGGAGGGAGGGAAGGAAGGAAGGAAGGAAGGAAGGAAGGAAGGAAGGAAGGAAGGATGGAAGGGTCCTCTCCCTCAGTAGCTCAATAATGAATCCCAGAATTGAGCTTCCCTAGCTCTGACATGAGTACAGTGCATACCCATGTACAAGCCATTACGCCCGGGGGTGAAATACAATGTGTAAGATTCTGGACCCAGCCTCACATTCCAGTGCTGGGCTCAGTGGAGTCAACTGAACACTAAGCACTTGAGCCAAACATTGAATAAGGGTGGTTTCCCCAAAACAAATTCAGGACATTCTCACGTCAAGAAGTAGGTATGAATGTCAGGTGGCAAAGACAACAAACTCTCACCACCACCCTAAACTTGCTTTCTGGTTTTCTTGTCTTCTCCCGTGTCTCTGCACCCACATGACTCCCTACATTCTCTCGCTTTCTCTTTCCTTCTCTACTGGTAGCTCTATTAATACCTCAGTCCCTTCGTCAAACACACAGCAGTTCATGTTGTCCCTGGCAGCTCTCTGCCTCTTCAGCCATGTTTCTTCTCCTGCCTCCCCGCCAATTTCCACCAAAATTGAACTCACCACTATCATCTGCAAGAATTAGAGTACCTGCTGGTGGTAAGCCTCGTACCAGAGCTGTAACTTTGGCTGGAGCTGTTTGCTTTCTCTAGTGAGCACAGAAATCTCCCTCATTCTTCATCAGCTTTTTCCTTCTGTTGCTACAACCCCATCAAAACCAAATATACCCAGGGTCCCCCCATCCATCTCAGGAAATAAAACTAACCACTTTCCTCCAGCCTTGGCAGCATGCCTGCCCCCACCCTTCTCCTCCCCGTTTCCCCACCACACTGTCACCCCATCTCAGCCCCTCCAGCCTTAGACTCTCCCCACCCATCTCTGCTTTCTTTCACCAAACTCGCTTCTCACCTCCCTGAAGCTCTGTTTCTGGAGCTGCCTCCTTTCACCACCCTCTCAAAGATTTCCTCATAATCAAAATATTTGCGTCTTCTCTCTCCCTCGCCTTCTACATCCAAATCGCCCTGCATACCTTGCGAACAGATGAACCGACAGTGCAGGTGTCCCTTAGTTCCCTCTGCTACTCTCCGGTCCTTTCACCATGAAGAGTTCTCTCATGGTTCACCCTCTCCCTTGTTCCAGTCTCACCTTCCTTCATTCTGTCCTTCCGTGCAATGCTCAGAGTTCACTTGTGAAACACTCCCCTTCTCTAACAACTCTTCATGGTGAGCTGCGGGACAAAAGTGACATGCACCAGCTTTGAACTCAGGATGCTCTTCACGTGCCCTCATCTGTGGTCTTAACCCAACAGATACCCTGTGCTCCAGTTGCACCTCCCTGCACGTGCTCATCCTGATGGCTCCACCTGGCATAATGTCTCATCCTCCCTTCTGCCACTCCCACAACTAGAAAATTCCTAATCTTTCTTTGAGGACCCCATCAGTCATCTCCAACAATTTGACCCCTGCCCCCCAGGACCTTCATCCCACCTTCAAGCAGGATTAAGCCCTTCCTGACTGTACTCCTCTAACATCATCCCTTTGATTTGTAACTGAGTATCAGTGATTGTCTTAGAGTTCCAGACTGTGAACGCTGTGAGGGCTACCGCCATGCATCACTCAACTCTGTCTCATGCCTTGCACGGCGCCTAGCACACACTGCAAGCAAGATCTTCTCCGCGCCTCTGTTCTTGAAGCTTCATCTACTGTGTGTCTCTTTCGTCCCACAAACCATTGTCTCTCTATTGACTCCTCTGCCCCCTATTTCTGGCTCAGCCAAGAGCGAGAATCCACAGAGCCCTCCACACTTCCTCCCATACATCTTTTCTCTGGAAAATCAATTCTGCTTCCAGGAGCTCCCTCTCAGGCTTTGATCTCGACTTCTTCACATCACGTTCTGCTTCCTCCACCTGTGCACAACTTCATCCTCCTCCCAAGTATGTATTATTGGCTCAATATTTTCATTGAATAAATATCCATTGTCCCTAGAGGTCTTGCTATCACATGGAGCAATGCATTGCTCCCTTATGGTCCCCCTCATGTCCCCTTGTGACAGGAGATCTCCAGTGAGGTGACTTTTCACTGTTCTAGTCATCCTGCTTTCTTTGTTTGCTTGTTTTATAGCAATCTCTCCAAAATCTATCCCTCCCCCTCCATATGTGTAGCTAAGTATTTCATTTATCCCTTGACCATGAACCATATGTAAACTAAGATTAAGGGGACTATATAATTTACCATCCAAGCCAGGACACCTGGACAGTGAACAAGAGAGCTAGTAATTAGTTTCAGCAGGTATAAACTGGGACCTTCCCTGGCCAATCAGCACATGTGGCCTCCCTCTTACTTGACACCCCCTCTTCCTTCTCCATTCCCCCGCAAGCAGGATCCACTGCTTTGAATGCTCCACTGATATCTGAGCATGCCAGCATCATCATCTCCTTTCTCTTTATTCCAGCCTCAATATTTCCCCAGCCTTTAGCATCAAATTCATTCTCCTCTTCCTATAGTTTGCTGAAAGTCTACTTGATCCAAATTCTTTGTTCCATCCAATATCAAGCAGCCAAGGGTGACTTTTTTCTTCATTCATTTTCCTCTCGGTTTCTTCTTCGGGCAGTCCCCACCTAGAAGAATCACCTCCCCTTCACAGTTCCAATTTACTTTTCTCCTCCTAATTAAAACCCAACTTGAAGTTCAGGTTACCTTTGCCTGGAATGATGGTGAAGAATCAGGGGAGAAAATATTCCTATCCAAAGCCAAACACTGACCTCCCCATTTATTTGCATCCTTCATTATTTACAAGAGAGAAACACAGAGAAAATAAAGAGGGGAGGTGGAAATCATGGTGTTTATCCACAAAATCTCTTTCACATTTTATCCTGTAAGTACCTTGCACTTAGGACTCAATGCTTTCTGCAGTTCAAACCCTAGCACATGCATACCTCGACAATAACAGTATCAAAGATATTAAGGGCTTGCTCAAGTAATTATTAAATGCACTTTGGGGGGCAGCTTCTGCTTGCCTCAACATAAATTTGCCCAAAACGGTACTTAGAAGCTCATAGCTACAAGGAAAAAAATATTGATAATTTTCTGTTCTCAGAAGCATTTTTCAATTTAACAAATGTTTTTAGTCAGGAAAGCATGAGCACACTTACAGATGGGTGCTCATTCTGACATGTGCCTGAACACTTCTCACCTTCCAGCTGAAGTTGCTCCCTCTTCTGGTCAGCACTGAGGGAAAGTGCAGAGGAAGGACCTCTCTCCCTTCCCTGGGAGGGCGCTGAGGTGGAGAGTGAGAAAGACAGTTGGTCTCACTTTGGCAAGACAAACACAAAGATGGGAGATAGGCTCCACTCAATTATCACATTTGGTTTAATCAGCTTTGTGAGGCTTTCATTCTAATCAGAGAGTCTGAAAATGCCCACCATCAGTCTCAGCAACTCCAGGGAGGGAGAACAATCACTTCCTTTCTCATCAAAGCCTGCAACCCTGCCAGGCACCATGGCTGGAGTGCGAGGCCCACCCCACTCCCTGTCAGCCCGACACCGGGGAGACCTGCCAAGCTGAAAAGGAAGGGGACGGCAGTTCGGGTCATTACAGCGCGCTGCCAAAAAGTGCTCAGAAAATGGACAATTAATTTCGGCTGTCAAAACAGATACTAGAGGAGCCCAGTTAGATTTCAAGCATTTTTTCTCTCCCAGCAAATCCAAGGCTTTGTCGGTGATAAGAGATGGAGCAGATTCTGGGGATGTTTGTGAGACAATATTACACAGTGGTTAAGATTGCTGTGGACTTTGAGATCAGATTGCCTGGTATGGGTCCCAGCTTTGCTTTTTTTGTTTGTTTGTTTGTTTTTCTGGCTGTATCCACAGGCATTTTATTTGACCTCTCTGAACCTCAGTTTTCCTGTCTGTATGTTGGGAATAGTACAGTAGAGAGGAGGAAATGGGGGAGGCACAGCAAGTATGGAAAGCACTAGGCATTGCTTCTGTCCCAGAGCAAGGGTCTCTCATGGTTGCTGTTTTTTATGATTGTTGGTAGTGGTGATATTATCATGCAAAACCTCCTGCTTCTCTTGAAAGGTAATAGGTTTCCTTTGTTTGCTCGCTCTTCCTGAATGATTACTGGTTTGCCCAAATTTCAGAAAATTTTCTGAAGATCGGTGCCTCTGGGGAACCCTCACTGGTAAGCAAGGATTTATTGACTCAGTAAAAATGTTCCACGTGAATGTAAAACCTCAAAGAAAAGAGAAATATTTTTTGTTGTTGTTCTCCCCCAGCGAGGTTGTAGTGTAGATGACACATACATAAGTAAAATGGAATTTGAAAAGCAAGAGGTAGAGTATTTTGAAAAATTAAAAGTTTCTTATAAATCTTCATGAAAATGCATCTGTGTCAACACAATAAAAAAAATATCCCAGCCTACTGGTTTTCATCTTCCAGCCCTGGGTCAGCACTAACACATTAACCCTTCCACTGCGATCCAGTAGATGAGAAACCCATTGCCACTGCTCTTTAGGGCACATAAGTGAACACGCTTCCCTCACCTCCCATGGCAAACGCTTTGGCCCCGCATAAGATCATAATTTTCCAGATATCAAGAAAGCAATATCTTTTCTTTTTTTAAGTAGGCACAACACCCGGCGTGGAGCCCAACACGGGGCTTGAACTCACAACCCTGAGCTCCAGACCTGAGCTGAAATCAAGAGTCAGACACTTAACTGAGTGAGCCTCCCAGGTGCCCCAAGAAAGCAATATCATAACTGCACATCGTACAACACCACTTAATGATATTCAAGATAAATCTTCTCCATAATTGAGAAAAATAGGCAAATTTTTCTGGATTTTTGGTTTTGGGTTTTTTTTTTTTTTGAAACCTCACCCTACGTTGCTGGCTCCTCTCCTTCTCTATTTGCATTAACATGTCCCATACTATTAGGGAGAGTTCATGCAACACTGTCTTTTATTTTATTCTGTTTTTTTCTATTTATTATTTTTATTTTTTTAATTAATTCAGTTGTAGTTATATTAGTTTCAGGTGTACAATATAGTGATTCATCAATTCTATACATTACTCAGTGCCGGTCATAAGTGTATTTTTGATCCCCTTCATCTATTTCACCCATCGCCTCCCCCACCCCCTGGCAACCACCAGTTTGTTCTCCGTAGTTCAGAGTCTATTTTTTGGTTTGTCTCTTTCTTCTTTGTTCGTGTGTTTTGTTTCTTAAATTCCACATATGAGTGAAATCATATGGTACTTGTCTCTGACTTTTTTGACTTAGCATTAAACCCTCTAGATCCATCTATGTTGTCGCAAATGGCAAGAGTTCATTCTGTTTTATGGCTGAGTAATATTCCAATGTGTGTGTGTGTGTGTGTGTGTGTGTCTGTGTATCTATATACCACATCTTTATCTGTCCATCTATCCATGGACACTTGGGCTGCTTCCATAATTTGGCTATTGTAAATAATGCTGCAATAAACATATGGGTGCATGTATCTTTTTGTAATCACACTTTGCACACTAACTTGGCAACCCACCTCACCGATGTGAGAGATTACAAATCAGGGTGAATGGCTCACTAAAAACTCAAGGGAATGTCACTTTTGTGTGAAGGAGCTCTACTTTCTCCTCCTCAGCCTGATACTCAAATCTCTAATGATACTTCCCATATTGTGCTGCAATGATTTTAGCAAGTCTTCTCTTTTACAAAGACTTTCCTATTTAAGTCTGTATTCTGAGTGCCAACCACAGCACCTAGCAAATGATAGATGTCCCAAAAGTCACAACTCCTTAATGAATGAACGATGTCCCTTACTAGAGGCTCATTTGAACTATCATTTCTATCACCAGTCAAAAATTAATGTAACTTTCAAAAATCTATCCAAAAAATATAATAATAATGATAACATTAATTAACTTTCTACATACTAGGTCATTTGTTAAGCTTGAGAAATCTCTGTAAGAGAGCTAAATATATGTGTGTGTGTGTCTCTATATTTTAGCTTTATCTATGGTCCACACTTGCAGACCACACATACTCTCAAAAGAAGCTGTGTAATTTGGTGCCATGACCCAGTCATAGACCACTCCACATCCACAGAGCCTGAACTGGCTTCTGAGTGTCTTCCCGAGCATACTTTTTAGAAGACATATTTGTTCTGTAATCTACCTTTAGGAAGCAAAATAATACATGAGGTTATTGGGCACTCAAGGCTTGGTCCATGAAAGGAACTCAACTGTTAACATTCATGTAGTTTACCATTTTGCCCATCTGCGGAATAAAGATCAGTGTTAAATAATGAACAATGAAGAATGTTTTAGGTGTGAGGCAAAAGATATCATTTGAACGGCACGGCTTCACAAAACCCCACTGGAAACATCCAAGTAGTGAAATATTGCTTTTGGTTTTGTTTTTTATCACAGAAAATATCACAAATATCATGATGCTAGGGGCGCCTGGGTGGCTCAGTCGTTAAGCGTCTGCCTTCGGCTCAGGTCATGATCCCAGGGTCCTGGGATCGAGCCCCACATCGGGCTCTCTGTTCAGTGGGGAGCCTGCTTCTCCCTCTCCCACTCTGCCTGCTTGTGTCCCCTCTCTCATTGTCTCTCTCTGTCAAATAAATAAATAAAATCTTTAAAAAAAAACAAAAACAAATATCATGATGCTATATAGTTGACTCTTAAAAAATGGGTTTGATCTTCATGGGTCCACTTACATGTGGATTTTTTCTGATGATACAGCACTGTAAATATGTTTTCTCTTCCTTATGATTTTCTTAATAACATTTTCTTTTGTCTAGCTTACTTTATTGTAAGAATACAGTAGATAATACATACAACATACAAAATACATGTTAATCATCAGCACCCCTAACCAGTGGATTGTTCAAGAGTCAACTGTAATTTCTTGGAATAACCTGATCTTTTCCTCTATCTCATTAAAGATGTTTGATCTGGAGGCTAAGGAGGTTTCAGTTCTTCACTGTGGTGAGCCTGACTAGTTCTTACCTCTATCCACTGATTAAGAGCCCAGGTCAGCACTTCATTTCAGTCAGAGTAAGTATGGTTTTATGCCTACAACTAACATGAGTTTTTACTTATTTTCCATCACTGATAAATGACAATGAAAGTGATATTCTTGTGACACATACCATGAGATTGCCTAGAATAAACTAATTTATAGCACTTAGGGGGACCAGAGCCCACACTGAAATTGTGGACCACATTGGGGTAAACAGAAGAGTCTGCTCTTGTACAGAAGTGAGGCTGCTGTAGGCTTTGGCTGCCCCGGGCCCAATATCTCAGCACACCTTAATCCTTAAGGGCCCATAGATTGCAGAGCTCAGAGTTATAAGACTATGCAGTGTATTATATATACACAGGGAATCTATAAAGATACAGAATATTACTGTATACACAATAATGGGATTATTTATACCTCTGTAAGTATCTTAATCTAGATACACATACAGCCTAACAAGAACACCTGCAGGAGGAAAACTAAGATCCAGATGGTATCTTCTACCTTCTACCTCCCACCTTCTCCCAGGAGGAGGGGTTCCTAATCTGCTTGGTCAAAGTTACCATTTGCCTTACTGGTCAACACTTCCCTTAATATGCACTTTCAGTTTAACCTTTGTTTCTACACTGAAGTCCCTAGATCAGAGTGTGCTATATAGATCCCAGACATTTCCTGGAGGGAGAGCGAGAAAGGCTTGTCTTCCGAGCTTCAGCATGTTTCTCCAGTCAAGCTTTTACTGGCGGTCCTGTGCTTCTCCACCATCACTTTAGGGACACTTGTTTTCCCTTAGAGCTAACTGTGCTCTCTGTGAGGAGCTCTCAGGGTTAGGACACCTTCAGGGAAGAGGAGGTGTAAGTGATAAGATTGGGTCCATGCCTTAAAACCCTAGGCTAGTTGTTGCCTAACCAAAAAACGATCATATGCTTTATTGAGTAAGACTACATTTCCTAGTCTCCTTGGAAGCCACGTGTGGGTGTGTTCTGGCCAATGAAAAATCAAGAGAAATGTTGTTTGGGACTTCTGGGAAGGCTGCTTAAAGGGAGCTCATCCAGCTGGGAGAAGCCCTTTTTTTCCCTTCTAGCTTTCTTCTTTCTTTTGGCCTGCGGCTGGGATGTGATGGTTGAACTTCAACTGTCATCTTGGACCATGAAGTAACTTTGAATATGAAAGCTATGCACTAGAATGGTGGAGCAGATAGGAATCTCAGGCTCTGAAGACACTGTGGGACACTTATTAAGCCCTGGACTGCCTATCATTGAACTTTTTCCTTTTGTGTGTGGAAACTGAACTTTTTAAATTTAAGCTACTCTTATCCTGGAGGTTTCTGTTAAATGAAACTGAGCAAAGGCCTAAGTGATATTACCCATCTTTTATTGTCAAAACTTTATCTCTAATTGCAAATGGTTAAAATGACTGACTCTTCAACCACCATTACTACCACTATTGTCGATAACATTATACAACTAGGAGAGAACCAAATTTCTCCACCAGCCACAAAAGCCACCAACATTCCAGCCAGAGTTAGCAAAATTGCTGCCCTAATGATGTCTCCCTCACATTCTTGAGTTTCTAGGGGAGGTACGAATTCCTTGCTACTTCCCTGCTAGAGAACAAGGGTGGACCTACACAGACCCAGGAAACATGATCTTAGGATAAACACCTACAGCCCGGGTCACATCAAGAGATTGGGAGATACTGATATGAAGGAGCCAGATCTGCCCGTCCCTGTACCCCACTGCTGGACAAACAGCCCAAATTCAAAGATTTGGAGGAATTCTAAGATATAGTGGTTGTTCAGATCATGCCTCAAATGGGCTTTTAACCACCATGCTATCCCAGTGCTCAATTCTGCACACTCCCACTGACAGCTCGGCAACTAAACAGCTACCAATGTGCTGGCTAAGACGTCACCTTCCAATTAATACAAGTAATCTTTAGAAATCAGAAAATGGTTTTTTAATGAAACTATTATCCATTTATTTTGAAGAACCATTTGTTCACTGCAATGGCAGAAGTTCTTGCTCACTGGCAACCCATTCCCAACAAGCTTCAGCAGTCAGGTTTTGGCAAGAGTTGAAATCTAGAATGAATATATATACAGTTTTGTTTAAGCCTAAACCAAACATTCTCATTAGGTAAATGTCCATTTGCTCTGGACAGCAATTTTAAATTAAGCAACATTTAAAATTCTTTCTGGTGTGAATAAACTATGAACTGAGCCCTCTAACTAAGAGTCTTGAATAAATTTAAATTTTCTACCATGATTTGAATGCTAGGGGTGGCCAATAAACATCAACCACTAGTAGGGCAAAAATACTAACATAACTCAAAAGCTGAGTATCTCCAGGTTTGCTCAACTCACTGGAGATTTTAGGTATAAAACTGGAGATAAGGCAAGTCTCAAAATTGAAACTCCAAGACTTTTAAGACTATCTCAACTTAGGTAAATACTACCCTATGGAAATGACTATATTAGTTTCAAAGGAAAGGAGGGAAGACATTTGGTAGTCCAACTGCCCCTTTCTTCCAACAAATTGGAGCCCATCATTTCCCGAGAACTTACAAAAATCCAAAGTCAGGATCAAATCAAGAATTTTAAAAAAGAAAAGTTTATGGCACAACTGGCTGGTGTAAGTCAGTTGGCATTCACGAGGAAATCATCAGGTCTTCTGGACAGAGACACAAGATTCTCTCTGTTCCGAAGAGGGACAACCAAACATGGAGCTGCGGATGGCCAAATCGCATCACAGATGTCACCCCATTTGGTCATTGCCCCAGGTCAAGGGTAAATAATCCTGTTAAACTTGTTTTAAAATTCCCTGGACACATACTATTGGTTTCCTAGCTGTTTGAGGTAAAAAAAAAAAAAAAGTATACTAACTAGTCTCACATTCCTGCTACTGAATCATTATCATGATTAAGGACTCCCAATAGAAGTAAAAGAATAATCACTTGGAAATATGAATTTTCAAAAACAAAGTTGCATCAAGAGGTTCTAATTTCCACTCCTGTGATCATTCTGTTACATCTGGTGAAGTCTGCCATTAGTCAGAGATGACACCAATACATAACAAATATTCATTAAACCTTTTAAATCAAACACATTTTGTTCCTAATAAGTTTGGACTTCTTGGAAAGGTTAGCATTACGCCTTTAATAATTTTGAATATCTGGATGGTAGAGAACTCATGGCTGTAAGTTGTTTCCCCCATCCTTCAAAGCTGAATCCTATTCTCCCGGCTTCCTCGACAGTTATGGAGAAAGGCGGAGGAAACTTTCAGGGAATTTGTGAGTTGGAAAGGAAAAGAATAAGCTATAAAAATGCAGAATATAGGTAAAGACAGCAGCCTGCCTTTACTCCTGGAACTCAGTTTTGGAACTTCCTGTATCTCTAGTTGGATGTGTAAAGTTTCCTAGAGCCTCACACAATGCCTGCCATGCTATGGGAACTTAGCAGTTACCTGCCAAATGAGTGAGCAGATGAGAATGTGCTCTGGATTCCACCAGATTACGTCCTAAGGCCTTTCAAGCAAGTGACTGACCCTGGCTCAGGCTCAGTTTTCTCATCTGTCAAGCAGAGTGATAATAACTAGAGTTTTCCTAAAGATTACCTCATAAGATAACAGTAGTAATAATAATAATATTCCCGTGAACTCCTCAAGCATAGGGACTGTGTTTTCATTAATACGATTTTAGTGCTGTGACCACGGAACTAGACCAGAACAAGGGATGTGCAGCTTCCATCAGACACCATTTTAATATCTGTAAGAGCTGTAGCTCTTCCACAAAGGAACATTACAGGAAAAAAAAATACAGAATTCTGATTACCAGAGTTTGAGAATAAAGTTGGAAAAGGTCATGAAAGGATTATGTAAGGGCAGAATAATTCAGTAAAGTGGCAGTAAAGTAATTTTATTAATTTTTTTAAGATTTTATTTTATTTTAGAGAGAGAGAGAGCATGAGCAGGGGGAGGGGCAGAGGAAGAGGGAGAGAGAGAATCCCAAGCAGACTGCGCGCTGAGTCTGGAGACCAACTCAGGGCTCGATCTCACACCCTTGAGATCATGACCTGAGCCAAAACCCAAGAGTCAGACGTTTAGCTGACTGAGCCACCCAGGCGCCCTGGCAGTAAGGTAATTTTAAAGCCAAAGGTGAAAACAAAGATGTGTCCTAAGATCATTAAATAAATGTGAAATCCAATTAATCAGGGAAGAAAGCTATAATCTTAATGAGGAGTGTGGAATTCCATTTACTCAAATCAGGAGGAAAAATGAGTGAATGACCTATCTTGAAACCAAGAGAGACCAACTCATAAAATATAGGAGTTTGGGGTTCATGTTTTACAGTGAGTGTTAAAAGGGAGTTGGCATGTGGTCAGTGTCCCAGGGAGAATCCACCTCCTTTCTCAGCTGAAGCCTATGGCAGATTTGCAGCCACAGTCTGCTGAAATGCTCTCCCCACCTTGCGTGTGACACTATAATTTTCAGGAGTGGGTCAGTGTTTTTGTTTTTTGTTTTTTGTTTTAAGATTTTATTTATTTAAGAGAGAGAGAGCATGAGAAGGCGGAGGGTCAGAGGGAGAAGCAGACTGCCTGCCGAGCAGGGAGCCCGATGTGGGACTCGATCCCGGGTCTCCAGGATCATGACCTGAGCCGAAGGCAGTCGCTTAACCGACTGAGCCACCCAGGCACCCGTGGGTTAGTGTTTTTAACCCAAGGAAATTTCAGAGTAAATACAAAGATTAAGTAAATTGATTCTAAATCATTAGCACTGTTGTACTAAGTTCAAAATTAGGGTTTCTTAATGAGACAATCTGTATATAAAACGTTTGTAAGCTTTAAGAAGTGTTGTTTATTAAGGTATCTAACAGGTTAGCCTTCTGAAATCAACTTAAATGTGTGATTGAGTAATTCATTTTAGATTCCGGATGTTAAGCTAAATGACATAAACAGTATTGAAATGCTTACTAGAACTTAAGAATCATCATCTTAAGAAGTTTAATTTATTAGCTTTACTTGGAGTGGTTTACATAGGAAGGTTTTTCCTCTTAGAGAAATCTGAAGGACTTTAAAAGAAAATTGAATATATTAAACTGATAAAAGCAGTACAATATTTAAAGGAAGTTTATTAACTGGGTTTATAACCAGAATTGATTAAGGGAGGTTGATCCATTCAACCTGAGGTGAAGAGGCATAAATCTAAGGCTCCCTTCAAAGTGCTTGTTAAAATGATTAGATTAACAAGCAAAATAGGATTTGTAAAATTATTCATTCAGCATATTTATTGAGCGTATGCTGTGTATTGGGCATTATTTTGGATGCTGAGAACACAGCAACGAGCAAAATTAAGGGCAAACAAACTCTTTATGGGGCCTACATTCATTAAACTTAAGAGCTTTAGAAAAAAAAACAAAACTAAGTTATTAAATGTTTTGCTTTAATACATTGGATATTAATTTTTAAAACAAGTTAGCTATAAATAGTCTCTTCAAAATATACCCTAGGGGACGTCAAAAATTTCACACGGGCAAGACTCTCCACTCACCCTGTATCATTAGTGCGGAGCTCACATTCAACTCTCCAAATTGTGTGTGGCTTGCGTGTTGAATCTTCCATGTTGTTTTTCACATCACTCACAAGAAATCTGAGTTAACCAAGATTCTTTGCTTAAAATGCAAATGTCTCCAAGGCTAAGGAGCTAGGAGATATTTACATCTTCATGTAATTTAATCAGATTGTGTTTCTTCTACCATCTGAGTGAAGGAATAAACTTTCTGATGGAGGGAAGAGAGGAAAATAACTTTGGGGCTGGAAATATTTATGCAGAAAAGGGAACTCTCTGGAGTGGGGACATATTACAGTGTAGGGCTGGGAGCCCCCCGGGCAGTTGGGAGGCTGGGGAATTGGGTGAGGGATATAGAAAGAGTGATGGAAAAATGCAAAAAATTCTCAACTGTTTCAAAAACTGCCTCGACCCAGGAAAGAGAAGAGCAAGAGCCTCTTTTTTCTTTCCTTTCCCAGGTGATTATCTGTTCCCAAAACCCAGAAGTCAAAGTTGCTTTATTAAAAAGTTCCATTTGGGTAAATAAAACTTACGCAAAATGACCTGGAAACGCAAACCAACATTGTTTCCATAGGAAAATGTTTCTCAGTTCTACACAGACCACTTACAACCAGTCTATTGAAACATAACCTATTTGTAAATTGACCATTATTTTGAGAACCCAAACTCACATAACCACACCCAGGCAGTTCCAGAAAGCTGCAGAGACTCTACAGAAGCCCAGTAATGACCTAAAACGATGGGTTTCCTGAGGCAAGCCTAAGCGAAGAACTCACTGAGCTTTGCAATCCGTACCCATATTCAGCTTCCCACATCCCAGCAGTCACATATTCTAAAACCGTGAGCAATGTTGGTGGCCCCTGTGACAGCTCACCAACCCTCATAATTGTGACTAATTGCAAATTCCCCACTCTAACATTTCGGCACCAGTTGGAGAGCAGGTAGATGATGTTGGGGGAGAACTGTACAGCGGTTAACACCTCAGGCTCTAGAGTCTGAAAGAACTAGGTTTAAAACCTAAGTACCACGCCCTGGCTGGATGACCACCGACAGGTTACTTAAACTCTCCGCACCTCAGTTTCCTCATCTGTGAAGTGGGGATAAAAATAATACCTACATCTTGGAGTTTCTGAGGGGTTTACACGAAATAATGCATGCACCTCATTGTACCTGACACACAGTGAGGGCTCAGACTTGTACAGCAAGTACAAGCCTAATTTACAGCAAGGGAACAAAGACAGAAACGGTGCCTACCTTCTGCTTGCGGTATGCCATACCCGTAAACAGGAGTTACCGACAGCTTGCTTGGCTTAAGTGATTTACAGCTTTTTTTCAACATTAAAGAAAGCAAGAAAATAATCCGATTCTTGCTTGGGGTCTTGAGATGCTGGAATGAGTTACAGGCTTATTAACACTGTTCTAATAGTTGACAAGGGTGTGGCTTTAATCTGGTGAGTGAAAATTTCATGAAGACTCATGGCAGAGTTATGAAGAAAAAGGGCAATGCTCTAAGGGATGGACATTTAAATCATCAGTGCCTTTTCAGACATTCAGTCCCATACTGGACCAAAATACCATGGACAGTAGTTCCTCGAGAAAAGGATTTTTCTAACTAGATCCATATAAACCAGGCTGAGTGATTAAGGGGGAAAATGAGTTTAATAATACAGTATTAGATTGAATATCATCCAAGAAACGTATACTGTAAAAAATGTTCTGAATATAAAATCGACCTCTGGTAACTTTAGTGTTGTAAATACTTGTATTATAGTGAGGTAGACAGTTTAAAAAAACTCTCCATTAGACAGACTTAAAATTTTGTAATAATATTTAAGAAAATGATAACATTAGGACAGAATGAAATATCTGATTAATGCTTAACTTTGTACAACTCGAATATAAACTTTAAAAATATTAGAAATTATAACATTTGAGTGCATATAACGTTTGTACATTAAGATGAATTGCATGCTATCCACTTCCTCTTTGCACTTTCAGTCACCTTAAATAAACAAATATATACAGCCTTAACAGAACAACAGTGCATCCAAAGCAAATGTGCATTTTAAATTATTTCTCCTGGCCAAGTCTTTTTTTTTTTTTTTACTTGACATTTTATATTAGCATTTATTATCATTCTCACCCTTTCTTGGACAGTTTGTAGTTCTCTGAACCAAACAAGTAACAGGCTTAGATTGAGAGAGCAAAACCGCTTAGGAAAAACAAAAACTTTTTAAATGGTTGGTACAAGTTCCCTTGTTTAAACCATTTCATGGTCAAAGATGAGAAGGAAACTAACTCTGCAAACTAACTCTACTCATTGGCAATGCTTGGAAATCATACTGGTGCAGGCTGGGGGAAAGTCCATGCGTTTGGCAATCTGGGAATGGGTATTTAAATTGCGCTTTGCTCTCTCCTGCTTCCTTCAGGAAGATGAATCCCACCCCTGCCTCCTTCCTCACTGTCCCTTCCCCATCTCCCACCCCCGAGCTCAATGTAACACTTTGCTCTTTTCACAGTTTCTCATTACTAAGTTTTAAAAACATTGCCTAACTGGTAATTACAATCTGAAACAATTCTTTTGGGGGAGCCCTGGGCTATCGCTGGATGGTAGGTAATCTTTCAGGAATGTTAAGAGAGAAGGGAGGGAACATAGATGTGAAAGAAATCTCTGGGCACAGGGACCGGAATCCCTCTTCCCTGCTTCTGGACTGGCCCCTATGTCCCCATCCTTCTGAGGGGCCCACCACCTCCCCTCCCGACTTCAGCCTCTGCTTCTTGGCTCACTCCCCCTTCTCCGCACCTCTTACCTTACTTATATAGCTTCCCATCCCCTACTCGCTTTTTGTTTAACTGGAAAATCACCTTCCCCTTAAGAGGGGATGTCTGAATTTTGGCAAACTCTGTTCAAAGAAATCAATTAGAAACAGACCCCACAGAAGGGCCTTTCCTGGGTTACCTCCAGCCTGGTTCATACACCTCAGCGTCAGCCCCCTCAGAGGCAGGCCTGGTGGTTTCTCATTATCCTTCAGGGGGTTCCATTTGGGCTCATTCTTGTCATTCCATCCATACCAGTTCCCCTTTCCCCTACCAGAAAAAGCAACAGTAAAGGCAGCGACCTGAGCCCCCTTGAGTGAGATGCCGGTTGCCGGCTCCCTGTACTGGCAGAGGCCAGGGCAGAGCCCGGTATACAAGCAAGTTCTTCTAAAGGCAGGGCCCTTCCTGGCTTTCTTATTCTCCGTGCTAATTCCTCTATTGGAACACTCTCTGCTCGGGAGGTCACAAGGCACAGGCTAGGACATGGTCGGAGAAAACCCCACCTTCTTTGCATGGGTAGAAAACAATCAAACCAAGACGTGGTCAAAGGTGATTCTTCCTCCCACACTGTTTCTCTTCTTAAACTATACATTTTTCAATCCATGGAGCGGTTGAGCACCAGGTCTGCGTCTCCCCGCCCCCCACCTCCTATCAAAACCTGTGAGGCACACAAGGAAATCCAAAGCCACAATAATAAAGAAAAAGGAAAAAACAACAACAACTAAAGAAATCCTCCTTGGCTTGTTTTTCCTGGGTGGCCAGGCAAGGTGTGAAAATCCGTATCTCCCTCGGGGCTGGCAGGTGGAAGGTTCTGGGAAGGCTGAGCTCCCTCCTCTCCCACCCGGCTGCACGTCCAGGCTGTTCCTCCCACCCTCTGCCTCCTCCGAGGCCAGCTCCTCGGCCTCTCTGCAGTCAGGCCTCCCCTGCCGTCAGGGGCCAAGGCGGCAGGAAAGGCGCCGCTACCTGCAGCCGCAGGACTCCACCACCATGTCCTCGTACTGCTTGTAGACCACGTTATTGCCCGCGTCGATGTACAGGATGCTGATGGGAGTCAATTTGGTGGGCACACAGCAGCTGGGCGGGGTGGAGCCGGGATCCATGGAGTTCATCAACGTCTGGATGATGGCGTGGTTGGTGGGCTCCAGGTGCGAGCGCAGCGGGAAGTCGCACACGCCTTCGCAGTGGTAGGCCTCGTACTCCAGGGGCGCGATAATCCAGTCGTCCCAGCCCAGCTCCTTGAAGTTCACGTGCAGGGGCTTCTTGCTGCAGCGCAGCCTCGACTTCTTGCCGTGCCGCTTACCGTGGCGGCTGGCGAAGGCTGTGCGCCGCCGCCGCCGGCCGGGCGAGGGCAGCCAAGGCCCGGCGTCCGCGGCGCCCGACGGCGGCGGCCACGACCCCTCGGCGCCGGCGCCGCCGGGGCCCGCGACCTCGGCCGAGCCCAGCTGTTCGCGCATCTCGGCGAACAGGTTCTTGCGCTGGGATCTGGTGAACACGACGAGCAGGGCGCGCTCCTGGGGGGGCCGCACCCTCCGGCCGAAGCCCAGACTCCGCAGGTCCGGGGGCGGCGGCTGCTGGGGCGCCGGCGCGCGTGCCTCGGCCTCCCCGGCTCCCGGCTCGCCCCACGCGGCCCGCAGCTCCAAGCACAGCTGCTTCCAGGGCTGCTGGCGCAGGCCCTGCCACACGTCGAAGACTTCCCAGCCGGCCCGGGGCGCCCCCTGCGGGTCCAGGGTCCGCGCGTCCAGCAGCAGGGGCGACAAGCAGGGGAAGAGCTGCACGTGGAGCGGCCCGGCCGGTGGCCCCCAGGGCGTTGCGGGCTCCTGGCGAAAGAGCCGCAGCTCCGCGCCCACCAGCTCTTCTTTGTCTGAGAGCGTGGACACATCAAACAAATACTTCTGTCTCCGGAGAGGAGTGTGCGAGAGATCGTCTGCGAGATAAAAAATCATTACAGTCAGTTTCACTTAAGGGGGAGATCAGCCCGGTGCTCTGCGGCCGCGCCCGGGAGGAAAAGGGCGGGCAGCGGGGCAGGCCGGCTGGGAGTCCAGCTCGGCCAGCCCGGGGCCTGACCACCCCGGCTCCCCGCCCGGGCCCGTGCGCAGCTAGGGGAGGAGGAGCACCACTGCAGGCCTCCCCCCACCCCCGCACCACCCCCTCACCCCCCGGTCAGCCCGGGACTCCCAGGGCGGAAGTCGGTGGCTGCTGGAGCGGCAGCTGCGGCGGCGGCCTCCCGGGTTTTCCCCCAGGAGCCTGCGTAACCACTAATGTGCCCTTTGTGGTCGTGGGCCCGGGCCGCGCTTCCCCCAGGCCTCCTTTCGGCTGACTGGCTCGTCGTTCTCATCATTCACGTCTCGGTCCAAATGTCGCCTCCTCCGAGAGGCCATCTTCGACCACCCCGATCTAAAGTAGCCTCCCTCGGACACTATCACAGGACCCGGGTTTATTATCTCACCCCACTTAGCACTATCTACGGTGACCTCGTTTCTATTTGTCTCCTTAGTGGTCTTTCCCAGCAACACCCTGCCCCGCCTCCACCGGCCCATAGGAGCTAGGACCATGTCCTGTCCTTCGTACCGCAGCCATGCCTGACCTGGAGTACCTGCTGGTCAGTAAGTGGAAACTTCCAGACCAGTTATTCTCACTCTGGGTGCCCCTTATAATCATCCAGAGAATTTAAAAATTACCAGTGCCAGGGCTTGCTTTAACCAATTGAGACAAGGTCTCTGGACAGAGCCTGGGTACTGGGTTTTTGCTAGATTTTGTTTGTTCATTTTGGGTTTTGTTTTTGTTTTTAAGCTCCAAGATGATTTGAAGATGCAGCCCTAGTTAGACCTCCTGGTCTCGGGGAGCGTTGCTGCCCCTTAGACACTTTTGCTGAAGTATTTAGGCCCAGCACAAAGCTGACAGAATGAAGATCTGCTTTGGGATTGCTTGCTTGCTTGCTTGCTTGCTTCCTTTTTCAAATTCACCAACCATTTTAACAACCTACAAAAGAGCAACCAAGCTTTCAGAAGTCTGCCGGCGGGGGGTGGGGGTGTGGGTGAGGCAAAAGAACACACACACACACACACACACACACACACACACCAGGCAACTATCCATTGAGAAGACCCTGCAGTCAATGAGAAATACATCAGGAGAAAACCTCAAACACACACACAGTGACATTCTCCCCTCCACCCACCCACCCAACTTGAAATCTTGCTTTGGAACTAATCTTTTGAAGATTAAATTTTTGGTTACAAATAAGAAAAAGAAATTTAGGGCACATAATTGGGGGGGAGGTGCAGGGAATAACAGGCTTTTAAGATCCAAGATGAATTCTTTGGGACCAAGGCAAAACTTGACTTCTTTTTTGACGCATTTGTGCATGAAGCCAACCCCACTTCAGTGTGCAAGGCGGAAAGCTAACCAGATTTTCCTGGGCTGCCTTCTCATAAAATATTTACAACCCAGCAAATACAAAAATCCCCAAAGCCCCCAGCTTTCCCCAGAAGCTAGTAAAGTTTGGTTCGATTTCAACAGTAAAAGTGTCACTGGGTCCCGGTCAGACCCTCACTGCCTGTCCGATGTAGCCCCAGGGCACTGGACCTGGAGCCTCAGCCAAACCCAGTCCCCACTACGGGCTGCCTGCAGGGCAGGCTACCTCACTCTCAGGCACATGTCCCAACCTGAGATGGAGCTGTGGGAAGGGTTAGAGAGGTGAAGAGGGAAAAGCTGCTGGAGGCGGTTGATTTATGGAAGCCAAGACCTTCAAACCGACCAGGGTCACATTAAAATCAGTGGGAACTCAGCACACTTTCTTCTCCTCCTTTAAAGAAACCTGCGTCTGACAACCTTCAGCCACCACCCAGATCTCTGGACCTATTGCCTTAGGCTTCACTTTCTTGCCTCTCATATTTCTCTCTCCCCCAACAAAGGATGTGATGAGAGGGACAAACCGAAGGCATTTGCTGCACCAGCTAAGTATTGTGAGGGCTGACATATTTTTCATCCTTACTTTATCTGCAAGCACAGACCAGTTCTGTGAGGTAGATAGTTCCCATTTTACAGGCGGGAAAACCAAGGTTTGGAGAAATTAAGTTGATTACTGAAGTCTGACAGCTAGTAAGTGGTAAAAGTTGAGATCCAAACTTAAGTCTATTTAATTCCAGAGTTGGAACATTTAGCCACTAAGCCCCACTGCCCCATTGCCTCTCTATTGGAGTGCAGGTAGTAGAGTTTAAAAGCAACCAGCAATGGCTGGGGTATGAGGGATGGGGGATACAGTCCAAACTACATTCGCAGGCCTTGCTGGGAATAAAACATGGACGCCAGAAGGAAATCATTTCCATCTCTGCTTACATAACTGTTAAGACAGTTTGTCACTGGCTGGAGAGCATAGGAAGGTGTAAAGGGTAATTTATTTCTCTCTCATGAAACATGGAGAAATCAGCCTTCTTTTGTTTTTACTCTTTTTCTAAAAAAGTGGGGGCTAATAATGGTTAGTCTGTATGGCCGAGTCACATTTCTCTGGTCCTCAAGAATGGTCAGAACAGAGGAAAGCATCTGTAGAGGGCTCTGCTGATTCTGCAGGCTTGGGATTTCTGATGATCTTTCTAGCAAGACCAGCCAGCTCGTAATCTTTCCAGGGCTCAAGGAAAGAGTGCAAATGGGGACTTCATTCTGTAACCTGCCCCCTTCCCTTTCCATACCAGCTCCATCCCACAGCTTGAGCAGCCACGCCTGCATGACTGTGGACACCCTTGCTCACAGTTCCGGGCTGCCCAGGCATGTTTCACTGGTGTCCATACACTCTCTGCAGGACAGACCCAATGAAGCAGCTGCCCGGGCCCTAAAAGGGGGCCCTGGGCTATTTGGGCAAGAGCTCTATGGTTTGGGTACCACAGTAGAGTAGTAGCTCTCAAGGCCACTAAACCTATAAGCGTCCCTAAATCTGCAAGATAAGCATCCCATCATACAGCATCACCCTTGTTAGAAATAGAACTTCTCACTTCTCTCAGGCCCCAGGGGGTTGTTGTGGAGCCCAGAATTTGCATTTTTCTCAGTTCCCAGGTAATGCTGATTCTGCTGGTCTGGGATCCCACTTTAAGAATCACTAATTGAGATGAGCATGTTCCCTTGGCTCTTTAGATTTCCCCATTTCCCCACCTTGTGGATCAGGCGCCACTGGGGGCCGGGCAAAACAGGGTCCTCCAAAGCACAGGACCCAGGGCAGGGTCTAAGGTGGTACTCACCAGAACCAAGTCACTATTTCTCTCAGCTCCTTTTTGCCCCCACCCCACAGCCACCCCCACATTTTTGTTTTACTCTTTCTGCCACATGTACTCTCACTGGGTCTCCAGAACCTCTAACCCCTTAACAGAGGGTCCAAGAAGGTGGCAACTCCGCACAGCTCTCCTACTGACTACATTCCCCACCTGTCTGGACCTGCTCTGGAGCCATGAATCACAGAAATAGCCCAGAGGAGGCATCCGACCTGGGGAGTGCACACACCACCAGCCCCTGTGACCCTGAAGATACTTTGCCTGCTGACCTGGCATCAAAAGGCCTGGCCCTGCCACCATGGCCACCTGTGGGTGGGAAGCCAGCCCTTCACATTCCCTTCCACAAGCCTCCTCTCCCATTAAGTCCTGTGTAAATGAGGGCTGAAGTCCTTTATAAATTGGGGCCGATAGCATCAAATGATCCTCTCTCCCATCCCCCTCCCTAGAAACATGCACTTTTCATTTGGTCTGTGGCACTTTTTTTTTTTTTTTTTAACAACTTGGAAGTGAATCCTAAGCTTTAGGCCTTTAAATTGAAATCAATCAGTAATAAATCATGGGAGTTTTTACTTTGCTTTTAATTTGCATGGACCTGGTTTGTTACAGCTTGGCTCAAACCCAGTTAACTCAGTGTTTGCTGTGTATTAGACAGAGCTACAGACCTTTCAAGTTACAATTGCTGAATTTGTGCTTATCAATTTTCCCAGGTGGGTGGATAGAGGAAGGAGGGGAAGGAGAGGAGAAGGAAGGAACAAACTATCTGCATATTTGAAGAAAAGTCTTCATAAATAGGTCAGCCTTTTTTGAATTAAGAGCAAGTTGGTAAAAGGCTGAGGTGAGGAGACCTCAAACATGCACATCTGGTATGGAATTTGATAAACAATTTTTAAAAAGAAGCAAATGAGGACACGGGGGAAAAAGAACTAATCACTTGCAAGGTAGGGACTATAACACCCATTTTAAATGAGAAAATTGGCCTAGGAAGGTAAAGTCATCAGTGCAGGTCGAAGCCTCAGTGCTTGGCTGGAGGAAGCTAAGAAACACACCAGATCAGAAAGGAAAGGATGCTCAGGGCACCAAACACCGGGCACCCGGGAACATGAGCCCCAGGAGCGCAGCCTCAGCGAGAGACGCGCAGCGGCAGGGAATGTGTCTTGAGGGTCCCCCAGGGCTGTTCCTGCTGGGGCCAGCTCACCTGGGCCACCCTGCTGAGGGTTTCCGAAAACCCGAAGCTTTATTTGGTTTGGGGCGGGAAGGGCCCGCACTGCATTTTTTCCAAGACATCTCTGAGATATGTAGGCTGCTTGAGGTCCCTCTTCAGAGTCCTTGCGGGATTTTCTGTCACTCGTCGCGCCGAGGGTGCCCCGCGGCCCCAGCTCTCTCAGAGAGCTCCTCCGTGCGCGTCGGGCTCCCATCCTTTGAATGGCCAAGCCTCTGGCAGGCCCGTACCCGCCTCTACCCGCCACCCCGCCACGCGTCCCACCCCACGTCCTCCGAAAGCGCAGATCTAGGGGTGCGACTAGGCGGTGGCTCAGAGAGCCGAGATGATAGTGGGCTTTCCCACGCCCACTTCCCTAGGTGGAGGGATGGGAGGGGCGGGATCGGCACCCATCTTTACAAAGAAAACTCCAGATGTCTTTGCAGTTAAGCCTTTCCCCCAACCCCCGTCATTTTCGAGCCAACAGCAGCACTGAGCGCTTCTGGGGCGCGCCTTTGCGGCAGGCACGTGCTCAGGGCTTTGATGGGCTCTGTCCCTGAATCCTCACCGCGGGGTGTGAGGCCCGTTCTACCGTTACACTCATTTATAGATGAGGAAACTGGGGTTCTGCGAGGTATCTTCACTTGCCCAATGTCCTGCAGCTAGTGAAGGGCAAGATCTGAAGGTCCTAATTCCTAAGCCCTCCGACCTGCGGCCACGCCCCCTTCCACGGCTCTGATTGGGCGGTGGTGCAAAGAGGGAGGGAGGACACGCGACACACATTCATCACCAGTGCCATCAACTCCCGGCGAACTGGGTGCCCCCGGGATCTTCTTTTTTCTTCCTTTACTAGAAGGAAGAAGATCGCCACGCAGGGATTTCATGGCTAGATTTGGAGTCGCTTGTTCCCTAGATCACTCAGCTTCAACACTGCCCTGAGGTGCCAAAGTCTACAGGTTGGAAATAGAGTCCGGTGTACAGGGTGAGTAAAAATGAGCCACCAGCCCTCTCCCCTGGGGTGTGAAGGCCTCTGAGTACTTCGTGCTCCAACGATTACCCTCTCCTGGGACACAGTAATAACCTAAGCCTCCCCCTGTATTCTTGTCCTGAATCCTGGCCCTGTTGAGATCTGTTGCAAACTGCTGAGCTCACTAAGCATCCTCACTGAGGGGCAGATTCAGGAGGCAGTCCACACAATTCAGCCTCTACTGGGTGCTCTGGCTTGACCATCCAGAACAAAAATCGTAATAGTAAACACTGGTGTAGCAATTACCATCTGCTGTGCATAATCTAAATTCTCATAACTCACTTAAGCCTCAAAACTAACTATGGAAAAGAAAAGGATATCATTACTATGCTCATGTTATGGACCAGAAAACTTAAAATACAGATTGTTGAAGAGTAACTTGTCCAAGATACGAAGAGGTAGACATGGCAGTCTGGCTCCAGTATCTGTGCCGTCACCCTGGACATCCCAGCCCTTGAACTCTGTGTTTGGCAGAAACCCTGAGAAGGCTCCTGCTCTTTCACGCAGCCCATGCTTGGGGGAAGGGCCTCAATCTCTGGTCTCCTAGAGTAAATCACTTCCTAAACAGCAGAACTGAAGGGATGTTAACAACTGGAGTTTTGAACGAAAACTTACAGGGAAACAATTCTCTCATCTACAAAATGAAGATAACACCAGCTCACAGAGTCACTGGAGGAGGGGTAGCAAATGAGAGAAAGAGTAGGAAAGATATTTATCTGAAGACATGTGCAAATATTGG
The DNA here is from genome assembly GCF_054177405.1 of Leptonychotes weddellii. Classification (NCBI taxonomy): domain Eukaryota; kingdom Metazoa; phylum Chordata; class Mammalia; order Carnivora; family Phocidae; genus Leptonychotes; species Leptonychotes weddellii. Next base: position 134,617,081 of record NC_138372.1, read on the forward strand.
TTACTACTGACAACATGGAATTAGCACAGGAATGTAGAGTCTAAGAGACATAGATTTGAAACCTGATCTGTGACTTATTGACTGGGTGACCCTGGATACTCTAGGTCACATAATCTCTCCCAGACTCATATGCCTCATCTGTAAAATGGGAGAACCATCCCCCACTTTGCAGAGTCATTGTAAAGGTCAGAGTCAAGGCACCCATGGCCGGTTGTGCGTGACACACAGAAGCGCCCAGTGAATGCAGTCAATATCGCTATAACTGCCTACATCCAGGTAGGCAGAAGATGCACCTATACTCCTCTTGGCCTTCTTTGAGGAGAGGCAATCCATTTATTTCGGCAGGACTTCTAGAAGTGAATGAAGGAAAGGTGCTGGGCAGAGGGGTAAAGAGAGAAGCACGGACTTCCAGTTCCTATTCATCTGAGGTCCAGGGAAGTGTAAGGCCCACAGGGGTTGTGGCCTCACCCCCATCACATGGATCCATCTCAGTGCCCCTGTGTCATTATGTCATCCACTACTGAGGTCTCTCACACAACTTCCAGGTGAACAACGAACCTCCAGCCAGAACCTCATCAAGGATAGGTCCCTCCCAGCAGGTTCCCTCCTCTGTGGGCTCAGGGCCAGCGCTAGCCCAGATGCTAATCCATTTGGCTCCCTGGCTGGGCAGATGCAGCCCTGAGAGGCCTGGGGGTTGGTCTCCTTGCCCCACTCCTCACCTCCCACTGTGGAGCCCTTTTGGCAGGGAGGAGGCACGATCTGTCCACAGAGCCAATCTGGGCTGGGGATGAAGATGACATTCCGGATGTTCTTCAACCGCAAAGGGCCAGGCACATTTGGTGGGGAGATGGGCTGTAGCAATGAATGGCCCCTGAGGCTGAGTGCAGGGCCCAGATGCAGAGCAAGTCGCCTGAGAAAGCCCAGTCAGTGGGCAGGTGTGTGTCTCCTCACCACACACTCACCCGCGCAGCTTCTCTCTGGATCTCTTGGCTTCCTGTGTTTTCTCCAATAGCGTGCCCTGCGTTTCTCAGCTTCTTTCCTCCTTTCAAAGATCAGAGAGGCCCAAGGCGGGTCCTCCACGGAATCTGGAGAGGCTTTTCTAGTCTTTCTCCCAAAGCTGGCAGACGGCGCCCTCCTCCCTGCAAGAAGCCTGGGGCTTGTGAACCCCACAGGATTAAGCAGGCCTGGTGGCCCGCCTGGATCCCACAGAGAAATCCTAGTGTTAGTGCACCACGCTCTGGCCCAGCCAGAGGCAAATGAGTGAGGGTGGGAGGGGAGGGAAGGAGAACCCCAGATGCCACCCAGCGGAAGGCAAACTTCGGGGGCCCTCCTAGCCTCAGCACAGCCTTCTGTGGCAATAAGGCCAGGTTCTGGTGGGAGACAAGGACCAGCCCTCTCCCCTGAGCACTGGACACTGCGCAACCCCAGCAGGACTCCCAAGGCACTTCAAGGAGATTCTTTTGTTTCTCTAAGATGAAATGGATTCCTTGTCAAGTGGGGTCCAAGAACTTAGTGCGAAACCTCGTGGCCACGCGTTCTTGAGAGGGGTTCAAGAACCAGTGATTCGAAGCCGAGATCAAGAACACTTCGCGGGGCTCTCTTTTCAGGGCAGTCTCACCCAGGGCTTCCAGAATCTGAATTTGACACCACTGCAGATGAAATCCAAACGGAAGCCCGGTTCTATTGCCACAAGCTGTACCCTTCTCTCCCCACCTTTCCGCCGGGTACCCATGTCCTCCGAAGGTCACTGCCCTTCCCTTGGAGCTGTGCGTGCAGGGCCCGGACCGGGTGATGTGCCAGGGGCCGCCCTCGCTGCACTGCGGACCAGCAGGGTCACTGGGAGCCCACTGGAGCCACACAGGCCCAGGGTTGGAGGGAAGGAGGAAATGCTGCCGCGAAGCAGCCTTCAGGGGTGGAATACGATCAGGCCTTTCGACTAGAGAGTTTCGAGATCAAAAGTAGAAGAAAAGGTTCCCGTTTTATTTGGTTTCTCCTCCACGACCAGTTCTCGGGTTTGCAGGTGGGGAGAGGGGTTCAAATTGGCGTGTTGTGTGGACAGGAAAGGACTTGAATGCCCAGGGCTCCTGTGCAAGAGAAACCTCAATGGTGAGCTCTTGAAAGTTTTGGGCCGGGCGCGGCTTCTGAAGGAGGGGTAGTGGAAACTCTGCTCCACTGCGCTCACCTTGGGCTGACTTCCGAACTAACGTCGCAGCAGAATGAGATTCGCGGTGGCAGCTGTGGACCATCGTCTAACATTCAATTTCCCTCCCCACGGGGCGCGGGAGCCACAGTCTACTGGGAAGTGGGATGAGGGCTGGACCGAGGTGCCTGGAAGCCAGATTTGCAAAGCAGGCGCACGGATTTTCTTTGGTTCCTACTTTCTTTAAGGAGGGCAGGGGGGCGTGTAAACCACCGGGATCCCAAAGCCAACCCTCCGCGCTGCTCCTGCCCCCACTTTCTGCTCGGCTCGGTCAGCTAAACCGCTTCCGACTGGGCCAGAAGCCCGCCCTTCTCCTCTCCAGCACGCCCACTACCGCGTCCCTAAGCCGAACTCCGCCCCCAGACCCCCGGGCCGCGGGCGGCGCGGCGCGCGCATCTTCTGGAAAGCTGGACAGTGCGGCCGGGCGCCTGCAGCGGCTCACGCCACGCCGACCCAACCCTCGGCCCCCAGCAGCGCTAATGGACTGTCCTGGAAGGCAGAGGACAGCAACCCTGGAACCCATTAGGCCGACGAGGACCTATTTAATTCCTATAAACAGAAGACACCACTTAACCGCCATTGAGCTTAAAAATAAACAGCCAGGGCTTTAAGAGAGGCGGGGGTAGGGCGGGGAGGGGCGGGCAGGGAGGCGGTTGGTGCCAAGCAACGAAAGGACGCGGAGGACCCACGTTCGCGCTAACCACACCTCGCGGCCTCGGCTGGGATACCGTCCCCGGGTCTAGAGAGCAGCGTTTGCCCAGGGTTATTCCATACCCGAGGATTTATTGAACTAATGCCCTTCACTTTACTTAAGAGCCCCCCGGGATTATTGTTGATGCGCTCTGCATCGTTTACTGCTCGCAGCAGTCCTGCCAGGAAACCGTTTTCGTTCTGTCCTATCTCTACCATAACATCTTTCTCCCACCTCTGCGTCCCCTTCTCTTCTTCCCCTGTCGCCGCCCCAGGAAAACGGCACCAATTGCAAGGAGGCGTGCCTCCAGAACCCGGAGAACTCCGACTGGGAAAAAACCCGGTTGCGTTAGGACCACCTCCTGGGCAACGCCCGCGTTCCCTTCGGGTCCAGGCGGCGCGCAAACTCGCAGGTCGCGAGGGGGAGGTTTCCTGTCTTCATTCGGTTTGCGGAACGAGGGATTCTCAAGGCCTGCCGTGGGCTGTGGTTTAGGTAATTTTTGTTTTGTTTTGTTTTGTTTTAATGTGGAGAAAAGACAAGGATGTTTGAGCACGTTTTTCGATCCCCTCCCCCACCGGCAACTCTACCGCGCAAACTCCCAGAGAGCCCAAGCGCCTCCCGCGCTGGGGAAAACGTTCGGAGTCCTTTTCAAATTAGCCTCCCCTGCAGAGGAAGCTCGCCTGAATTCTGGCCCCACTTGCACTTTCGCTGCAGAAGGTACTAGGTGTTCCTAACTTACTTGCTAAGGTGGCCCTTGTAAGAGTCTTGTAAGGCAACCCTTAAGACCTTAGGGATGGGGGTGACAGTAACTGATACTTAACAACAAGCCAATGGCTAAGGCGTTTGTGGTTTGTGGCCTTTAAAATGTTTTAATGATTGCAACCAGAAGAGAAGAACAAACTCCTTCTTTAAGGCTTCCTTCCGTCACCCCAGGCCTTTTTCCGGGACCTTCCAGTCCACAGGCCTGATAGAAGATCATGAACCTGGACAGCAATGCAAACCCCACGCCGGCGCGCACGCGGGCGCGCTCTCACACGCACACTTGAATGCTCAGCAATCCTTTTCCAAGGCTGTTCCCTCTTTCCGGGGAAATAAAGCCTAGATTGGAACCTTCTGCCGGCTTCCTCACTTGGCCGTCTGGTCTGCATTAGTGTTTTTATAAGGGACTCAAACAAATCGAATACAAGGTCACCAAATAATTAACAGTTGTGAATTCCCTCCGTCCCCATTAAAATACTTCCCTGCTTATATTTCATTTTCCGTTTGCCAACGACAACAGGGTCGGGGCAAAAGCGCTTCTGCGTTGATTACGCCACTCTGCGGCCCAGGTCCACCCAGAAACTCGCTGTTTTGCATAAACATGCTGTCCCAGACGAACTTCAATCGCGAGGGAGCTCTGCAGCTCTTAGAATACCCTCCCCGCAGCACGGCTAGCCCAGTTGTCCTGCCCTGCCCCCAGATAATCGCGACCCAGAAGGTAAACCAAGAAGCCAACAATGGGCGGTGGCAAACTTTTCAGCGATTCATTTCTAGGGTGTCAAGTTCCGATGTTCCGATATTCCGATCTCGTTTTTGGTTTTTATCTGTTCCCTACTGCCTCCTTTCTGAAAAGGCTATTCTAACAACAATAACCAGGGAAAAAAAATTTTAGGAGTCTTCTTATTTCCAAATCATCTGGAAACCGAACTCGCAGCAGTATTCCTAGACTCATTTGGTTTCTTCCCAAACCAAGGGGGAGGTTTCTTCCCCCCTTGTTGGAATTATGTGGCACTTCTCACTCCATAAACGGAAAGTCTGAGGTTTGTTTCTCTCTTTCTCTCCCCCTCTATCTCTCAGCCACGTTGAATTCACAGAAATTCCAACTGTCTGCCTTTCTCAGGCCCCAGGGTTGGGGCCCTAGGGCTCCAGTACCAGCGGCCTTTTAATGGTTCCACCATGCACTAACTGTAATTTCTCTATATCCAACCTGATCCATTCTGATCTTATAACTGCACCAACACACACCTGCACACACTTTCCATCTTTGTGGATTCAAAATCATTTTAAGAGAACAATATGGAGGAATATTTAAAGATCAGGGATAGCAGGGTTTGTGCCTTTCCAGAGAGCACAAAGAGGAAGCAAAGCACAGCACGGATCCGGACCCTCAAATCCAAAGTTCCACTCCAACTCCAAACTGGATCTTAAGAAATCACCGAAGAATATTAGACCAGATGGGAAATCTGCCCATTTTTTTTTTTTAACTTCTGCTTCCTGTCACCATCCTTAGAAACCTCCTCACCCTTTACCCTACCCGTGTAGTGCCATAGTTAAGCATGCAGGATCTAGAATTGGATATGCGCTTCACCCCTCTGTATGACCTTAAGCAACTTGCTTAACTTAACCTCTTTGTCTTCCTTAATTCACCTGTAAAACAGTGATTATAGCACTTTCCCCAGGGGTTGTTGTTAGAATTAAATGAAATAATTCAGGTAACAGATTTTAGCACAGTACTTGGTATGCAGTAAATGCTCAATATATGTTGGTTAGTATTACCCCTGGATGTTTGGAGAGCAAATCGAAAGGATGGACATTTAGAAAATAAAACTTGCAGTAAGTTCTCCTCTTTGGGTGTGTGTGTGGAGGGGGGGGAAGGTGGCAAGGGTGAGGTAATAGAGAACGTGCTATCTTCATAGACGCAAAGCGCTCTTCATTCACTTCCGACTGATTTTTATCCCTGCTTGCCCACTCTTAATCTCAAGCCTGAGGGGTAACTTTTGAGCTTCCGGGGTTCCCGGGCGAGGAAGGCTATTTACAAATATTGTACGTGAGCAAGGAGTTCTTGCCTCCTGAACAGGCTTCAGAATTCCTTCCATTTTCTTTGCTCCTCCCCCTGAGGGTCCCCAGCTCCGCCAAGCCAAGCCTGCCGCACTCGACGGCGATTTAAACATCCCCGAGGCAAGGCGCCAAGTCAGCGCGGCTGGCCCAGCTCTCGGCTGGCCGCGGCTCTTTCCTCCTTGCCCCGCCATCCACGGGGTGGGGGAGGGGATGTAGGCGGGTTTAGCGCGGTTCAGAGTCCCCACGTGAGAGGGGCGGAAGTCCTCGCGGGGAGCCGGGGATGCGCGGCTGGCGGGTCCCTTCCATCACGGGAGACTAGACACCGTTTGATGTGTTATGACATGAACCCTCAATTAGATCGCTGAGTTGAAACACTCCAATCAGGGGCCCGATGCTAAGCAAGCCCCGGAAGGTCCAGCCCGAGGTCACCGCCGGTGACACATCAAATCAAAATCAGTGAGAGGGAAAGTGAGGCTTTCCCTTTATCAAGCTGGCGCTGTAGCCCGCAACACACCCCCTCCTCTGCGCGCCCCCTCCTGCCTTGGGCTCCGCACTCCTTCACCCCCGAGCGGCGTGCGGCGAGCCGCACAGCCTTCCCAGCCAACTGACTGCCCTTCTTTGCGTTTGCTGGGAACCTGAGAGCGTGGAGGAGACCGTGCCTTCGAAGCTGCGGTCCAAGTGATCACTCCTCGTCTCCTCCGGCTGGGGACCGCGTTCCAGAGTTGAAGCCGACGTCTGGATCTTGGTCCGGCTAGCCTGGAGACCTTGGCTCGGCAACAGAGGTCCCCTGGGCCTGGGCTCGCAGCCAGTCCCTTTCCCTACCTCCGGCGCCCGGGGACGCCCACCGCGGTGCCGGGGGAGAGGATGCAGCGCCCGCAAGGGTGAAGCGAGCCCGCGTCTGCGCGGGACCTGAACTCCCCAGAGACCTCCCACTCCTGCCTGCACGCCCCAGGCTTCGGTAGACACCTCCGAACAGCCTGCAGGGTCTCTTGGTCCCGTGCCAAACTCGCAGGGCGAAGCTTACGAGTTAGGGGTGCCTGCTTGGGGGAGGGGCGGAGATTCTTGCCACTTCCTTTGGGGAAAAGAAAACTTGCGCCCAACCGCCCGCCAGCCTGGGCCTCCGGGAGTCCTTCCCCTGGGGAAAGGCCTCTTGAGCTATTTTCTCTGAGCTTCCTTAGTGTCTCCACTAGGGATGTGCAGGGTAGTCTTTGACTAGAGGAGTAGAGAAGACGGACGGTAAAGACGATTTGGAGGGAGGGAGACAACCGAGGCAGGGCAAAGACTGGTAGGGGGGAGGAGGGGCGAGCTGCGCTGGCAGCACGGGGGTTAGGGATGCAGTTGCAGCACTACGAAGAAGCCGTGTGTATCTGCAAAGGTGACTTTAGTAGTCCTAAAATCACCATAAAATAGCAGGCGTTAATTTGCCGCCCGGACCTTTCAGCAGCTCATGAACCTCTCTGACCTCGGCTGCAGCGGCGAACCGAGCGTGGGCAGGAACCCTGGCCCACAAGGAAGGTGGCTACAAGCGTGGAGGCTGGGGTCTGAAGCCCGGGAAGAGCCCGGGGCTTGGGGGCCTGGGGGCTCTTAGCCTCCTCCGAAAAGCTCCGTGGACGAGCATGTACTCACGGCAGGCGGGGAGGGAGCAGCCCCGTCCGCCTGAACCCTGGCGCTCGCCGGTTCCCGAGCCACCCCACTTTCATTGACCTGGAAGTGGCAGGAAGTGGGAGGCGGGGAAGTGGTCAAAGCCGCGAACCTAAGTCTCTATCCTTAATCTTTTTTTTTTTTTTTAATCTTCTCCTTCCTTTCTTCACGTCCCCTTCCTCCCCTTTCCCTTTTCTTTCCTTCATCTCCCTTCCTTTCCTGTCTCCTTCCACGTTATTGTCTCCCCTCTTTAGGAGCTGAGTTCCTGGCGCCTGTGAATCCCTCCTCAGTTTCTGGGACCAAGGGGAGCTCGAGGTTCTCTCGGAGGCACTCACCGCGCGGACGAACGCGGGTGGCAAGGAGTGGGTGCAGGAGTTTCCGAAGGCGCCCACTCTTGCACCCACGCTCTCAGAGGGGACCAGGGACAGGGACCCTGGGAGCTCAGAGAGAGGAGCGATGCCTGGCTGGAAAGGTGGATGTGCATATCCATGCACCCATATGAATTAAGTACCAACAAATCCCTGGACTTAGTTGCCCTGCCCCTGCCCCGTCCTGCCGGTTGCTGCCCCTGCCCTAGCAGAAACTACTCGCTGGCCGTCTCGCAGCGGTGAGCGCGCTGGAGGAGCAAAAAACGCCCGAGGGCGCGGGGCTCCTGCCGGGCTGATGATCCCCACATCCAGGGCAGGGAAGGGCTGAGAACCCGTGCAGCGGCTGGGTCAGGGCATTGCCCAATGCAGTTCGCGGACTTGTTCCTCGGACCGCGGGACTTGCATCTGCCGGCTTTTCCCCCACCCCGATCGGATGGGAGCTCGGGACTTTCCAACGCTCACTCATGCCCCATGTCCCCCCCCCCAACCCCGCCCCGGCCCGGTCGGCCACGGCAGCTCAGGCCTTGTACCGCGCTCCGCGCACAACCCGAGACCCCGTGGCAAGTGTGCCCTCAGTCCCCGCCGCGGACCCTCTCCAGACCCAGTCATTTGCCTGCCACCTCCCGTCCTCCACGCTTCCTCCACCAGCCACCAGACGAGCGGCCACCGAGCTGCTTTCTGCAAAAGACAAGAGAAAGAAGGAAGGAAGGGAGAAAGGAAGGAAAGGAAAGAAGGAAGCGAGGAAGGGAGGATTGTAAACTGGAATAAAATCTGCAGCCGCATTCAGAAACTTACTGGGCTCGAGAAAAACAATTTAAGAAAAGAAAGGGGGAGGTGTCCAGAGCAGGAGAGGAATTCACAAATGTAGCCTCCTGCCAGAGCCCGAGCAGCGCCGTGGCTGCGGAGCTCCAGGGAGAGAGGCGTGGGGCATCTTCTTTGCCACTTACCTAGTCCCCTGTCTACAAAGCTAGTGATCGTATTAGCCGACTTGGAAGACTGGAAAAAGCTGGCATTGATGCCCAGCTTCTCGGCGATGGAGTAAGTCCTGTAAATTGACAGCATGTACTCGTGGGGCACCACGCGCGGGCCCCTGCCGGGAAGCTCCTGCGCTTGGGGCTGCTGCGGCGGCCGCCGCCGGGGCTCATCCTGTGGCCGCGGTCCTGGCTCGTGGCGCTCCAGGGGCGCCCGGGCCGTGGTACTGTCTCGTGGCGCCCGCGGCATCTTCCCTTCCTTGCGACTTCGCATTCCCTTGGCAGAGCCCAGCTCCGCGGACGACGAGGAGGAGGAGATGGAAGCCTGCTGGAAACCGGGCAAATCCCACAGGAAACTGATGAGGAAGACGGCCGACAGCAGGACTCTAGGAGTATCCATGGCGAGCGAGTGGCAGCGTCTCCCGGAGAGGCGGCGGCGCAGGGCGCGAGGGGCACGGAGCGGCTGGACAGCGGCCGGGGCCCGGCTCCTCGCGCGGACTCCGAGTGCAAGGAGCCGGGTCCCAGCCACACAAACTCCGGCCCTGCCACGCCCCCTCCCGCCCCTCGCCGGGAGGGGAGGGGAAGGAGGGGAGGGGAGGGGAGCGGAGGGTGGGAGGAGAGGCGGGTGGTGCGGCCAGGAGGTGTAGGGGAGAGGGGCCGCCGTGTGTCGGTGTGGCTGGGAGGCGCAGCGCCCCCGCGGGACGCGCGCGGGGTTGCCGGGCGGCGTGCGCAGAGCGGGCCCAGAGCGCTGGGCGGGGGAAGGCGGGCGCGGTAGCCCGGCGGCGGGGAGGCCGGGAGCATCCACAGCGCCAGAGTCCCCCGAGCACTGTCCGAAGCTCGGTCCCCCCGGGGCGCCGCGCGGGCCCTAGGGCCTCGCCGGTCGCCTCCACTGTCCGGGGAGCGTGCAGCCCGGGAGGAGGGAAGCGGCGGCGGCGTCCCCCAGAGACGGCTCCCGGCCGGCGCCTCTGCAGCGGACTGCGCTCTGGCTCCGGGTGGTGGTGGTACCGTCTTTCCTCGGCCCCAACCTCCAGGCCGGCCGTTCACAGCCTTCAGGGGCCAGCCCGGGGCCAGCGAAGCCTCGCCGCGTCCCAGGCGCAGGGCCCAGCCCCGAACAGCCCCATTCTCTCGGTGGGGTACCGCTCTCCACAAAGACAGGGCGTCTGTTCCCGACCCTCGAGGTCAGGCAAAGGCCACGAGTCTTTAGAGTCTGGATGGATGCTAAAAGCTGCCGCGCTCTACTGCAGGCCCCAGCCTCTCTTCTCGCAGTCCCCAGCCTCTTCTGACGCTGGCTTTAGCCGGTTCTTTTCTCCTCGGTCTGCTCCCCGGGTCCTCTTTCCTCTCGCGGCCTGGCCCCCGCCTCCACGGCATCCCCATTTTCTTTCTCTTCTTGCCCTCCCGCCTTCAATCCTTTCTCCTTCCCTAAGTTCCTTCTGCATTCCAATCCCCCTTTCCCCAGCCTGCTTTTCTTCGCACATTGCCCTCCCATCTCTGCCCTCCCACCCTCTCCCCCCGCCGCCTCCCCCTCCTCTTTCAGTGGACCCCTCCCTTTGCAGCTCTTCCCCAATCTGTTTCTCTTCAGCCCAGCCTCGCCCCATCACGAGTTTCCTTTATCTGTCCCCAGATTCCCCGTGCGTGTCTTCCCCGCCCACTGCCTCGTTCACTCCCGGGCCTGAGCGCTGGAAGTCAAGGCGGAGGGCCGCTTCTCTCCCACAGTGCTCTGTGCCCTGGAATGCTAGGGACGTAGAGTCTCCTTGTGCATTTATTGGGTGTCCCGCCACCAACCGCAAAATGTTCTCCTTTCGTCTCCCTACAGCTCTGTGAAGTTGGCCTTACTATTTTCACTTTCACAGATTTAAAAAATGAGACAGACAGGGGATGAGTGACTTTTCCAATGACACTCAGCCCAGAGGACGTGCAGCCAGGGACAGAACCCACAGCCAGGACCCCAAATCCAGGGTTCCCATTCCAGCATAGAAGAATTGCTCGCCCACCCAGTATCTCTCATTCTTTTTTTTTTTATATTTTATTTATTTGTTTGTTTATTTATTTATTTATTTATTTGACAGAGAGACAGAGAGCACAAGTAGGCAGAGGGGCAGGCAGTGGGAGAGGGAGAAGCAGGCTCCCCGCTTGAGCAGGGAGCCCTAGGTGAGGCTCCATCCCAGGACCCCAGGATCATGACCTGAGCCGAAGGCAGAGGCTTAACCAACTGAGCCCCCCAGGCACCCCAGTATCTCTCATTCTTGACTTTTTCTTTTCTTTATGGTTTTATTTGCTCTCAGATGATTTCCTCTCACACGCTTTTTATGTGTGTGTTCCCAATCTTCTGTTCCCCTCTCACTGTTGCTTTTCCCTGCCTTTTTCTGTCCCTGCACTGTCCACTCACCTGACTGCAAGGGGATGAAGTTGCACATCCCCGCTCTCTTCATGCTTTAACTGCCTTAAGGTCTAGGCTCTGCCTTCCATCCTGGACACTAGGCCTCCTCCAGGGCATGGCAAACACCTAAGAGAACTTGTGTATTGGCAGGGTTGTAAGCCCTTTACATACATCATTTCATTTAATCTTCAAAACAGTCTTATAAGGGCTGTACTATCCCTATTTTACAGGTAGGGAAACTGAGGCCCAAGGTCACACTGCTCCAGAGTCTGCCAGCTGCTTTCTTCCTCCTCTCCTCCACAGATGCCCCATGGCCCTATCCCAATCCCATATATATCCCCTAGTTTTGATTTCATAATTGTCAGGTTCCTACCTTTAAACTCAAAGGTGCTTTACCATAGCCTTATCTTCTTCCCTCTCTCTGTGCTTTAAAATTTTTTATTATTTACTAAATTAACAACATAAAAGGAAATGGAACTGAAACGGGACAAAATTGTTTCTCAGATTCTTGCCACTCCAACAAATCACCAAATCAAAATGTTTTTACCTTTATGGGTTCCCTTCCATTCCTTCTTTATTTGTCATGCCCATGGTTTTCCTATCCTTGCAATCTAGGGATAGATACCTTGCTGTATCCTGGCCTGTCACTTAATACGACGCCCAAAGCATGTCTGCTGGCCCTTCTTTTCATTTTTTTGGCTTGGTTTTGTATCACTGCCAAGTCTATTGTCCTCGACATCTCTCCTCTGTGCCTTTCTGCCCCTCTTTGCAAGTCTTCACCACCTCCCTCCTGGCCTGTGCAGGCCACCTCTTCAAAACCACAGGCTCAAAACTCATTGCTCACCAGCACAAGCCACGTCGCCCCTTCTGCCTACCTGTCACCCCTGAGATGCACGTGGTCTAGCCGGTCCCGCCCGGCTTCTGGCTTCTTACATCCGCCTCTCCTGTGTCATCCAGGAGAGGCTTCCTCCTTGTGGTCTCTCTCCATCCCTTCCCTCGGGGAAATGAACACTTGTGGTTTGTGTTATCAGTGTTTTAATTTCTATCAGTATGGAGTCTGGTTCATGATGATTCATGGTTTCAGACCCCCCATCCAATAGGAATGTTCCTGCCTGCAATTGCAGCCCAGCATGTTCTCTCTTCATTTGCTCACAGCAATCATTATCAGCTACAAGTTATCGGTAAACAGGAAACCAAGTAATGAGCCTATTTGCTGTGGCTTGGGATCTCTCAGCACACTAGATGGAGTGGTGTGTTAGCGTAAATGACACTGGGACAGGGACCACAAAGGATGTGGTCTGTCTTCCCGGCTCCAGGATTCCCCCAGGGCAGATATTCCTCCCTTTCATTGCTACCAGCCTCTGGTCTAGGCAAGGAAATTGCATTGTCTCCCAGGTGAGCAAACAAACAGCGGCTGGGCCCAAGGCCGAAATTCTAGTCAGTTGGTCCAGTCAGGACTGGGAGGCAAGTCTTTCTGACTTAAATATTTCCAATGTCGTGACAATGATCCACAGTAATGTATAAAGCCTTATCTCTTCCTCCCTCATGGATATGTTTCAAATAGGAATTCACCCCAGTGTTAACGAGGCCATGCCAAGGCCTTTGCTCTGTGTGTGCGTGTGTGTGTGTGTGTGTGTGTGTGCGTGTGCGTGCACGCATGCGCATGGGTGCGTTAAAAATAAAGATACAGAGAAAAAACTACAAGTGAACATATGTTGTCAGATCTTCTCACAACAGTTTGAGAATTTGAACTAGTATATAGAATTTAAATTTTCAGTCCAGTCTTTGATTCTCTCATAAGTTCTTCAGTAGTTTCATCTATGAAGAACCTAAAAAAAAAGGCTAAGGGGTTCTTGAGCTGAACGAGGTCGGCCAGGTTGGCCGTACGCACCAGGGCAGCTTCCCCCCGCATTCTGTGCTCGGATAGCTCTTTCCCCCCACAGAGAAGGCAGCAGGAACAGCTGTGCAGTACGGTATGTCCTGCCCCCCTGTGGACAACGACGGAGTTACCTGCCAAGAACCAAACCCGCGCTGGAGGGGGAATGTTTACAGGAGCTTGGCAAGATGAACAAGGGAGAGTGACATCCATTAGCATGATTTTAAGAAACTAGAGAGTCACAAATGAGGTGTGTGGAGCATTCGACAACAAAACAACCATACATGAGAGATATGTGTGCCCAGAAATATTGGACCCAAAGCAAATAGAATTGTCCTGTTCCTATCTGAAATCCGTGCTGCTACTATCTTCAAGTTATTATTTCATAGTTACCCAGGGAGAAAGATTCTCTTGAAGAAATAAAGGAGTTTATCTCTTTTATTATGTCATGTTTCATTCAAGTGCCAGTCGAAAGGCAACTTTTATAAAAGTGAGTGAAGAAATCTGACTTTTTGTGCGCGCCCTCCCCGCAGGGGAGGCGACGGGTTCTGGGAATATAGTCTAGTGACATATTTGCACAAATGAAATAACTGCTTTTGTTTGAGTTACCATCTTCAGAAAGTCCTAGTTAAAATACAAATGTTCTTGAGTAGGGTCCCCATTCATAGTTTATGACCACCGTTACACTATTCTGAATAAACTGATAAAAGTGGTGATCTGATAAGACTAGCTAGTCTCACCTATGTGGACCAAGAGAAATGAGACTTAAGACTGATAGATATTGCTTAATAGAAAGCAAATGACAGAAAGGACCCAAGCAGTGGGTTTAAAACTCTGAGAAGGAGACCAACTAGCCAACCAGGCAGGGCTCATGATGACCATCCTTACTCCACCCTAAGCAGCCCTGCTCTTATGGTTTTGACATTTTCATAAAATTTCATCTGCAGACAAGATCCCTCCAAAAGGACAAAAGAAGCCATTGGCTTAGAGTATTGGGCCATGTTCCTCAAAGAAAGTGGAAAATGTAGCAGCAGGAAGAAAGGTAAGGACTCTGCCTTAGAAAAGCAGGAGATAAGACAAAACAAAAACAAAGGAAACACTAAACAACAACAACAGCAACCAAACACCGCTGAGGGAAGGGTGCGCAGAAGCTACCACTTCTCCTTCACAGCTCAGACTGGGAGCTACCAGCTCTGTAATCCTTCCTGCTTTCCTCTGTTTATATTGAGACTGATAATTCCATTTCCTCTGTTTCCTTGCTTGTTGGCTTTGGCACTCCCAGTCTTTCACAGCAGGACTTACAAACAAGTTAAATGAAATGGAATGAAGAGTAGTGCCCGATGATCTAATACTCTCAAGCTCTCTGGGCCTCGGTTTCCCCACTCCACCAGCTGCCTCCAACTTGGGGTCATGCCTACCACCAGTATGACAGTACTGAGATTGGCAGGGAATGGTGACTTTGGGTTCTGAATATTGAAAGAAGCACGAAGACCCATTGGGGCATCCGATCAACCCAATCACTGCTCTCCTTTGGGGACACCACAGGGCATGTAGATGTCCAACCATATTGTAGTTTGTCAATACCAGTAGTTCTCAAGGGGACTCCCCTGGACCAGCAGCATCAACATCACCCTGAACCTCGTTAGAAATGCAAATTCCTAGGCCTTACCCCAGATCTACTGAATCAGAAACTCTGGGGCTGAGACCCAGCCACTGACAGGTCCTCAAGCCCTCAGGGGATTCTGAGGCATGCTGGGGTTTGAGAACCTTTGGTCTGTGCCCTGAGATAGGGGTAATCTACCTGCCAAGAACTTCAAGAAATGCTTTGATTTTTAAGAGGGAGCTGTAAAGGAAATGCATAGTATGCAATTTTATTCTCAAATTAGTGATTCTTATTCCTAATGAGCAAATAATTTTCATTCCCCATGCGAACCAGGTGTATTTAATTGCCTACAGGGCTAGCAGGCTAAAAGTGCCTCATCTGGTCAGATCTCTCAAAGCAAGCAGGGTTGGGCCTGTTTGGAACCTGGAAGGGAGACAAAAACAGCATCAGAATGAAACGGGCCGTAGACATCTTGTGTACTATGGATGTGAAAGAAGGAGGAGGGGGTTGGAGCTGATGGTTCTGATCCCAGTTCTGTCTCACATGAACCCAGAATCTTCTAACTCAACTTTTGTCCCCTCCGATGGAGGTGAAAATCCATGCCTCTAGGTTTTTTATGCAGCTTACATATACAACACCATATGTAAATTTTTATTACAGATGTTTAGTAACTAGAGTGGTTGTTAATTACTTGAGAATTTGGATTTTTTAAGTATCAAAGAATTCTCTGTTAATTTTAGTAGTTCTCACTCTTTATACATTTGCTTTGAAATTACATCTTAAAACTTCAGTCTAACTAGCTTTCATATCCTCTTAAGAATTTCTTTTTGTTAAGTAACTCCTCTCAAAAGGCTAAATTTGTTTGACATAGTGAGCTTTTACTGTATCTCACTGTGAATTTGTGGCAACACTTTTCTTCTGTAATGATTCGACATGTTTTATGTTTGTCCAAATATTCTAGATTAAAAACACATTGCAGTTTGCTAATAGGTATTGGGATACTTAAACTGAGCAGACAAAGTGCCTTTCTCAAATGAGCGTAGAGGATGCTTATAAGAGTAAAGGTGATTAAATTCTAAGGATGATTTGATCCTTGCCAAATCTTGCATAGAAAATTACAATTACATAGGAAATTGTCTTTCCTGTTTAGGATCAGATTTGGTTTTAAAAATTACTACCAACTTTGTAAACATTAAAATAGAAGCAATAAAGATGTGAAATTTCACACAGGGGATCTACAATATTTGGATAATTATAAGCATATGGCTACTTTACATGAGATCTCTGTTAAAAGTGTATTTACTAGGGCTCTGGGAAAACAAAGGTTCTCAAATTCAGGGTTTATTTACATGCACTGAGAACGTCACATTTACTATCAATTTATCATAATCTATTGTTGCTTCAGAACTCTAAATAGTATTAGCTACATGATTGCAGCATCTATTGGCTATTGCTCTCTTGTCTGTTTGTTGACATGCCAGGTTTAACCTGTAAAAGAAATTGCAAAGAACAACTACTCCATCAAAAGTGGTGAATGCTTTGTCAAGCATTTTAGAAACAATTCCATATATTTTATGTTAATATTTAGGGCATGAACCTACACTGACTAGTTTCAATATATTCTACTCAAATAGAAATGATTGATGTAACTATTTACTTTTGTGGACTTCTTAAAAACAATACTCCAGTGTCTCTGTGTCTAGGAATCACTAAAAATAAAGACAAAGGATTAATTCAATGAACACTTTAAATCTGAGAAATGGTTGAAATTTCATTTTGAAATTGATAAATATGGGATTTAAGGTTTGAACAGGCAGTGTAAGCCCTACCTTTCCTCAAAGAGACTTCTCTCCATAATTTTGCTTCTTAAATGCTGAGATTATGAAATGTCACAGTTACAAAAAGAAAGAAAGAAAGAAATGTCACGTTTATAATGAATTGGTCTTAAAAAAAAAAAAAAGCAGAGACAGAAAGTAGAATAGTAGTTGCCAAAGGCTTGGGTGGGGTTGAGGGGTCGGGGTGGGAATGGGGAGTTAGTGTTTAATGGATACAAAGTTTCAGTTTGGGAAGATGAGAATGTTCTGGAGTTGGATGGCAGTGATGATTGCACAACAACATGAATATACTTAATGCCACTGAATTGTACATGTAAAAAGGGCTAAAATGGCCAATTTTCATGTTGTGTGTATTTACCACAATGAAAAAAGTACAAAGATTTAATAAGATAATTCAAGAAATGCCCATTTGTAAAATAATAATTTTAAAGACAGAAATTTCTAGACGACTTTGTTGACAATTTTGGCTTTTTAACCCCTTTGCGCCACCTCTGTTAAGAAGCATAACTGAGGGTTAGTTTATACCTATCCACCCAAAGATCAAATGGAAAACTCATACTAGTCCTTTGGGGATTAAAATCCATCTCTTCTTCACCTCTCCAACGATATCATGTGAACCATCCTCAGTTCCTCTTATTTTTTTCCTCGTATAATATCCTTTCAGTGCGCCTTCAGTTCCCACTTTCCTGACTCCTTGAGACTTTGAGATCACAGCATCTTTCAGAGTATGCTCTTCCTGCTCAGGGACTGGCTCTCATTGTCTCCAGCCTGGTCCCTTATCCTCTCTTTCCCTTCTTGCCCCTGCCACCTCCCATCCCACCACTCCTCTTATTCCTCTCCTTTAACCAGCTACAATTTGGGACTGAAGCACATTTAAAAACTTTGCTTTCACGTTAATCCTAATTTAAGCACCAAGTGAATTGAACCTTATATTTTCCTCCTTAAAAAAACCCCAAACCCTACCACTTGGAACTAATCTACTTTTCTTTTTATTTAAATGTGTCCCTTGATAGATTTATTTTTCCACAGTGGCCCTAATGGAGGGGGGGAACCCTATCTCCCCATAAGGATTTTATTATTTGATATTTGTTTAAATATAGCATCAAACAAATACTGACTCCTTCCCTGTGGGGGGCACTTTTACGATTGTGTGGAGGCAACACTATGATTCCCTTGCTGTATTTTTTTTTTTGGAGGTTTAAATGGCTGCCATGGATTGTTTGACCCTCTCTTAGAAGTTAGTTCGTATTTAAGCAGTATTAGGCCGTAGCCAGTGTGCCAAGAATATCACTGTAGGAGTGTAACACAATAGTACCTGGAAGGATCATTTTAATGCTAAAGTCTTTTCAAGAGCCATGTTGGCTTCTCCTGGGGTTCAAGGCCTGTGACAGTTCAGCCTCAACTTTGCCTTCCGCCACTCCTGAGCGCATGCCTGGCAGTGGTTTTGACATGTGTTCCAGATTCTTCTGGACCCGCCTATGTCCTCTCTAACATCTTAGCTGTAACCGGCATGTTTGATGGTGCCGGCCTCACCAAAGCTCCTGGTGTGTCCTGGGAGGGGCAGGGGGGCTGTGCTGTATGTGGGTATGAAAGACAAAGGAAGAACCCTCCTTGGGTGATTTTATCAACTTGCCTGCCTTCCATGTTCTCTGACCACTTCCACACACACACCTCTTGCTGGAGTAAGAAGCATTGGTTGGGGTTTGTCTTACAGAAGCCATAATTCTCTACGGCCATATAACACAGAACTTTTCCCAAGGAGCCACAGGGAGGATCATGTGGGGAGACTCACTTTTGAGGAACTCTGAACCACCGTGACAGGGAGAATCCTAGAAACTCAGATTTGAGCAAGGCCTGGGAGATCACCCAGGTTCACTTGCCCCGGATAAGAGGTATAGAAGAATGTCCAGGCTGCCCAGGCACAGATCCTGGCTCTAGCGTTGTAGGTCTATGGGCTCAGCACAGCACATAACTTTCCAGGTCTTGACTTTGGGCTACAATGTGGGGTCAATGTAGCATCAAACTCACAGGTTTGCAGTGCGGTTAAGTGAATTAATTCATGTAAAACACTTAGAATAATGCCTGGCACATAGAAATACCTTAACTATTAATAGTATTATTTTATAGACAAGAGAAATGAGGGTGAGTTGGATCCTGTACAGGGCTCTCACATTTGGTGGCACAGCTGGGACCAGACCTGGGTTGAAAACCCTTGTCCTCCTGACCCCCACGTAACCAGGTAAGAGAAGGGTGAATGCCCCTTCATGAAGTTCATAGTGATTTATTTTTAAGGATGGTTAAAAAGATCAGAAAGAAGACTGATCAGAGAGCGGAAATTCTTACTAACCTTCTAATCATTTTCCAGGCATGCCATATTAAAAACAAATGGACAGGGCGCCTGGGTGGCTCAGATGGTTGAGCGTCTGCCTTCGGCTCAGGTCATGGTCCCGGGGTCCTGGGATCGAGTCCCGCATCGGGCTCCCTGCTCCTTGGGAGCCTGCTTCTCCCTCTGCCTCTCTCTCTCTGTCTCTCATGAATAAATGGGTAAAATCTTTAAGAAAAAAAAAAATGGACAGTTTTACTATGGTGACCTAGTGCCTAGTGGTCTAGATTGCAGTATTTTACTGTGGGTGGTGCTATCAGAACAATGAATAATGACCAGCAGTTTTTTAACTGAAAGAATGGAGAGGAACCAGAATAGAATAGAATAGAATAGAATAGAATAGAATAGAATAGAATAGAAGGCTTCTGGGTGGCTCAGCCGGTTTAGCATCTGCCTTCAGCTCAGGTCATGATCCCAGGGTCCTGATCAGGCTCCCTGCTCAGTGGGGAATCTGCTTCTCCCTCTCCCTTTGCTCCTCCCCCTGCTCATGCTCTCTCTCTCTCTCTCTCTCACTCTTGCTCTCTCAAATAAACAAATAAAATCTTAAAAAAATAGAATAGAATAGATCAGAATTCCTGTGCATAGCACAAATACTCTCTTAGAAAACTTTTAGTTGAGGGGCGTGTACGTATGTTCATGTGGGTGTGTGTTGCGGGTTGCCCCCATAAAATACTAAGGGATGCAGTTGACGTTTAAAAAAACAAACAAACCCACTTCTGTAGAAAGGTTCTCTCACACTGTTTTGCATGGTGTCTAGCTAGAAAATAAGAAACCAGTGAGTAATCACAACCTCCTTGATTCTTTTGGAATAAAAGGCTCCATCAGCAAAAGCACTTTCTGCTCATTTCTGTGCCTGCGTGCCCACCCCCTGCAGTGATGTCAGTCATCCCAGGTGGAAGAACCAAGAACCGGGAGAAAACTGGAGGGAAGCAGCAGTGGGCAGCACGAGGGCGCTGCCCATCACTGCTGCCGTTCTCCGGAAACCCTGACCATGGCTGCCGCATTTCCCCCAGGACAGGTTGCACTGGCCACAAAACTGATGACTGAAAAAATATGAAAGGCATCAGCTCAAATGGAAGAAGGATTAAAAGCGGAGTCAGTGGCCCCGATGACAGACTTCACACAAGGAAGCCCGTTAGATGAGCTGATGCTCCCTTAAAAGTCGTCTGCAAAATGTGCAAAGTGACAAAGTGTTTACAGAATCCCTAGTACCACCAGCTAGGTTTATCTTTAACAAATCACTCCGATTAGTCTGTAATTACCACAGTCCTGTGGTTATCTTTCTTGCATGGCTGGAGATTAAAACAACAACAACAACAACACGGAAACAGGCCACTTAATTCAAGCTGCCATTCTGCCCCACAAAGAGCTCTTCGCGGCCACTGTGCAGTGTCATTATTTCGTTTGAGACTCTCTTTCATAAAACTCAAATACATAGAAAGCAAACCTAACCCGATGATTCCTCACTCTCTCCTTCGCTCCCATCAAATCACTGTTTTTGAAATTTATTAATTTAGAAAAACTCAATCCATGCCATTTATTCTCACGGGACACCAACGTACTTTGAATGTTTATAAGGAAATGAATTAAAAAGCCTGCGGGAAACCCTAGCAGAGAGTCTGAGAGATGGTGGGGGTGTGACACACAGGCCAGCCATCCGGGTGCTGGTGCACCTTGCTGCCATGTGGGGGCATCCTTTCTTTAATAGTTAACCTTAAAATATCTAGAGCCTGCATCTTATATAGGAAAACTAGCATCCTTCCTGTTCCTGACATTTCTCGGGGTTCTTGGAAGAGTATGTTTCCCCCAGCTTCCTGTTATTCCAATATCCTATTTATGCTGAATTCTCACCGCTTTCTGTCCTCCTGTGACTGTCTCTTGCCATCTTGCGTTGAATATCATCCTGTGACCTCGGCTTTCCCACAGCACACAAGGATGCTGCATCTGGCAGGCTGGTACTAAAGGTGTGGAGAAGTTAGACGGCCACATGGTCCACAAGACGACATATAAAGCAACATCAGATGTCTTTGTTCTTAAAGGGTCCTCATTTGGTCTCACCTCGGAGGCCTTCCCTCTGACCGTCGCTCCTCGCCATCCCCCTGGTCTCTGCCACTTCCCTCATCCATCTCCCCCTTTCCCCAGATAGTCCTGGGAATCTCAGGATCCCATTTTATTATATAAATCAAATCAACTCCTGTTTCTTCCCTTCCTGGTGCTCAAAAGATGTGAGGCGCGTTGCAATGCCTTGCAAAAAGACAAAGTCAACCACGATGGTCAGCCTCCATTCGTTACACAGAGAAGCCTGCAGACAAGTGGACACTGAAGCTTATGTTTTCTTTGAATCAGGCTACATTCTTGGGTGAGGCATGCTTACCCTGATCTGAAACATGCTGCCCAAACTTTAAGAGCAGAAACAATATTGATTTTGCCAAAATTGGCTTCTCATCGCATTTTTCCTCTCCTTGCTATTATGCAAGGAGAGGAATTAATTTCATTTATTAAGTTTTCTTGACTCAGAAACTGATTTTTTAAAAAGATTTCTTTATTTATTTGAGAGAAAGAGACAGAGATAGCAACAGAAATAGCGAGAGAGAGCACGAACGGGGAGGGGAGGGAGAAGCAGTCTCCCTGACCTGAGCCCAAGGCAGACGCTTAACCGACTGAGCCACCCAGGCGCCCCAGAAACTGATTTTTAAAACACGTGACCTTAGAGTTTGTACAAACTGACCATACTGAAGGAATTTTCCGAGCAAGGGAAGATGTGCTCAGATTTCCAGGATTCTTCCGTGCTACATTTTATTGTTACTCCCGTTGGTAATACATAAAATCAGTGCATGTCAGCCCCTACGGGTGGGAAGAGCCTCCCAGAAGTTTCTCCTCACTGTGGGCCACATCCTACATGTGAGCTAGTTAGTGTCGAGCTTGCAGAGCCCCAATCGCTCCAGACTATGGGGACCTTGTAATGGAAGGCTTTGCACACCCCTACAATTGGAGTGTGCTCACTGCCTCACGGAGCCTGATCCCTAGATGCCTCATGATGAATCTGTGTGGAATGAATGAGTGCACGATTAGGTGTGGAACTATTGAAGGAGAAACCACCTTTAACCCTCCCTAGGTTCGTTTCCTAGGTTCCTGGGACATTGTTTACATCCCAGTCCTCATCCATCAGACAGCGATAAATACATTTTACATGTATTTATCTCCCACAAGACAACAAACAGCCCCAGGGCAAAGGGCCACACTGAATTCATTTCCTATGGGGCACCTATGGGACTCAGTGGCAAATAGCCAGTAATTAAATGAATGATGAATGAATACACAGAGTCTGAACTACGAATTTTTTTTCTTTTCTCTTAAGTTTTTATTTTAATTCGTTAGTTACCATACAGTGTGATATTAGTTTCAGGTGTACAATATAGTGATTCAACCCTTCCATACACCACCTGGTGCTCATCAGGACAGGTGCATTTCTTATGACTTACACATTTTTAAAAATGTGTTTTTATTATTTTCAAAACCATAACCACTACCAGTGTTTCCAAGTGAATGCCCTGCTGAGACCAGCTTTTATGGCCCCGTGAGACTCATTTATAAGTTCAGTCTATTTACACACAACGGGCCGTGGACCAAGGGCTTTGATCACACACCCCCACTCCCCACCCCAAAATCTTCTTTACAGTTTTCATTCACTTGCCAAGCACTTTCTTCATAAGCCTAGTCTGGCTCAGGCCAGATTCAAAAAGGTGACAGACTCCCAGTGGAAGACCCAGATGGCTGTGTATTGTCCCCTGTGATGGGCTATTTGCCAATGGAAGCTCTGGGAAAAATACTGGACAAGGGGTAGCCTGAGGAGAGCTGTGGTTCTATGAGTGAGGAGGAGGACCTACCACGTGGTTTTCAGACGAGTGATGTGCAAAACCTGGAAAGCCTTCTCACTGAGATTATTTAAAAGATTTCCTCTTATGCTGTACACCTTCAACTTATACAGTACTATATGTCAATTACGTAGTGATAAAACGGAAACAAGCCTTCCTCATCCTTCACAGAAGGCCCCGTGCTTCTCATGCCCAAAATCACTATTATTTGCCCCTATGCTTGGAATTATCAGGCCCTTGGAAACCATTTAAACCATAGTTTAGACCAGTTGCTTATTCACATTGAGGTTGGGCAGAAAGGAATGGAGGAGGTTCTGTCCTACTTTATTGTTGGTCACCTAAATTCACAGCAAAGAGCCAAGTACTGGCTCTAAAATGGATCTAGGGGCGCCTGGGTGGCTCAGTCGGTTAAGCATCAGCCTTTGGCCCAGGTCACGATCCGGGGGTCCTGGGATGGATCCCCACATTGGGCTCCTCGCTCAGCGGGGAGTCTGCTTCTCCTTTTCCCTCTGCCTCTCCCCGCACCCCCACCCACCCGCTTGTGCTCTCTCTCTCGCTCACTCTCTCTCTCAAATAAATAAAATCTAAATAAAATAAAAAATATAAAATAAAATAAAATAAATCTAAAATCCTGGGTGTTATTTCACCACCACACACCTGTCGGGTTCTTACTCAGATCAGCACAGCGACAAGAATCCAGAAACCGGGCTAATGGCGCCCTCTGGTGTTCAGACAGCATCGTGAACCTTTTTCATGCTGGGAGCTCGGGGCAGGGGCAAGGCCATGTTACTTAAGGCCTCCAGGAAAGCAACAGTCTTGGATACACCTTGATGGTTCTGTTCTTGGCAACTGCTGCCCTGGAAACTCGGCCTGGTAGCCCTGGGAATTTGCTGGCTGTGAGGAGTTTGATCAAACCAGCCTCCTTTTATGTTTAAAAATATAGAATGTCACCCTCCTCCTCCCACTGGGGAGAACGGTGTGGTCCCACACTCAGTGTGTCCCCCATATGCAGACGGAGCAGAGGGAGAGGAAAATGTGTGAGGGGTGCGCCACGCTGTTGGGTAAAGGATGGCTGAACACGTGGACACTGGGACCAGGGTGGCGTGGGGGTGGGGAGAGAAGAACGCACCACGGAGGGGCCACCGCTATGTTCCGGCCTCCAGGTGTCTGCACAGCCTGACTTCCTCCCACCCGGAGGGATTTTACCCTCAGATGGATAGAAAATACTTCTGCTTTCACCTCAGAGCGGCCCCGCTAGCAACCAACCCAGCACAGGGGCTCAAAGAGGGAGAGGATGTTACCAGGGGAACTGCCCACCTGAGTGAGCGCCCAGGCAGACGGACAAGGGCATCTCCATGGCAACTGGGAGGGGGAGGGCTCCCCAGAGAATGGATGCCACCCCGTCGGTTTTTCTGAGAAGTATGACTCCTGGGCTCTGGTGGTCCAAGAAATGAGAAGGGAGCCATGGTAAGTAACTTCTCGCTGCCACTGGAAAACGGGGCTCAGAGCAGGTTTTCATTTAGAAAGGTAAGGAAATGAAAGGTTTCTTTCACCTTCTGGCATGGATCAATTCACATCCTTTGTATTTATTGATATCCTCCTATCCCACTTCATTCCGCAAAGATTTTGAAGTATATGAGGAAAAACATGCCTTCCAAACAGAAACAAACTCTAGTGGGTAGTTATTTTGTGTGTATTTTGTATTGTGTGTATTTTGGGTGAGATCTGAATGCCTCTCCCATGTTTGAGAATCCCCTACTGTTTGAGTCTGGCAGGGAGGCGGGGCCATGCCTCATACAGGTGCCTAGAAGGCCAGAGACCCCCTGTGCACTGCTCCCCTCGCTGTGAGGGTCTCCGCGTGTGACTAGTCTTGTCCAAGCAGATGTCCCCACTCAGGACTCTGCATCTACAGTGGCGGAGACCCATGTCCAGGGCCTGTGGCAGGAGTATCCTCCCCAAGTTGCTCCTCTCTTACATTTAGGCTGTAGTTTCCATAGCCCAGCCTCATTGGTACCTGCCCTTTTCTAAGCCAAATTTTTTTATCTTCTCAGAGATTAAGCATAAGGAAGATGAATATAAAGCAAGAAGTAAAGACTAAGGATAAAGAGAAAGGCAAATATGCAGGCCAGGAAAGCTTACATAGCTGCTATAAGGGAGTTGAAAATTTGGCCCTGAGCTTCCTGGCAGCTGAAGTGAAAAGGGAAACATGGCCTGCTACTCAACTCTTGAAGAAAAAATGCATACTAGTTCCCCAAAGGAAGTGAATATTTTGCTAAGGGTTGAAAATTGAAAGGAATTCTGATTGTTAGAAATAAATCAAGAGAACGGTAAAACTGACATCTTTTCCTGGGAAAATCATGATAATAAAAATAACATCATTGAGTTTTAGGTGCTGAATATACAGGTGCTTCTAATACATGATTTATCAGTCCAGTGGGCCAAGCCCACAGCACACAGCAGTGTGTATTCACGGGACTTAACACGCTAGTCTGGGGAGACAGATGCTAGCTCAGTAAGCAAATAAATGTCAATAATAAAATGAACTCGTAATACAGTTGTCATGAAGTGGCTATTTTTGATTAGGTGGTGAGAAAAAAAACCTTTTGAGGAGAAGATACTTGCTTTGAGGCCTAAATGTTGAAAAGAAAGTAATCAAACAAAAGGCTGGTGGGAGAGCCCTCTGGAGAGAGGCCCCACGGTGGGAACAAGCTTCATGTGTCTAAGAAACAGAAAGAAGGCTATTACTTCATGAATCCCTAAAAACACTCTTGATGTACTGCTGTTCTTCTCATCTTACAGAGGAGGAAAAGCTTGTGCAGTCAAGTAAGTAGGTCCGGATCCTGCAAATGGAGACAGAGCTGGGATCCCCATTGGGCTTCCCTGATGTCCCCCTGAGGAGACCAGCCCTCCCGTAGGTGGTCTTACTGTTCTGCATAGAAGAGAGTCAAGGATATCCCGAGGCCCCCAGCTTTCCATTTGCCTGCTTTCTTCTCTGCCCTTTTGCGAAATGTTCACCTTCCCTCTTGAGATTCTAGCCCTATGGCTCCTCTCTCCAAACCCAGCTGGGGCGGGGGGTTGGGGTGGTGGGGGTGCTCCAGGAAACTGAGGAGCAATCCCCCATTGATCTTGCAAAGCAAATGAGATGAATGGGAGGACATGTGGGGTTCTGGGTGAGACAGCCAGGGAAATCTGACCTGTCCTTTTTAGAAAAAGAATCTTTAGGGTAGGAGGAGATCATTTAGTCCATCCCTCTGCCTCCCAACAGAAGTGCACTCAACTGGGGTCAGGCAGATAAAGGCCTGATGCAATGCAAGGAATGGGGGCTTCATATGTCTTCAGAGATAAAAATGGTACAGCTGAGAATCTATGCATGCAGAAAGCGATTAACAAACACGTCCAAAGTAAACTTCAACTAGAAATGCAACAAAGCAAGGCTCATGTTCAAGTAGATTCACTGGAATGGGGAAAATGTCCTTCCCATCCACACCTTTACTTTGCCCCCGGCTTTTTCCCTGGGCTCCGGGGCATCTGTTAGAATACCAGTAGTCATAGCTAACTTCCCTGAGGGTTTGTTACATTCCAGACATTGCCCTAAATCCTTTAATGTTCACAATACATTTTGAAGTAGGTGCAATTATTATCATTTTACATATTTTAGCCAACAAACGGCTTATTCAGCACTGTGTGCCAGAAACCATTCTAGTGCTTTCCACAGAGTGACTCATTTAATCCACAAAGCCGTCTTATGGTAGGCATTCTCATTAACCCCATTTTATGGATGTGAAAACTGAGGCTAAAGTTGAGTAACTGCTCGTAATTAAGAGAAGCAGTTTTAAGTCCCGGCCACCTCTAATGCCGTCACTCTGTCTGCTTACAGCCACCATTCGAGAGACTGTGTGGGGGGTGGTAGGGTAGGAGGGCTGAGTGGGGAGCAGTCCCTTCCGAGGATTCCTGTCTGCCACTCCTGTGGTCAGCAGCAGTCGCCACACGTAGGCGTGGGCAGGGGCCTTACCACAGCCCTCCCGCCTCCTCCCAGGGCAGGACAGCAATGGTTCTCCCCCAGGGGCCTCCCAGCCAAGGGCTTTTTGGCAGCACTGCCATGGTCTCCCCGGACCACTCCTATTCACCTTGCACTTTGCACACCCGAGTGAGCTTTTCTCAGACAGTTCATTGACTCTTCCCACACCCCTGTTACCTGTCTCCCTTCCTCAGTTCAACCTTCCCAAAGCTGCCAGAGATGTTTTTCTGCTCTAACCTTCCAACCCTTTCACCTCCGTGACTGGTTCCTCTGATGCTCTGGGTGGAGCCCCCACTCCTTAATCGGTGCCTAGAATGCTGTCCCAGTCTCTCCTCTCTTCCTGGAAACCCCCTCTTTACCAGTTATTCAATAATAAGAGATAAAAGCTGGATTTTCCTATGTTCTAGGCACCGATCTGAGCAGGTCGCTTGTATTATCTTACTTCTCACCTATGGGGGACATACTGTCATCCTCCCTGTTGGTCACATGAAGTTCCACAGCTGGTGAGGAGCAGAGCCTCGATTCAGGCTAGCTCTGCGACTCCAAAGCTTGAGGCTCCCACAGGCCAGGCTGCACTGTCCCCAGCATCAGGTGCTTGGACATTTCAGAGCTTTGTTCCAGCGCAGAGCTCACCTCCGGAAGGCTTCCCTGGCACCCCTGCGGAGTTAGACATTCCCTCCACTCCTCTTCTGTGCACCCTGTGGTGCGTACCACTAGAAAGCCTTGTAGCCACATTTGTCTCCGTCCGTAAATGCTCTTCGCCTTGCACCCTGAAGCTTAGCGCATGCTGCACTGGAACCGAGTGGGTATCCCATAAATGCTGGCTGGGCTACTTCTCTGGGAAGCTCAGGTGGATTGCCTGGATCACACACTGCTAGTGCCTGAGTGTGAGCCCAGACTCACGTCACCGATCCTCTCCAGAGTGCTTTTTCCACCTCCCTGGCCCACTGGTTCCCCCCACCTGGACGTGTGTATAGACCAGCACGTGGGGGAAGACCGTTCCTGTCTCAGGGGCAGCATGCCCACGAGAATTTGTGAAATTCTCAAAACTCCTCTTTTCTTACACAAGTATCTTTAATCATTTGTCGTTGTCCTATTGACAGATGCCTGAAATTCTATTTTAAAATTCCTTTCCCTGTAATATGCTTTCCCCACAAAATGCAAATACCCTAAAGGGAAGAGGTGCATGCTAAGCATTTCTAAGTTAGTCACGCTGTGGTGTGAACTAGTTTACTCACCCTTTCCAACAGGAAACCTCACCAACTTCTTGGAGGAGGGAGCAGAGGGTCCTGAACAAGGGCACAGAGTGGGCGCAGCAGCCCCTGGTCATGGGCCCTGATCGGGGCAAAGATGAGAGTGGTTCATAAGAGGAAGGCACACTGGGAAGGAAGAGAGGCAGGAAAGCAGTAACTAAAACTCCGGAAGGGTCAAATGTCCATGGACCAGACCCCAAGAGATCAATGGACTGATAAAATCACCAGCTTCAGCTACCTGATGTGTCCAGGGTTTCAAGAGGCAAATAATTTGCAATAGATACATAGGCAATGATAATTGTCCACTTTATTCTGGTCCCTGCTTCCCTTACAAATGAAGGTGTGTTGACCCATTTTATCAGAACTGCTCCAAGACCCTTCCTGTTTCTCTAGCTCCTCTGACCTTCCTGGTATCACAATACCCTTTTGGGACTCCACACGTTGATTCTCACTCCAGAACCCTGGCCTGGCTCTGCTGCCCCAGCTTCAACTCCCCACTCCTCAAGGACACAATGCTAAGTTTCTTTTCCCCAGCTTGACACATCACTTTGAGACATCTGCTCAACTTTGTGAGATCTGGTCAAGCCAGGCTGGCCCTATCCACCCTGTGCTGTGCACCTCTGGGTAGAGAGGAGATCATGTATTGATAAATAATGGCGATAAATCGCGAGGTGGACTCAATCAGCACTCTTAAACCGAAGGCCATTAGCTAGATGTGCAATATGGTGCCACCTGGTGGCTCAGAACAACCTCAAGGCTCTCTCAAGATCATGGTCATCTTCCTATACAATATTCAGCTGTTTTGTGTTGAATAAAATTACATGCAGGAGAATCTGAAATTGAATGTAATGATTTCACTTATATATACACACACATGCCTGCATGCACTCACATTTTGAGGTTCTCGTGGCTGTTCCAGGATAACATGCTTCTAAGCATGTGCAGGTCTACATGTAGGCGCACTTTTTGCTTACGGGTTAGCCTCTGACAGTTGGGACGGGTTAGCCTCTGACAGTTGGGTGCAGAGAGAGGCTCCCACGGAGATCACCGTGGGTTGGTGGCTCCCAAGTGAAAAGGTAACCAGCTGCTTGTTTCCTTTCTTGATGCCCAGCAAGGTGAACTGAGCTCACATCCTCTCAGTCTTGTAATAGCAGGTAATTTGGGGACCAGGTCTGCTGGCTTCCCTCTCTGCAGGCACCAGAACCTGATCTTGTCTTGACCATTGCCACTGAGGAGCAAGCCACGAGAGGTGCCCTTCCACCAGTGGTTCTCAGCCCTGGCTGTACGTGAGAATTCCCAGGATGATTTATTAAAAATCCCATCACCTGGGCTGCACTCAAAGCCATTTAAATCCAAGTCTTTGGGAGTGAAATCCAGGTCTTTTCTAAACCATCCAGATGATTCCAGTATGTGACCTAGGATGAGAACCACTACTCTACAGAAGGCTGTGGTTCAAGTGACCACCGTCATTGCTAACATCATCATCATCATCATCTCCACCCTCGTTGTTGAACTTCTTGCCCAATCTTTTCCCAAAGCTACATATTTTGACATAACAGAAAAATCACTTGGCTGGAAATAAGGCAACTAGGGACTTTTGAGATTCCATCACTGACTAGCTGTGCGATCTTAACTAATACCACATATTACTAATGTTACCAATGGTGATGATGATATTGATGATGATGTAACAGC
The DNA here is from genome assembly GCF_054177405.1 of Leptonychotes weddellii. Lineage (NCBI taxonomy): Eukaryota > Metazoa > Chordata > Mammalia > Carnivora > Phocidae > Leptonychotes > Leptonychotes weddellii. The sequence goes on from NC_138372.1 coordinate 134,646,684, forward strand.
TTCTATTTATTGCACCCTTGCTGTGTGCCAGAAACTGTACTAAGAGCTTAACATCTTTATTTCACTTAATCATTGCAACCACCCAGTAAAGCATTAGTTTACAGAAGAAGAGACTGAAGTTCAGGGAGGTAAAGTCAATTGTCCAAGATCATAGACTAAGTAGCAGGAACAAGATTTAAACTCAAGCTGTCAGACCTAGAAGCCCGTCTTCTTAACTACTCTTCAATACCACCTCTCTCAATAACTTGCCCTGATTGTGGAACTAGGGATGGAGAGAATACAAGATTCCCTTCTATGTCTGCCCAACTTCAAAGCTCACCCTAGGAAGTTGTATTGCCCTTGTCATCGCCACAAAAGTTGAGTCAGGTTGGTCTCTCTCCTCCTGACCTACTCACTTTCCAGAAAGAAACCTGGAGGACCACGAAAAAAATTTTCCTGGCTAGAGGGACTTAAACAATCTAATCCAGTGAAAAGGGTCTCTTTTGAATTGAACTGCAATTCAAGGGACAAGCAAGTGAGTCCTCTATTTATTTATTTTTTTTTTTTTAAAGATTTTATTTATTTGACAGAGAGAGATAGCGAGAGCAGGAACACAAGCAGGGGGAGTGGGAGAGGGAGAAGCAGGCTTCCTGCTGAGCAGGGAGCCTGATGTGGGACTCGATCCCGGGACCCCGGGATCATGACCTGAGCCGAAGGCAGACGCTTAACGACTGAGCCACCCAGGCGCCCGAGTCCTCTATTTAAATGTTCAGGGATTTCCATTTGTAAGAAGGAAAACATAATTCATAGGTAAGATTTAAGACCAGAAACTGCAGGTTTGCAGGCTGGTAAATTTTTCTCTCACTATATTCCATATGGCAATAGCAAATGGAGTCTCTGATTTCCTCCATTTCTTTAGAGACCATAAAAAAGTATACATTTGCAAAATCAATATGTGTTTCCTTTTCTGCCATTTCATATGATAGACAAACACAAGCCCTGTCCCATAATAGAAATTACATAGTGCTTTTAGATCGCCCCAGAAATAAGTACATAGCAATGTTTAAATTCGTCAGGCAGTTTAATTTCAGGGTACTCTGGTGTCCTGGGCCAGAATCTTATGGGAATGCACATTCAGATGGATCCTGCGAAGCTTCGAGGACATCTAAGGCAATGTCTAAAATTGATTAGAGCAATATATTCCAGGAGAAACGTTCTGCATGACCTTCCTGGCGGAGACTGTCATCACACTGGGATGAGACCTGTGAGCCCACAGTAACTCACACCTGACAGCCGGACCTGGTAGGCAGGAAAGGGCGAGAGGCCCACAGTCATCCGAGTGGTATGTGACCAAGTGATAGAACCAGGTGAAGAAAGCACTTTCAAAGGCTGTATGCCCAGGAAATTGCATGAGGCTTGTTCTAAGCAGGGCAGAGGGAGAGAGAAGTAGGAGGGGCTCCCTCTGCAGATTTATCCCCTCAGGGTCCTGGACCATATCAGCCATACGTAGTGTGAAAAGTGTGAAACAGAATGAGAGAGGGGAGGAGGGGGGGCGGTGGGCAGGAAAACACAAGAGAGAAAGAGATGTCTATTACCTTTGGGTGCTTCACAACCCCTCGAAGGTAGAAAGATCGCCTAAAGTAGTGAAAAAGAAACGTTCAAGCTGTGCTCCATTTAAGCCAAGACTCAAACTCGGGCTCTATGATTTATCCATGTATTCATTACACATTCAACAAATACCGAGTCCCTATTTTGGAGATAGAGTAGTAAACAAAAGGCCCCATCCTGTGACGTTTACAATCTAATGAGGGAGATAAACAGTAAACCAAGTAACCAAATAGACATATAATGTCAGGTGGTGTAGGTATCACACATTAAAACAAATGAAGAAGAGGGTTCAGAGTGTGGGGACCAGCCAGGCGTGCATTCTGAGGACATGAATTCTGAACAGAGTCCTGAACCAAATGAGTGAGTGAGCCCTGTTCTCACAGCCAGAGTCTCGGGCCCGGAGGGAACCGTGAGAGTAACAGCCTTGAGCCGAGTACCTGCTTGGCTTGAGGAGGAACATGAGAAACAGGGAAGCAAATCACTGCGGTCAGGAATTCAAGGCACCGGCTCACGAAAGCCGCGACACCTGGATCTGAGAGCCAGACTCTACTTGCAACTTCTTACCACCCCATCGGTACCCTATTGCTCTGCTGACCATAGCGTAGATGAGGACTCGGGGTCACAACATGACTGATGTGCAGTCGGGAAGTGATGACCGCCCGTCACGTGCACAATCAGAACGTGGTATTTCAACAACGCAGATATACTCTCTATTTATTTGCTGTATGTATGTATTACCCACAGTACAAATATACTATAGCATATATATGGTATATAATGCCATGTGTACATTAAGAAAGTACAAGCCTGGTTTTTTATTGAATGCAGGCTTAAGGTGACTAATAAAATGTTGAATTTTAAAATTAAAAGTTAAAAAGCTATTAATATTTGACATACCTACCCTTGCTCAGTAATTTTTAATGTCATTTATTTAAGTAAATTGTATGTGATTCAGTGACTTACATAAATATATAATAATAATAGCAATGTAATCAAATTTAAATGAATTCCTCAATTATTCAAGATTCAAGATTCAAGAAAATTATTTTCCAGCAAAAGAAACAATTAGGAAATTAAATTAATTTTTTTAAAGAGTTAAGGAGCAGAGGGGGATGCTTAAGCAGACTCTGAGCAGGGAGCCGATGCAGGGCTCGATCCCATGACCCTGATCTCATGACCTGAGCAAAATCAAGAGTCAGATGCTTAAATGACTGAGCCACCCAGGCGCCCCAGGAAATTAAATTAATTTCTTAAATTATTTTTAGTGAACTCAACTTTTCATCTTAATTCAATCTGAGAAAATAATTTTTGCTTTAACTAGCAGATAGATATTCATTTGATATTGTGGACATTTTTTTCTTTCCAACACTTGACATAATTATTGGTGGAATAGCTTTTGTAGAGTTTAACAGTAAACATATTTTTATTCAACCAGTTATTTGTTAGTTAGCTATTTTTATTTAATTCTTAAAGACAGAGGCTCTGAGGAGCAAACACAAACAACATTCACAGAACAGCTACTATTAGCCATCTCTCAAGACAGGACTCCAAGATTGCACAATCAATTGAGAGAAAGGCCTCTTATTGCACCTGTTCACCATATTTTTGTAGCATTTCGTTTATTTTCCACGAACTCAGCGTCCGTGGTGAAATTATCGATAACGGTAAAATTTAGTGTAAGACCATGGGAGTAGGCGGCTAACAGGGCTGCAAGAAAGGGTCACTGGAAGTGATGAGGTCAAGGGATGAAGGTCAGAGTGTTGGGGGAATTAACTGTGTGCATGCCAAAGCCTCCAAACGTGGTGACAGGAGTGAAGACTCACCAGCTTCTAAGCTGCTCTGAGCCATCTTTTGCCTTAGTGTTGGTGATCCCTATGATGTTCAGTCGTCTCCACTAGAGGAATCCCCATTTCTGGAGCTGCACAGAGAGTTTCCATTCCTTGTAGCCGAAAAGCCACAATCAGAGTTCACCAGCAGTTCCTCCTATTTTCTCTTTAAAAAGTCAAGTTTCTATTTTATTTCTGCTGAACTAGAATGAAAGACCCTGGGGGCTAGCATGAGAGATGAGATGAGGTTGGGTCCCGGGGCAGGTAAGAAAAGGGAAGACTACATATACTTCAGTTGGTTTATTTTTGACAGTAGACTGGCCAGGTTGCTCTAAAATGGCCCTGGACTCTGTTGTTACAAGATACATGAAATCTCCTTCTTTGCACATTCTAGCCGTGGTGGGTGGAGACCCTGCTCTACACATGCAGACCAGCCCCATTGTGCTTTGTAAATTCTACCATTAAACTTTGATTCATGCCCCAGATTCTTAAACATCATCTTTTGCAGAGAAATGACAAAAATTTCCAATCAGATCATGCATTTTACTGGACTTTCTTGACTCTGGGTCACGATTTATGGTGAGTTAAAACTCAGTTGAATCACCTAGAAAGATTCCTTTTTGAAAGGAAGGAAGGAAGGAAGGAAGGAAAAGGAAGGAATGGAGGGAGGAAGGCGGAAAGGAACAAATGAAAAAATATACACAATGGCATCATTGGACCGATCCTGCTTTATTAAAACTCATTGGTCAATCATTGAAAGTGATTGAAATTTTCAACAACTCCTAAGTTTGGGCTGCCTTCAATAGAATATAACTCACAGGGAGACACAGCTGTAGCTGTCCTTCTAAAATGAAGAAAAATCATTCCCAGAAATGAGTCCCTAAAACGTGTTTAATATGTGGCAGATGTGCCCCACAAGCTAGACTATCATCAGAATGCTGGTCTTTTCCTTGTTTCTCTGCAGGGAAACCATGTAACACAAATGGATTTATCAGGTGTATTATCACTAATGTTCTCTAGATGCTTACATGTCCGTGGGGAAAGGCCCAGATAACTTAAAAACAGCTGCTGCCTAACAGTGAGAACACATGGAACAGATGAACGAGGATAGCACATCACAAGAAAGAAACAAAATCCTAAGGGAGTCCCCCACCCCATCATGATCATCAAAAGGCACTTGGCATGTGGAATGCTTACTTCCCTCCCCAGTGACAGCACCAACATGTGGGAGATGTATGAGAACCCAAGGCTCCTGTGAATTTGTCTGCCTTTTCCTCACCAAGGAGCCATAAGGGGATTCTGGACACAAGCCAGAAGACTTGCCTACGGATTTCTATGTTCTCAGACTAGCCATGCTCCGACTTACAGCTCTATGAGCACCACCAGCCCAGTGCGAATCTGGACATGAGGAGGTTTTCTTTGTTATTTCCAGAATGTGTGCTTAATGCTGCACCGTGTGTGTGTGTGTGTGTGTGTGTGTGTGTGTGTGTATTTAAGTTCTATTAGGTCCCGGGACTTTCTCTGGAGAAGGGAAGGAAGGCAAGAAAACTAACCTCACTTCCTGAGTGAGAAACTGAGACATGAAACTAGAAATTTCTATCTGTAATTATCAGAAGAAAGCTAGCACTTGGTGGAGAGTTCCTTACAGATGCAAACTGTGTCTCATTCATCTTTGAATCCTTAGTGCTCTGAGGATTCAGAAACAGTATAGGACTTGAATACAAATTGCACGTTCGAGGAATGTTTGTTGGAATGAAATGTGTTCTCCCTGTGATACTCCAGCCACATACATGATCTTATGGATCTGGAAATTATTCTGGAATCTGGAAACTGGAAACTATTCTGTTAAATAGATGTCATTGCCCCCAAGTCCCAGATAAGAAAACAAAAACTGAGAGGGTCAATAACTTTGTCAAGGTCACACAGAGCTCATCATACAGTGTGTAAAATCAAGTCTTGGCTCCCCATCCGGCCTTGCTGCCTCCTTTTCAATTGCAGATTAGTGGCCTCACCACCAGCCTGCTTCCTGCAAACCTTGATGACCTTACTGAAACCCTGTTTCCTCCTCTGTCTTTGCAACCTTGCAACCAAAAAGACCTCTCTTAGGCCAGACCTTTAGAAGAAAACTCTCTACCCTGGACTGCTGTCTTATTTTTTTATCCTGAGTGTCTGGCTCAAGGTGTGGCACATTGTAGGTAATAATGAAAGTAAGAAAAACTGAGAAAATCAATAAGCAAATTGATTTTCAGTCTAAACTACTCTCCACAGAAACCAAACCCTTGCTATGAACCATATGAACTGTGTTCAGGAGCTTCATGTCCATTGTTTGATGGCTCTGTGAGTCTTACCACGTAAACGATTTCTCAGCGATTCATTCCTCCATTTGTCCCACAATGAATTGTCATGTAACCATGACTATAAGGAAGCAGACTCTCTTTTGGGCCCTTGTCCACTTTTCCAGCCCCATCTCCCCAACTGGCTGCCACCTACCTTGCCATTTTAGGTGCCCCAGAGGACCTGTAGCCCTCTACCCCCCACCAACCCCACAACACCATTATCCTATCTCCTGCCTCTTTACCTTTGCTCACATTTGCCCTGGATTCCTTCTCCCCACTCCCCACTCTGCCTACCTGCCCCTACTCCTAACTGTATCTTAGGACTCAATTTAGATGTCACCTTTTTTTTGGGAGGCCTTCTAGAATTTCCTCCCAGGCTGACAGATAGACCTTTATTTGGAGTTTCCGTGTATCTCCTGAGCACCACATTTCCTCCCACCAGGCTGTGTGTGAGTTTCTCAAGGACAAAAACTGTGTCATCCATCTTTGTGTCGCCATTTCCATGGAAGCTTAGAAAAGGAGGAAATAGAGGGAGAGAGAGGTTTTCCATAGATGGAAATAGAGGTTGGGACAACAAAACATAAGGAACGAGGGTAGCGATTCCCAAAATTGGGGGACAACTTAACAAAAGACTAAGTTGGCTAGAACATTTTAAAATATCAGAGAAAAGGATATAATTACAATAGGACTAACAGAGGGGGAAAAGCAGGAGAGAACAGAATGAACTTCTTGGTATTTGCTGCCCATAGCAAGGGGACAGGCAACAGCAGAAGCAATCTGATTCTCTAGGTATATAGACATTGCCAGGGTTTGTATTCTCACTACTTAAGTGATGCTTACAGTATGTGCTGGACTTTTCTAAGCTTATATGGCTGGGCCAACTTTGCATAGTGCGCATATTCTGGAGAAATGAATATTTATGCTGAGTTAGTTGGACAAATACACAACTCGTTGAAGTTTCTTTCCACAAAAGCTATCAAAGTGAAAGAGAAGTCGAATCCATGGTATAATGGGATTTGCTGAATGTTCTTCCCTGGGCTGTGCCAATGTGGGACTAGTAGGAAAGTAATTCTGTGTCTGTTAGGTGGTTAAAAAGCAGTTGCATAAAATCATCACCAAGTATCATTTTCATAGGGCCCCAATTCACTCTCACCAAGTAATTCTAGAGTTAGGAATCTTTCCAAAGAATTCCTGCAGAGCTATCCTGGAATAAAATCTGGCCCATTGTGAATATAAAATGACAATTTTATTTAAACAGTTGTAACTCTTTGGGTCTCTTCTGGCTGACTCTAATATTGCTCCTTGTCTATATACTTTGGACACATTTTCACTTTCCTCCAAAAAGAGTTTTACTGCTTCATCATCTTCCTCCTGCCACCTCTCCCTTCTAGCGAGTTCTGTGTCGGGACAATGGAATAATTTGTACTTGGCAGTCTGTTGATGAATTTCATAGGAAAGTTGTCACTAGTGACCCTCCATACATGTCCCCGAATCTGGCACCTGACTGGGCCACTTAACCTTGCTATGCCATCATTTTTCTAGCTGTAAAACTCAGCTGATGAGTCCTAATGCCTCCAGTTTCTCGGCAGCCAAGGGCTGCATGGCCTATCTATGGTTTCTTTGCCAGCTGAGTCATGACTTCCAATTAAAAAAGCTGACTTCCATTATTGTCCCCCCTGTGTCACTTCTCTGGCACGGATGTGACCTGGAAAAGCTTTAGTGTTTTTTGCAAGGTATTCCTAATTTATGGCCATACAATGGAATTGACTGTGCATGGGCCAAGGAATCTCATCATCAGACTTAGCCGGCAGGATGGCTTCGAGCTTCATCCAATAATAGATTATGATTTAATGTTTGATTCGAGGGAAGCATAGATTGATTGATGCAGCCAAGAAGTATTTGGTATGTAGTATGAGCCAGGCATGGTGAAGGATGGTAAGGGGGTGGGTTGATTGGTTTTTCCCCCAGTGGTGGGAATGCGCTGAAGAGTAAGAAGTCAAATGCTCAGGGGCCATGCAAAAACAGTTTCCATGGCAACAGGTGTTAACAAGAGGTGTTTATCAGTGCCTGACAGTGTCTGAGCAAGGGCTCTGTCCTGGTTCCATTCTGCCCATACTACCTGAGTATGGCCATGACTTTATGCTTTTCTCTACCAACCCTGTGGCTGGAGTAAAGGACCAAACCCACATCCGTGGGAGTGAATGAGACCGGTGGTAGGGCATGACCATCAGCTGCATCAGCCTGAATTTGAGCCCTTCCCCAAAATCTATCCTAAAAATTCCCCTCAAGTTATCAGTTCTCCTTCCCTTTGCAACCCAGTGTCTTGAAACAGAAAGCCATCTTTGCTGCCTTATTTTTTTTTTTTTACCCCACTTTGTCCCCTCTCCAGTTAATCTTCAGCACCACTCATATTGAAGATCCAATTGCATGATGGCTCAAAGAGCTTTTCTGGCTCCCAAGTTAGTTTCTACCCTCTAACGAGATGTATTGATATGGGAAAATAGTTAATCTTTATTGGAAACCTAATATGTGCCAGGCATTGTGCTACAAGCTTAATAACTCATTTTGTTCTCACAGCAGTGTGAAATTGATGCCATCATTAGCCCAGTTTACAGATGAGCAAAATAAAGCCCAGGGAGCTTTAGTAGCCAGCCCAAAGTCAGCTGCTCAGGGTGGAAGAGGCAATCGGACCCAGATCCCCCTGGTTCACCTGGAGCCATCAATGCCTGCTGCTTCTTGTCACTTTCCCGGAGGCCCATTTAAGTGAGCCCTTCCTCCTCCCCATCTCCCATCCTCACAGGATGGCCCAGTGCAAGAGGACAAGGGGTCATCCCCTGAAACAATGTCCTTTTCCTTTTATTTCCTTATAGTTCTTGGTGTAGACAGAGGCCTCCTGACCAGCCTCCCAGCTGGAGGCCAAAACCATGTGGGAACACAACTGAGGTCCAGAAGAATAAGCCCCGGGTTTCTGAACGACACCAAAAGCTGCACTCCTACGACAAGACATGGCCCATGTATATTGTGTCATGTTGGCAAAGACCTTCTTCGGACAGAGGAGGGAAAGTGTGTCTTTGAATTACTTTCAGCAAATACCTGTATTTTTTACCCGCCACCTTGTCTGCTCTCCATCTTCAAAATCACCTACAATGAGATCCAATCACATGCTTGTTCCAAGAGCTTTCCTGACTCCCTTAGGTTTGCTCTCTGCAGTGACCCCATGCCCTATACACACCGCACACCACCGACTTCTCCTTCGGTGGGGCTCCACCGTGCCCTGTGCAGACTTCCAGGTCAAGTGTTTGCTTGTTTACATTTTTTGATTTGAGTATAGTTGACACAGAATGTAACATTAGTTTCAGGTGTGCAACATAGTGATTCAACAAGTGTATACCTTATGCCCACCGCAAGTATCGCTACCATCTGTCCCCATCAAGTCAAGTATTTTGTTTCATAATCTCAGTAGATTGTAAACCCCTAAAGGACAAATACCTTGTCTTCTTGTCTTTGCCCCTGGCATTCAGCAGAGCGTGAGCTTGTGTTGAGTGGCTCAGCTCCATTTCTGGCTCTCTGAGAAGCCTTCCCTCACACCGACCCGAGAGAATTAGCAGAGCCTTCTGCATCCCCAAAGCACCACATTTGCACCTCCAGCAAAGCACTTGTGTTATAGTCACACATCTATCTGTTCCCTGCCACCTGACCCCTGGTTATCTCTCCAACCTCACCTCCTTTACTGTCCCCTTGTTTTTCCTGCTCCATCCAGACTGGCCCCCCACTCATTTCTCAACCAAGCACATTCCCACCTCAGAGCTGTGTATTTTCTGGGAACTCTCTCGCTTCCTTGCTTCCTTCAGGTCTCTTTTCAAGGGTCACCTCCTCAGAGAGGCTGCCCCCAAACACACTACCAAAGTACCAACCCTACCATCATTGTCTAGCCCACTTTCCTCAGAGCACTGATGCCAACCTGGCTGATATTATCTACTTCTTCGTGTGCATGATTACTGTCACCTACAGTAAAATGTAAGCTCCTCAAGGACAGGGATTTTGTCTGTTCACTCTTAGAACAGAGCCTGACACATAATAAGTCCTTAATGACTATCAGCTGAATATACAAATTCCCTAAGGGACTGTGAGACCCTCAGGAGCCAGGATTGTGTCCTTCAACCTCCAGCATCTGGTAATGGTGGGCCTAGGACAAAATGTGAGTTTGTTACTTGATTTATGATGCAAATGAGAGGTGTGTGCAGAAAAGCAACTTCAGAGTGTCTACCCTGGGACAGGTCTCTGCTGCGGGCTCAGGTATATGATTCGTTCCATCCTCACAGCTTCATGAGGCAGTTGCTACAGCACCCCCAGCCCTTACGAAGGGAGGAGACTCAACGTCAGAGAGCCGAGGTGACTTGTCCCAAGTCATGGCTAGTGTAGGGCAGACTAGGGTCCTGAGACCCCACTTACACTTAAACAAGTGGATATTTGATTCATATAAAGTTCTATAATCAATGAAGTCAATCAAGGTAGAAAATTTAGAAAAAAAAATTTTTCTTAGTAATCTAGTTTACTTTCCGTGATTTTTAAATTTATTTTCCCCCCTAGGTCTGTGATATTTTCAGCTTCCCTTTCCAGAGGAGGGAGAATGGAACTGGTTATGATAATGAACACAACAGTCCTTGAAACCAATTAGGAATATAAAGCGCTGTATAAAGCACAGCAATTATGAAGCTAAAGTCATTGTCATCGCTTTCAAATGAGCCACATCTCTCTCAGAAAAATTAAGTAACTCGTTCTTGCAGCTCTTCCAAGTTAACCTGAAGAAATTCATAAATTTTTCATTAAAAAAAAAACAAACAAGGGATTTGCAAATATACTCCATTTCCACGGGTCTCAAGGAAACACTCCCTTTTCTCATAGGTGTGCTGGTTGGGGTCTGCCCTTCTGCGGTGGGAGGGGAAATGCAGCACCAAGTAGAGCTCTTGTTTAAGCTGTGTTCACAGACCACTGTCTGGAGACTGGGGATGAGGGGGAGTATTTGGCAAGAGAGCTGAAGCTTGGACTGATTTTATAAAATTACTGATTTTTAAATATTTTGCATTTTCCTAAGTCTGAAGGCAGTAGCTTTGCCAGATGACGCCATTATCCTGGTGGTTGCGCTCCATGTGCTCAGAGTCGATTAAGGACACATCAAGAGCCAACCATTATGAGTTTAGACATCTAGAGGCAATCAAGGTTTTGCAGTGCCGTGGTCCTGTCCGTTAAAACGCAACAACACAAATGGAACAAACACTTGCTCCCACTTGAAGAGCTACCACGTCTCAGCCTAACTACCCCCCGTGTGCCACTGACACCCCGATTTACATTGCTAGCCTAACCCCTCACACGGACTCTGTGCCATATAGCAGCTGCTAGTCAGTATCTGCGTCTTCAGGTCTAACAGGTAACTCAGAGGTAACACGAGTCCCAAACTGGCCCTTTACTGGCCCTTCACCTCGCCCACCAAAACCAGGTCCTACTGTCAAGAGCCCCATCTCAGGAGCAGCAACTCAACTCTTAGATCCTGTTGGCTTTACCTTTGACGTGTATCCAGAACCTGACCCTTCTCACCAACTTCACTCTGCCTTCCTGGTCCTAGCCCCCATCTTTGCTCACTTGAACTCTAGCAGGGGTCTCCTAACTGGCCCCACTTCTGCCCCCTTGGGCCCCACACCCCGACACAGTCCCCAAGGAGATTTTTTTAAACAAGGTCAGATCATGTTGTTCCACTACTCAGAACCCTGCAAAGGTTCCTTACAGCATTCAGAAGTCAAATTCCTCAATATGAGCTCTCAGGCCTGTATTACTTTCCTAGGCCTTCTCTAACAAATTACCACAATCTTAGTGGCTGAAAACAACAGAAATGTATTCCCTTGCAGTTCTGGAGGTCAGAAGTCAAGGTGTTGGCAGGGCCCCTCGCCCTCTGGAAGCTCTAGGAGAGAAGGCATTCCTTGCCTCTTGCAGCTTCCGGTGCTGGCGCTCTGGCTTATGGTGCATCTCTCTACTCCGTCTTCCTCTCTCCTTCTTCTCTGTGTGTCCATCTTATAAGGAGACATGGGATTGCCTTTAGAAACCACCTGGATAATCCTAGACAAGCTCCACCTCTCATGATCCTTAATCGTATTTTTTGCCATACGTGAATATTACTTCAATTCACCATTTGCCATATAGGTTCCTTTCACAAGCTCCAGGGATTAGGGTGTAGACATATATTTTAGGGGCTACCATTCCATCACCATAGGGCCCTACATGACCTGCCCCTGTCACCTCTCTGGCCCCATCTCCTGCTCCTTTTACCCTTGTTCTCTTCATACTCACTGGCTTCCTTGCTGTGCCTTGTGTAAACCAAGCTCATTCCCACCACAGGGCCTTTGCATTTGCTGTTTCCTCTGCTGGAGTGCTGGCTCATTCACTTCCTTCAGGTCTTAACTCAAAAGCTACCTACTCAGTGAGGTTTTCCCTGGTCACCTTATTTAAGATTTCAATACCTCCTAGCATTTCATTTATCCCTTCCCTGCTTTACTTGTCACTTATATTATATATTTTGCCATTTCATCTAACTTACTATAGATATTACATAATTGTTTATTATCTGTCTTCCCCCACCAGAATGAAAGCTACCAGAGGGCAGGTGTTTTGTCTAATTTACTGGTATGTCCCCAGCACCTAGAACAATGCCTGGCACATAGTCTTTCAGTAAGTATTTGTTGAAGGAATAAAGGCATCAAGCACTTAACTCCTTACTAAACACTGTGCTAAGGGTCTTATATGCATTGCCTCATTTTAACCCTCACAACGTTACAAGTTAAACCATTATCCCCATTTTGCAGAGGAGAAAACTGAGGCTTCCAGGTTTACTAAATCATCCAAGATCCCACAGCCAGAAAGAAGCCCAGCCAGGATTCAGACCCACACTGGCTGGCCCCAAAGCCTGTGTACACAATGATGACAAATACCCGTTGTACTGGTTAGCTAGAGCTGTCATAACAAAGCACCACTGACTGGGGGGCTTGAACAATGGAAATTTGTTTTCCCATAGTTCTGAAGGCTACAAGTCTGAAATCAAGCTGTCAGCAGTGTTGGTTTCTTCTGGGGCCTTTCTCCTTGTCTTGTGGATGATTGTGTCCTTGCTTGTCTTCCCATGGTCTTCCCACTCTGCAGGCCTGGGCTGACCTTTTCTTGTAAAGACACCAGTCGTATTGAACTAGGACCCACGCACATGACCTCATTTTACCTTAATTACCTCTTTAAAGACCCGGTCTCCAAATACCATCACATTCTGAGGTACTGGGGGTTAGGACTTCACCACATGGCGGCACACAATTCAGCCCATAACATTGCTTCATCAGACACCTGACAAAAGAACGAAAGGGGTCCCCCTCTTAAATCTTTGGTTCATAGTTCATCTTTCTATCTTCAGTGGATCCTCCTCTTCAGCCCACAAATACCTATAAATCTATCCAATTAAAAAAAAACTCATAAGTTTCCATTGCCTTCAGTTCATATACAACTCTCTTTCCCTTCACTGCCAAATTCAACAGAGCCTCTGCTGGTCTTGTTCCATGCCTTGAAATCCGTGTTCTCCTCCCAACTTCCATGGGCATCACTTTTCCAAAAGTCACAAAGCCAAGGCCCACGGCTTCTTCTCAATCTTCCTCATCTCTCCACTCATCACTGCACACCATCCACCAGCCCTCTGGATTTCACTCCACACCACACGTTTATCTCTGACAACTATGATGCTTTCTACCTGACAAAAGGGAAAAGAAGGTCAGTGGGTAATTTCTGCCGTTGGTGTAAGATCAGAGATGTCTGTTTAGGGTTTCAGTATTTAGGGTTCGTATTTAGGGTTGCCAGGTAAAAGACAGGTTACCATGCACTAGTTGGGATGTACTTACACTAAAACATTCCTCATTGTTTATCTGAAATTCAAATTTAATTGAGAATCTTCTATTTGCTAAATCTAGCAACCTTGCTGGTATTCAGTTTCGGTGAATGGATTCTCCTCACCCTGAACCTTCAGTAAAGTCTGCTACTCATGGTCAATTGTGGCTTGGAGAGTAAGGGAACTAAGGTAGCATATTCTAAAGAAGCAAGGGTTTGAGGAAGGGAGAACACTCACAAGAGACTGTAAATTCAGAGAGAGCAGGAGAGAGGTGAGCCCAGAGATCTAGGAAAGGTATATTAGGTATCCACCTTATGTGAAAAAAAATTTCAAGTCAATTGATTCCAACATAAAAGGAAACAAGCATTCATATTGTCTGTAACATCACTTAGAATACCTCAGCATTGACAGAGTGGTAAGTATGTCATCTACACCCTAGGAGTACCCTATCAGAAATAGAGTTAGCATTTTGGAAGACAATTTTAGGCATCCACCCTCTAGAAACAGCTACTGCAAGAGTTCCAGTGCTACAGTCGGTTCTGTAAACTAGCATTAAGAATGTTATAAAAATACCTTACAATGGAAGGGAGTGGTGCCAAAGATACAAGGATTGGCTAGAAACACTATGTAGGCACTTTGCATGAACGGGATGTTGGATCTGGTGAATCCAGCTACTTAATGCCTTTGGAGAGGCCTATTTTAATCACCTCCTATTCACCCTATTGGTGAAAGAAGCATTCCGGCCGTGGGGTTATGGAGATGCCTGAACATGTGGTAGTCGACGCTGGACAGGTAAAATGGACAGCGCTTGATAAGTCTCGTGCACTCACAGCCTGAGGAAAAAGGACTCAGAATGTCCCATGGGGGTTGTACTCAGGAACAGAGTAAACAACCAGGGACTGTGGGAGGCAGGCTTTGTAGTATCAGGACGAGGAAGAGGCCCTTGGCTCTTTTGGCAGGACATGATCAGCTTGTTTGAATAATTCCATGCACTGGCAGGGAACAGAAGACTGCTACTAGGGATAAGCAGGAACTGTGTCTGGTTCTTGTGGTAAGGCTTGTTTGGCCGGAGGACCTTACCTGCAGGAGCAGAGTGGGGAGAGAAATTTATGACTAGGCCATCTGTGGCCTTCCTAATTTTACAAGATGTCAAGGCAGCATAAAATATCAGGCCTTGATCCTAGACCACATGGCCCCTGGCTTCAGGTTCCACGTGGTCCTGTGCATCCCTACTTCAAGGAGGATTCATCCCATCACCCTAGAAAAAAAATGACCCCACCACCGTTGTCACATCCGTGCAGTATCAGACCTATAGATACAGAGAACACACTGATGTTTGCCAGAGCAGAGGAGGGTGGGAAATGGGCAAAATGGGTGAAGGTGAGTGGTAGATACTGGCTTCTAGTTATGGAAGGAGTAAGTCCTGGGAGTAAAAGGTACAGCGTAAGGAATATACTCAATTATATTGAGGTAACACTCTACGGCGACAGATGGTAGCTCCCATCACTATGTTGTACACCTGAAACTAACGTAACATTGCCTGTCTACTAGACTTCAATAAAGAAAAACATTTTTTTTTTTTTAAAGAGAACATTGAATGCAGAGTATTGTTGGAGATCCAGGACTTCACCAAACTTAAAAGAAAAGGTTGGGGGAGTGTCTTTTGCTGCACTTGCTGATCGATGTGTGTGGCATAATTCCTCTAAGACTTGCTTTTTCCATTGCAACATACCTCCTCATGGAGACATTTTGGGGACGGACCATATACTTCTCAGGTATGTCTAATCCTCAGACTTCTCTTCAAACCGGTCTGGCAATTGTGAAAAGCCAACAGGGGCCCTAGTAGTCTGGAAGGTTGGGGGACACCCAGGGAAACATGAGCCACCCCCCGAATCTGTGTTCAGTACCTTCTCTTCTCACTCATACTCTCCAGTGTACCTGCTCCCGGGGCTTCAATTACATTCTCTGCCGATTTTCCTGGGACAATTAGACGATGGTCTTCTCTGGAGCACCAGACTTAGTTTCCCAACAGTATGGTGGACATCTCCACATGCTGCCATTAATTCATTAGTTCAAGCATTTTACAGTTATCGGTAGTAAGCGTTAGAGATACAAAGCATGTGATAGGTCTTGCTATCTTCCTGGGGTTTATGGTTGGGTGGGAGATGTCACGCAGGCCCATAAACTCAACACATCCAATATATTATTATTGTCTTCTGTCCCTAAATCGACTCCTTCTTTTTCAGTTAAAGACATCACCATCCCACTGCCAACTCAAATTCACAACTCCTAAGTCGTGCGTGTTTCCTCTCTCCCTCCCTCATCCCACGATTCCCTGTTACCTTTCTACCTGTGACCCAATTCCCTTCCCATTCGCTAGGCAAGCACATAGCAATATAACTGCGATGAGGGTTAGTCGGGCCGAACCAAATTTTATTAGAGCCCCTGAGCCTCCACCTGCACACTCATCACGTTAATATTTTACCAAGTTATCATTCTTAAGGTCCCCCTTAACATAGACTGTTGCCTACAAAGAGTGGCGCTTTGTACATTGTTAACATCTGCCTTATACCCTTTAACACATATTTTTAAATCAAGGTTCTCATTACTTTCAAGATAACATTTCTAAGACTTCAAAAAGTCTGAAAACTCCATTGTCCGAGAGACCAAAAGAAGCCAGCGGCCGCGGTCTGGTTTTTTAAGGCCAGATCTGAGGCAGGGAGAGAAACATCTCAGCTGCTTGCGAAGATGCTGATGATGCCTTTTCAGAAGAGGACCCCGAGGATTCCAGTTTTAAACAGACTCTAATAACAAAGCACTTCCAGCCAAAAGAGAAAGCTGAGCTCCTGCCACAAAGGTGCCACAGCCAGACCACCTTCCCCCCCCCCTCGGTGTGGCCACTGACGTGCGCTGACGCATCTTCTCCCCTGTTTGTGGGAGAGCCAGTCAGTTCCCTTTGAACGAAATCTTTCTTCAACTGTTGAAAGACTCCTGGGGGAAGGGAGCGAGAGGACAAGAGGAGCATTTCAGAAACAAACGGAGACCCAAATGCCAAGTTTCTGTTCTTGTTACTGTTCGGGTTTTGGCCCCGTCAAGACGGTCTCAATTCCATGTTTTTCGCGAAGCTGGTTTGTTTGGCAAAATTCAATGATAAATACAGAACTCTGAGGTCAGTCTCACCTTACTCAGAAGGCTCGAGCCGGGAAGTTGAGCTTTCTGTGGTCGGGGAAACCTTGGAAGCCACCGATCTGCTGTTGACAACGGGAGGCCAAGATATGGGCCAGATAGTTTTTTCTTTACAAATGTATGAATCTGGGACGTTTCCCTCTTAAAAACCCAGCAGACAAGCAACGCTTTGTTGATAGTTCAGAGCTAGAGCTGCTGGGGCTGGGGGGAAAAGGCAAGGGGGTTGTTCGGATCGAGTGAACACGTGGAATTCACAGATAGGCCAAGCTCTGTTCCTCAGTGGGTCATAAGCACCACAACCGACCCGTGCCTCTTCCCCCTGTTTTCTTATCCTCAGCTACTTGGGGACAGTCACACCCCTACAAGGATAAGACATTCAGGGTAAATGGGAGGGAGCAGGGCCTGGGTATAGACAGACCAGCTGGTCAACCTGGAGGAGATGATGTTGACTTCTTGGGACCCAGATCTGCTTCCCTGGTGTTTCCCTCCAGGTTATGAGTGCCTAGGGCAGCTTTTATCCAGGTCCATTAAAGAAGCCCCTCCCCCCCTTTTTAAAGATTTATTTATTTATTTGACAGAGAGAGAGAGAGCAAAAGCCGGGGGAGTCAGAGAGGGAGAAGCAGTCTCCCCACTGAGGAAGGAACCTGACTCGGGGCTCGATCCCAGGACCCCGGGACCATGACCTGAGCCAAAGGCAGATAGATGTTCAACTGACTGAGCCACCCAGGTGCCCCATAAAGAAGCCCTTTTTAAATTCCTGCCACATCAGCACCTCTCACTTAAAAACAAAGGAGTCTAAACATGAAGAATAATCTGCTTTTGTGCTGAAAATATGAAGGCCAAGGCAAATGTTTAGACGTGTTCACAACCTGTGGAATCATAATGGGCAGCATGTATTAAGAGCTTACTAAGTACCAAGGGCTGCTCTTCGTGCTGACCTACTTCACCAAGCAATCTTATGATCATCATCCCATTTTTTATAGATGAGGGAAGAGGGGCACAGAGAGGCTGAGTCACTGGCCTAAGGTCACACAGCTGGGACTTGAACCCAGACAGTCTGACTTCAGGGCCCTTGCTCTTAACCACCCCCTTATGGACCTGGCCTGTCCCCTAAGTAAAGGTGTTTGACCAACAGCCAAGTGGCCAAGTGGCCTGGACAACACTTCTCTCCTGCATTTATTTCCATAAGTAAAGGGCAGCAAACGAGGGCTGCTTGGAAGAGCAGAGAGAACCATACAGGGATAGGGCAGGAGCATCATGACTCCGTGCCCTAGGTTCTGCCAAGAATGCAGGTCTCACAGCGCAGAGCCAGGTGCAGGGCCCCTCCAAGCCAGCACGCCTACCGACAAAGCAGAGAGGACTGAGAGGGGCCTTAACACTGCATTGTTGTTGGTGGATGCACACCCTGATACGAGAGAAGACAGAGCCAGCAAACTGCCCTCGACTGCGGGAGAGACTGAAGTGCCAATGCTGGACATTTTGTATATATATATGTGTATACATATATATATACACACATATATATGTATTATTATATTATATTATATTATATTATTATATTATAATTAGTCATTCAGTGATCCACCAAAGATATGGAGCTTGGATTCAGTTTATGGACTAGAAAATAAACACCTTGGTGACCATAATACAACCAAAAAATCTCTTAGTTGATGCCTTAGTCAGTTTGTGCTGCTATGAAGAATACCATAACATAGACTCCTCACAGTTCTAGAGGATGGGATGTGTCTGATAAGGGTCCACTTCCTGGTTTATGGACAGTTGATTTCTCATATGCTCACATGGTGGAGAGCAGAGAACGAGGAAGCAAGCTCTCTCGTGTCTGTTCTTATCCCCAAATCCATCATGATGTCTCCACCTTCATTGCCAAATTACCTTCCAAAAACTCTGTCTCCAAATGCCATCACACTAGGGTTTCAACATATGAATTTGGGGGGACATAAACATTCAGTCCATAGTGAATGCCATTCTAGAAGGCTTCACAGGCACCATAAAAAATTATACACACACACACGCACACAGAAACTGTGTCACTAAGGCAGACAGCTTATCTGTTTTGTTCACCACGTATACCCAACGTTCATCGCCTGGAACTTAGCAGAATTGTTGAATTCAGTCACTGAGATTTTCCCATTCCTCCATGTAATCATAGTCTGTATTTTTATACCTTCTTCCCAAAGCCTCGGTTTCTCTAGATTCTGATGACTCACAGCAGAGATGGCCACGCTTTGTAGCTGTGACCCATGTTTTCATAATTAAAAGAAAGTAAAGGTTCTAGAGTAAAGGAAATAGTGGGTGGAGATTAATTCAAAGATTTTCCAAACTATCAGAGAGAAACCTAAACACACTGGCTCGCCATTGTTATTTAACTCGGGCACAACCCCTATGCTTAAAAAACAGATTTGTTTGCCCAGTGACAGAGTCTCTTCAGACATTTGAACAGCTGCTTTCATCAATCCCTATACTCTAAGACCCCTATCTTAAATCTCTGAACCGAGGTCCACAGACACTTTTCTCCCAGGAGTGACAGAATTATGGAATTGAGGTTATAAATTCAGTCAAGCCCCAAGACCTTCCAAGTTGGAGTGTTAGGGTCTAATGTTGATATTTTGCTTTTTTAAGTCAGAGTCATAATTTGAAACAGTTGTTCATCAGCAAATCAGTTTTCTTACTTTTTCCTGATCTTTAGATAACAGTCTCAACAGTTAAAAGATTATAATATGGGTCAGTGAGCTATGTTTTTTTTTTTTTAATTTTATTATGTTATGTTAATCACCATACGTTACATCATTAGTTTTTTTTTTTTAAAGATTTTATTTATTTATTTGACAGAGAGAGACACAGCGAGAGAGGGAACACAAGCAGGGGGAGTGAGAGAGAGAGAAGCAGGCTTCCTGCTGAGCAGGGAGCCCGATGCAGGGCTCGATCCCAGGGATCATGACCTGAGCCGAAGGCAGACGCTGAACGACTGAGCCACCCAGGTGCCCCACATCATTAGTTTTTGATGTAGTGTTCCATGATTCATTGTTTGCGTATAACACTCAGTGCTCCATGCAGAACGTGCCCTCTTTAATACCCATCACCAGGCTAACCAATCCCCCCACCCCCCTCCCCTCTAGAACCCTCAGTTTGTTTTTCAGAGTCCATCGTCTCTCACGGTTCATCTCCCCCTTCGATTCCCCCCCCCCTTCATTTTTCCCTTCCTACTATCTTCTTCTTCTTTTTTAACATATAATGTATTATTTGTTTCAGAGGTACAGGTCTGTGATTCAACAGTCTTACACAATTCCCAGCACCACCATAGCACATACCCTCCCCAATGTCTAAAAGCTATGTTTTTAGTTCTCAATACTCAAGGTAGTTAACTTACAACATCTTATACCAAAATTTCAATATGGATTGGAAAGAAAAGCAATTTGGGGAGAAAAAAGAAAAATGAACCATTGCCCAAAAATGTCTGTTCCTTCTTTTGGCTCACTCAATTGTGCTGTAAATATTTGAGTAAGGTAAAGACACGAGGCACTCTCTCTAACCCCAGGGACAAATTCCAGCACGTGGATCAACATGTTCTTTGCCTTCTCACTCAGTTTCCAGTCGGAAGCTCATTCCTGGGGGGGTGGGGGAGGCGTCTGACTGTGTTGTTTTATACAAAGTTTTGCTCACTAAATTAAGTAAGTGAGTCTTGCAATTTTCCCATTAAGGACATTAGGATTTGACCCTTGCTCTGGAGGGCAATTTAGGACTTACTCTTTCTGCTGTCCACAAACTGCTGTCCGACTTCAAAGGATGGGCTGGTGGTTGGGTATTTCACACAATTTAAATGGCTGAAAGCAGCAGTGGCTTCCTATACTGGAGGGTTCTGACAGCAAGTTCAATCCACAACCCTTTTTAGATGATAACAGAGACACGAGATGTATTAAAGGGGAGGGGATTTCTGATCAGCTTATTTCCAATAAGTTATAGTAGTGCTTTCTGGTAAGATGCAAGCTATTAAGAAGAGAAAGAGAGGTGAAGAAGGAAAGAGAAGGAGCCTGAAGAATCAGCAAATACCTTAGGAAGACATGAAGAAGAGAGAGAAGGCATTCATGCCCAGGAAGGTTGGAGTTTTTTTTCCATATGAGAAATGCGTACATGTTTGGAATTGGTGATCCTTAACCAGGGGCACCCAGATGATTCCGATGGGTTTTTTGTTTGTTAGTTTGTTTTCTGCATACTGAATCAGGATCTCTGGGTGGAGTGTATTGTGGAAAAGGCCCTCAGGTGGTTCTAACATACATCCCAGACTAAGAAAATGTGTGCTGCATAATATTTTTCTGTCTTTATTTTCTCCTAATATCACAGCTTAATTTTTCAATGCCATTATTTTTTTTAAGTGCTCAGATGATAAAAACAATTCACTGAAAATCTGAAAAAGTACACCTAAAAAGGCTAAAACCATCTCTAAACCAATTAGCCAGACATACTTTTTTTAGTCTAGGGAGTCTAAATTTAGAAGCCCTGTAGGGATTTCAAGGGGTCCGTGGCCTAAATCTCTGAAAAACTTACAGAAAATTACTGTTGCCTTTTCCCCCTTTTATAATGTTAACATCATCTGTTTTAATTTGAAACTGCTTTTTTTCCTAGTTAACAAGACATGTCTTTAATATCCTCATGTCCTTAAGTACCCTTTGCGAATACCACTTTTAAAGAGTGAGTATACTGCAACCCCCATTCCCCCCTCGTTGACAGTAAAACTATAATAAACAACACTGGAATAAACATCCATGTACAGAAATCTCTGCATTTTTATTTTCTGCTTTCCCATTCTGAGATGCAGAATTACTGGACCAAATGGTATGTCCTTTTAAAGGCTCTTGGCATCTATGCTTTCTTTTGGCAAGAAAGATCTTGCCAATCTGCACACCCACCAGGAGCGTATTAAAGAGAGAGGGACCCTCGTGTTTGGTCTGTACGCTTTTAGAACATACTCTGTGTCTCTGATTTCTTTTCAGATACCTTTTATTCGTATCAGTATTAGTCCCCTTTCTTGGGGAAAATGACAGCCTGATACAGGGCCCAAGTGTCCTGAAATGAGCCACACGAAGAAGGAGAGATGAGCTCACGTGAGTTACTCTAGTAGCCTTCTCCAGGCCGCCGGCCCCAGCAGCTCCGTCCAGGGTGACGCCCCTGCTGACTGGTTCCTTCCCGGGGTGTAGATGTGTTCGTGTGTCCACATCATAGCCGCCAGCATCTGGACGTGCTCCTGGCAGGGGGCGGGAGGGAACCCTCTAGTATGAGTCCCACGGGGAGGCAATCACCCACCTCTTGTTACCGGAGCTTCGGAAGCAAGACACCTTCTCCCAGCAGTCAGCATGGGGGGCCTGAGCCAGGCCCCACCACCTGGATGTTCCAACTGACGATTCTGTCTGGTGGGAACAACAGAGGTGGAGGGAGAGCTGGGAAATGACGCAGGGGCCCGCAGCTGCTGTGGCCAGCACAGGCCTTTAGTCAGTCAGTCCTGGGACAGGAACTTGGCAGGGCTTGAGCCCGTCCGTCCCTTTCTGGAGGCCTCTCTTTTGCCTTCCGTGGTAGGCGGAGTAACGGCCTCCATCCCCAAAGAGGTCCTTGCTTTAATCCTTGGCACCTGTGAGTACGTTACCTTCTATGGCAAAAGGGACTTTGCAGATGGGACTTAGTGAGGAATCTTGAGATGGGGAGATTACCCTGGATCACCCGGGTGGGCCCAGCGTACTCACAAGGGTTCTTATAAGAGGGAAGCAGCGCGGTCAAAGACAGCGGTAAGCCCTGTGCTACCAGCATCAGAAACCGAGGAGTTGTGGCCACAAGCCAGGCAATGCTGGCAGCCTCTGGAAGCTGGAGGAGCGGAGGAACAGATTCGCCCCTGGAGCCTCCAGAAGGAACTGGCCCTGATGACACCTTGATTTTAGCTCCATAAGACTTATTAGGGGCTTCTGCCCTCCAGAACAGTCAGACAATAAATCTGCATGGTTTTATGCTAAGTCCGTGGTGATTTGTTACAGCAGCAATGGGAAATTAAAACAACTTCCACTCATTCCATGACCGTCTCCCAATACAGATATCTGCTTCCTGTAGCCACAATCTATTCCAGTTGCTTATCACCAATGACTGTCACCCACCTCCAGCCCTCACCCGGTGTTGGCTCGTTCCTGTCCTCCATGCTCCCTCCCCATCCCCTGCTTTCTGCAAAGAAACCCTGCTGATCCCGAGTTGTGACTGCAGGTCACAGGGGCGATCTCCCCTCCAGGCCACAGACCCAGTGAGGACAAGGCTTCCGTTAGCACAATGCAGGAGTAAATGTTAGTTAATTACACATTAAAACTTAATTTGTACGTGCACATGCACACGAAAGGTGGAAATGCCCTAAGAAAGAAATAACTTTTGAGTAGCTGGAGAAATGTTCACATTAGGTACCTTTTCTTTAGACAATGGGAATTATCTATTAAAAAAACGGTATACTTATCTACCTAAAAGGAAAATTCTGTCCTGATTTACGACAGGATTTTAAAAAGCTGACTTTTACGTGAACATAAAATACTAAACATACAATATGTTCGCGAAATCGCTTGGACAGAACTGAAAGCAGAGCAAATGTAATCAATTTATGATATTATGAAAACCTAAGGGGAAATGAAATGTCCGTTTCAGTAACGCTGGGTGTGTCCATGTTTCTCACACTTCAGTGTTATTGTAGGACACTCCAGCGGCTGGTTGCAAAATCTTGATTGTCTGCTAAACCTGGCTTTATCCTGGCTAGTGGGGAACACGCATTTGAGACACTTGGGCTTAAGAGATCTCTCTCCCTTGCATGACAAGGAGTTTTAAAGGATTTTTCTCCCCTCCCTGCCAACCATGTCCCCTGTCTAAATTTTTTTAAGCCTTTGGACTCTCTCCTACAAAAATGCAAAAGCACTTTTTGTGCAGAAGGATATTCACTGCCGCTCTATTTTGTAATAGCCTTCCATTGGAAGCAACCCAAATGTCAATCAATGGGCAAGTGGTTGAATAAATTATTGGACACCCATAATCTGGAGAGCTCTGCTTTCCTGAAAAAGAATGAGGTAGTTTTATACATACCGCTTGCTTTCAAATCATGGTTCACTGCTCTGCTTAAAACCCTCCTGGGCTTACAGTTGCATTTACATAAAATTCGAACTCCTTCCCCTGGTCTAAAATGTCCCCCACCAGGTGGCTGTGCCTGCTTCTCTGACTTCAGGTTTGCCCTCTCCCCTCCTCTGTTCAGAGTCAGCTCGATGGCCCTCTCCATCAGCTTCTCCTCAGCTGCTCCCAGCTAGCTACCACCACAGGTCCTTTGCACTTGCTGTTTTCTCTGCCGAGAGCATCCTTCCCTAATCCAGTATTTCTCGGCCTTAGTTATATATTAAAACCATCTGCATTACAAGCTGCACTCTCATCCGGTCAATTCAGGATCTCCGGGGTGGCTCCCAGGCATCAGGTTGTTTTGGTTTGGGTTGCTTGCCTGTTTTTAAATTTCCCTGGCGATTCTCTGCACAGCTCAACTTGAGAACCAGGGTGGCTTCCCATGGGGGTTCCTCTCCAACATTCAGGACGTAGTTCAAATGTCACCTCCTCAGAGAGAGTATGATTACACTACTTTTAAAACTAAAGATTTCACTTCAAAAAGAGAGGCTTTTTAAAAAGATAAGTATAAGGAAATAATGAGTACGAAACAGAATTGAATTTGTAAATGTTAAGATGGTAAATACGAAATGGCAGGTATTGAAAAGACAGCATGCCATTTCGGGGCCAACAGAATTTAAATTTCAGTTTGCTCTCCTGCTGTGATCTTATATCGGTTACCTAAGATCTCTGAGCCCTTATGAAAATTGTACCCACCTTAAAGAGTTGTTTCGTTTTTTTTTTAAGGAATAACAAGACTGCTATGAGCCCATAGCGAACACTAGGTAAATAGTATTAGCTAATTTTAGATAACAAATGATTGGCTGAAGCAGTAAGTGCTTCAGAAATTCAAAGAAAATAGACATGTCAACTGCCTTGGGATCAGAAAGGGCTTCTTTGAGTAGGTAGAATTTCATTTTTGTCTGAAAGTAAAGCTAGAACGTGGGCAAGCGGAGAGAATGGTGAGGGTTGTGAATGGCATTCCAGGAGATAGGGAACAGGAGAGACAGAGACTAGAGGTGGAATTTTAAAGTGTGTTTGGGGAAGAGGGAGTTAAACAAGAAGAAAGAGCTTGCCCAGAAAGACAGCGCAGCAGTATGTCAGGATGGGTGAACCTTCTGTTTTCTGTCATACAGCATCTTTTTAGCACTGGCATTTCCCTGAATTAAATTGTGTGGAAGAGTAAGTCTCTGATTGGAAGCAGACCCATCAGGCATAGAGGCAGAGAGGTGGGAGTGGTAGGAGACAGGGCTTTGGAAGATCATTCCCTTCCACAGGAACTTGTGTGGTATCTTGGAGGCTGACTCTGGGCCAGGACTTGGCCAACCTCAAAGAAGCAAGCTTGTAAAGTTTTCCAGGGGCGGACCACAAACCATTTCCAAGGGGCAGCACTTGGTTCTCCCATGGGGAAACCCAACTACTCTTGAGGGGAGCCCAATTCTGTCTGAGTCAGTGTCCATGGTTGCCAGTCAGATTCCCACAACCAAAGAACATCCAGTGAAGAACCACTAACAAAGGGCAGGCAGGGTTAAAGGAAACCAACAAAGGATGGGTGCGGAGAAGGGGAGAGCTGCAGGAATCCTGAGAGGGACTGCCACAACCCATGGCCCAGCAGGGGGTGGGCTGGGGAAGTATACCCTAGTCTCTCTTCTTGTCTGCCCTCTCCTACAGGTGACTTTCCATTGGCCAACCTCAAGCCAGAAGCCAGAGGCCAAGATGTCTATTGATGTAGTCCATACAGGTCAGCCTTCCGGGTGCAAAGCAAAGTATAGAGAGTGGATCTGGAATATCCAGCACAGTGAAAAATCTTACAGAATGACACGCTCACAGAAGGGGCTGATTACCAGCCTGCATCCACCCTAAAGCATTCCCTTTAGTGGATCCCCTCCATGCTTCCCTCTCTACATCCTACCTCCACCCCTGCACATGTAATTGATCATCCAGTCTTGCCAATTGGACCTCCTAGTATCTCTCAAAAATATACTCTGCTCATACCATACACCTAAATTCCTTGGAGATTAAAGATTTATGGTTTTACTTCTTACAGCTAAAAGTACTGGATTAAAACCTCACTGGATATTTACATAACCTTGGAGTAAAGGGAGGACTTCTCAAAGGCAAAACCACAGAGGAGAAGACTGATAGATTGTGCTACAGAAAAATTGGAAACTTCCATTCGACAAAAACCACCATGAACAAAGTTGAAAAGGCATCAAAAATAACCAAAACAAAACTCAAACAACGAAATAAGAAAATATCATCTCAGCAAATTTAAGTAAAAGGAGTACTGTCTAAATACGTAAAGGTCTCATACAAATAGATAAGAAATGACCCAAATTTGGGGGAGGGGGACTAAGAAGAAAACCAAACAAATAAGGAAAAAACTGTAAAAATAAAAAATAGAGGCATAGGCAAAGGACACGAACAAGATTGATTAAGGAGGAAAAACAGTTTTGACAAGAGCATATGGAAAAAGGTTTAACTACTCAATCCAAGAAATGCAAATTTAAACAAGAAACTATCCAACCAAGTTCATAAAGATTGTTCTTAGGGGGAGCACTGAGTGCACGCCGGATGCTGAGGGATTACTTAGAGGCGTATGAATCATTACAAAGTTTTGAAAAGCAAATTGGCAGTTCAGTATTGAGAAACTTTAAAATTCATCGCCCTTGACCCAACTTGAAAATTCTAGGAATTCTGGGAAAATTCTAGAAAAGATTCTCAGAATCTTTTCAAATACTTTTCCTGCTCACAAAGTCCAAGCACGTCAACATGGAGTTCCCTTCCACGTTTCATCTCGCCCATCCCCCAGCTGACAACTGCCACTCCATTAATGCAAAACTGCTTGTTCTTCCCAAGACGTACGCCTTGCACTTCCGTGCCTCTGAGCATGTCCTTTTTATTTTCCTCTGCTTAGAAAGTCCTTCACCACCTTCTTGGCTTGGCTCACTTTGCTTACTCTTCTGGAATCAGCTAAGTTGTCAGAGGGTCTTCCCTGATTCCCCTCCAGGTTCAGTAAGTTTGCCTTCTTCCGTGTTTCCATAATACCCAGTACATATATTTTTACAGATAATTTACACATCTATTTACATATTTATGTATCTATTTACATATCTGTCTCCACCAGCTTGGTTTCTCTCTTTGTATCCCTATACTGACGGTTTACTGACTTACCATTGGCCAACCTCAAGCCAGAAGCCAGAGGCCAACAGGTCTATTGATGTAGTCCATACAAGTCAGCCTCCCGGGTGCAAAGCAGGATGGAGAAGTACAGAGAGTGGATCTGGAATATACCGTCAGTATAGGGGCAATTCCGTCTCCCATGGAACATTTGGCAAGGTGTGGAGACGTTTTTCGTAGCCACAACTGGGGGGGATCCAAGGATGCTACTAAACATCCTACAATGTACAGGAAAGCCCCCACGACAAAGAATTATCCAGCCCAAAATGTCAATAGAGCTGATGTTGAGAAACCCTGTCCTATCCTTAGCTCCCACCTAGTATAAAGCACATAAAAAGCACACACCAAAAAAATTTTTTAAACTATATAATGAACAATAGATAATTGATCTTTTCAAGCCCAATTTCTTCTTTCATACAGCAGATGTAATAATACCTATGTCAGAGGGTTGTAGGGAGGATTAAAAGAGACAACATATGAACAATGCCTGGTACAGAACTGATGCTCCATCAGTGGTAGTTTATCCTAACAGTCAAGCGCATAAATTAAGTCACAGACCCCGATTGTTTTGGTGCTGAAATGAGTCTTAAAGACTTTGCAGTTAAACCCCTTCATTTTATAGCTGAGAAACCCAAATCTATAAAAGCTAATGACTTGCCTAAATTGTTGGCATCAGATCAGAGTTTGCAGTTTAGTGGCAAATCACATTTTAAATGCATGCATAAGAAAGGAATTATAAACTGACTCTTTTGTAAACCAAATAATTATCATTCTTTGGGGGGGGAGGGATTTGGCTTGTAAATATAGTTTTCATTTTTATGTATAAAATTTTCTTTAAAATAGTTAGAACACGAACAGAGCAATGACTCAACTGAATAATGTTACTGTAAGTTTCACAGGGATTTATTTTGAAATTACATTTTTGGCATTTATGCAAAAATAGGCAAATGTATTAAAATACAAAGTAAAACAAATAATACATACTTTTGACTGTAGGAGAGATAGAGTCAGAATCCAGAATAACAATCTAAATAGTTTGTCATAATACATAAACCTCTCAAATATTAACAGACTTTCTGGAATCTATGCTCAAAATTAACTGCCTTGTAATGATTCCACTCTTCTTCCCTGCTCAATTGCTAATACATACAATGACATTTCTTAGCAAAATATAATTCAGAGGCACCATCCAGTCTGAGATCTCAGATTCTAACATGTTATGACTTTTAATATGAACACCAGTATAACCAGAATTTAAACAAATTATGGCAAATAAATTAAAACATTTATATTTTAACATCTATAGACTTTATTAGGTGTTCCTTATACAGTCATCTGGTATGTTTAAAGAGTGAGCAATCATATAAAAGGAAATATGGTCATAACTGATTGAAGTAATAAAATCCTGAAACTAAATAACATCTCATAATTCATTGCACAGCATATATTAGATTTCATTACATCAGTATATAGCTTAGTTGTAAATTCTCCTGATGGCCATAAACCTCTAAGGTGTTGTCATCCTGAAAAATGAAGGGGAGGGAGTTGGTGGGGCACAGAATGGATAAATCTTCAATCGCTCTAGTGTGTTGTGTCTTGAAGTTGTAAAGTTGTAGTGCATCGCCACCTAGTGGCAGAATTTAGTACCTTATTCTAACAAGGGACCTTTCCTTGTATTTTCTGAAGTTCCGTGATTCAGTCACCCTTCAACTCTGTTCATCTCTGATACCATAGTTCCTAAAATTCATGTCACCCATACAGAGTAAACTCAATTCCCTTCATCCTCCAAGTTGTCCCGGGTTTGCTTAGTACAGTTTTTATGTTTGCCTAACTTTTAAATTCCAAGTATGTGAATGTAGAAGGATTATTATGACTGTAGGAACGTTGGGCTTTGGCCCAGTTTTTATTCTTATTAATGAGTCTTTTAGAAAGTCAGAATTAGTGCAGAATTAATGCCTTCGAGGGGAATCCTTAAAGTAAACATGAAATCCTTACCAAAATCTACACTTGGGATTTTATTAAGATTCTAGAGTTTTAAAACAGGCCATGGTACTGTTAGTGAAGGTTCCTTCACTAACATGTCAGCACCATTCATAGAGCATCACATGAATGTTTAGGCTGCGAGAACTCTGTTTGGGAATGTTACCAAACATTGCTATGCAGTTTGGGATTACCAGAGTCAGTATTTGGGGACCTGAGACCCCATCATTCCTTACTCTGCTTCCTATACCTGGACACCATGAAGGTTGAGTGAAGCACTACATCAGTGAGCATAAGCTAAGTGTTGTATGGAATTGCAAGGAACAGAAAAACAAAATAAGTCACCTGAGAGTAAGCAAATCTATCTTTCTTCGAGGACTAGGAAGCCATATATTCAAAACCTAAATCAACCTCAAACTTCGAACAATAAAAGATATCAAACATTTTACGCTGTACAAAGTAAACTAGCAGGATGTGAAATATTGGAAGTTTAAAAAACACTGCCAATCCAAAAGGCCAAACAGGAAAGCCTTGGCTGGGCTCCATCCCAATCAAGCTGTCATATGGGTCCAATTCCACCTGTCCTCACCTCGGCTAAATGGTATTTCATTCAAGGCCAGACATCCAAAGGGGGTAGATGGACCAGAAATGAGAATGCCACATGGCAGGTAGAGGAAAGGAGCTCAGGACCTGGGCCTCGACTACTCCACTACTAGACTTGACGGTCCTCAGCATTTCCCCAGAATATTTATTCTCCCTTCTATTCACATAGAGGAGCACAGAAGCTAACCCTTCTAGTGCTTGCCATGTGCCAGGAACTATTCTAGGTGCTTGGCATGTAATGAAGTCAGGTAATTTTCACAATATCCCTGTAAAGTAGGGTCCATCATGAGCCCCACTTTAGAGCTGAGGAAACTGAGGCACAGAGCAGTTAAACCAGAGTCCTATAGTTACATAGTAGGTAAGTGGATTCATATCTGGGCATTTCTGAATCCCTCTATTCTTTTTTTAAAAAATATATATATTTTTTATTTATTTATTTGACAGAGAGATAGAGAGCACAAGTAGGCAGAGCGGCCAGCAAAGGGAAAGGGAGAAGCAGGCTCTCTGCTGAGCAGGGAGCCCGATGTGGGGCTCGATCCCAGGACCCTGGGATCATGACCTGAGCCGAAGGCAGCCGCTTAACCCACTGAGCCACCCAGGCACTCCTGAATCCCTCTATTCTGTCTGCAGATTTTCTGAATTTCAGATTTTCCCATGCTGATTTTTCAAAGAGTACAGCTTTTGGGAACAAAATGACCCTCTCTTCAAATGAAAAGATTTCACTGACCAATTAACAAAATTCTCACCCCTTCAACTATTCTTTCAATGGCTTAGATAACTGTTTCTATTTTCTCTCTTATTCTTCATAACAAGCAGAACAATACTGATAATTATAATTAACAGTAAAAACATCGATGTAGTGTTCTATGGTTTTCAAAGAACTTTTGCATACTTTTTCCATTTAGAAGAATAAGGTCATTAAGTGATGTAGAAAAGCCTTACAGTTTGGCTAGAAAGAGCTCTCACAAAGTCACAGATTGCCCTACTGTCACGCCTCATTTTCTGCCTTGAGCAGGTGGATGACCCAGTTCCTCCTGTTACACCTTAACCTTGGTCAGCTGTTTGCCCCTGTCTTTCAGTGGAGCCCTTAGGCTTGCTGTAAATATCAACAGCATTCACAAGCGTAGTCCCTAAGTATAATGTCATGGCCTCCCTCCACCCCATCCTTCTCCCCACACACCTTTGTAGGGGTCCGGTGGGAGGTGCTTCAGCTCTGGTCTCCTTGTAAAAGTGCACACTGGACGCTTAGTTGAATGATTATCAGACTCCTACAAAAGTGATCTTGAAGTTAAAGGAGGCTCTGGAGAGTCCAAGTCAAGGAAATTCTCTGAGGATACAAATGCTTTTAAAAACAGGGGTTCTGGACGGTCCATTTTCTCAACCTTCTTCTGCCAAGCAGGACTACGTTGAAACCTCCTCCCAGTGTGACCTGATATTTTTCTTAAGAACCTCCAGAGAGTCTTGATCTTGCTTGGGTAGTTTTCTGTCCTCGCAGTACTAGCAAATTCACTGGCAACAAAGGAAATACAAGGGCACAGCCTACCTGCTGTTCTTCAGTCTGGTCTTCCTTATTCACCTGAACATGTTTTAGAAAAATTGTTCAGTCTTATTGCTAGCTACGTTCTCACCCATAAGAGCCCCTGGGGCAGGGGGCTCAAGCAAGGCAAGAGATCCTATGACCTACAGCTTTTGTGCCAAGAACACAAACATCTGCTATTGCTTTTTCTACTGTAAAAGTGATTGCTACTCAATTATAAAAAATCGACTATCAGAGAAAAGGAAAAATACAAAACCACCCTTACTCACTAAAAGATAACCACCACTGTTATCTTGATGTTTCCCATCTTTCCTTAACAAAGAGTTGGGGATTTTGTTCCACCTAGTTGTATCTTTCTTCACATATTATCACAAGAAGTTTCAAAGTTTTAAAACTATCTTCATAAATATACTTTTCCCACTCAGCACAGCTTACTTAAGCATGTCCTATTATTGAAAACTTACATTGTTTGGTTTTTCACTCTGATAAGCAATGCTGCAATAAACCTCTTTTTCATAAAGCAGCACTGCATCACAGTTTTGGAGTCATACATTATTTCTGGGGATGCATGACTTGGGGCAAGTTGCTTGTCCTCTGTAAGTAAGCCTTAGTTTGCTCATTTGCAAAGGAGTAACGTACCTATCTGACTGCATCGTTGTGAGACCAATGATCATGAAGTGCACAGTGCCTCATGTAAAATAATCATAATCACTCAATATAATGGTGGCTGCTATTGGAATTAGATTTTGCCGTTCTTGATGCATATTGCCAAAATGCTATCCAAATGGGTCATATGCTTATTAATACCCATCAGCAATGTATGAGATTCAAATTTTTTTGAAAAAGTGTGAGGAAAGAAATTGAATCACTGATTCAATTGAAATGGAATTCAATTGAAATTGAATTCAATTGAAATTGAAATTGAATTTCAATTCAAATTGAATCACCGGGTGGTCCTTGGTTGTCAGAATTTATCTTAGTTGCTTCATTAGACCTGATAAGGAAGCATCTTGACACAAAAAACTTAATAATCAACTAAGCATATGTAGTCCACTAAACCATTCTCCAACACTAGCATCTACTGCCATCTTCATCTGTTTCTCTGTGATTTGTCATACTGTACCAACAATGTATGCAACCAAATGGATTGCCAAATCAAATCATAAATCTTACAAAATATTAAGTATGTTAAAGGAGAACTGCTTTTACCATGACCAAGACCATTATCAAATGAGGACTCATCCAACTTGGACCAGACTAAAGAAAATTGGCAAGAATGATTAGGCGTTTCAGAAAATACTCTGAATGTGAAAGAGCAGGCTCTTAGAGAATTTAATGAGGCTAATATTTTAGCAAAAAATTTAAGATATTCATGTTCATGTTGTAAAAGACAATCATAAATGACTGTCAAACATCGTAACCCATTTTGTGAAAAAAAATATATATATATACTTTTGATTCTGCTTCAGGAATTTTAAATATAACCCCAAACTTGCTCTTCACATTGTAGTTCTGTTCTCCGAGGGAAGATCCCAGTCAGATGCTCTCTCTGCACACAGCAGAGGCTCGTGGAACCTTGCACAGGCTGCAGGTCCTACACAGCTCCTTCCGCTGAAGCATTTTAGAATTCAGGGGTGGGAATGACATTATTGAATGGTTCTAATTTATATTTAAAATTATAACCTTAACACTTACTTTGTACTTTTGTCAATTTTTTTAACCTCTAGTTTTTGTTTTCTAATACACATATTAACACAAGAGCACATGTATGTATCCTACACAGACCCATATTGGGACCACATACATAACTTCTTTAAAAAGGATAGGATGTAAAATCAGTAATATTCAGAGAGCAGTGGTTGGAAAGGGCTGTTTACCAATCCTGGCAAACGAGGGCATGAATCCTCTTTTCATCGGGTACCTTGCAAAGTCTGATAGCCAATCTGTTAAGAGTGCTGTTCGCTTTACACACCGTAAAGTCACGGGCACTCATTTCTTGCTCTATTGCATCCCTGCCAAGTGAGGCCCTGAGGGGACTTATAAGTATCTTGCTAATCTACAAAGGCAGTATAAAGCGGACTATTCTACTTGCAAGAACGTTATATCCTTCAGTAAATTCAGATGTTGTCCAACCAGTGAGGAAAGTTGATTAAAGTGGACTCCCTGAGCTTCAGGAAGCAGTAAAACACTAACTAAAAAATACCTTAAAAGTCTAGAAAGAATCCTAACAGGTAAGTAAATTCAGTAGTTATTCAGAGTAAGATTTAGAATTCAAACACTCCAATAATCACCATAGACATTTATTTAAAGTAATACATTTGCAGCTCAGATAGTCCTAAATTGTACATTTCAGGTTTATTCAACTTCTTAAAAATATTTGAGGGCAGCTGCAACCACAGATTTCAACTCCATCACTATTTCTTTGCCCATTCTTCTCTCTCTTTTCTTTCCCGAATAACTTCTTTCAGATATGGTTCAAGATAGAATTTATCCTAAAGAATGAATAAAAAAAAAATTATATGCAGCCATCACATACTGATATATTCCAAACACTCAAGAGGTCTTCGACAAAAGAAATTCATCAAAATTCTTATTTCCAACTAAGAAAATATATTTTCAAGCAGACTAAGAACTGTCTGCTTTTCTAAAATGTAAAAACCTACAAAGATATTGTAATAAGTTGCTTTGATAGGTTGAGAGGGGAAAGTCTGCCAGAGAAGAAATGAGAGTAGAAGCTTTTGCCTACTTTTTTTTTTTTTTTTTTTAAGATTTCATTTATTTATTTGACAGAGAGAGAGACAGCAAGAGAGAGAACACAAGCAGGGGGAGTGGGAGAGGGAGAAGCAGGCTTCTGGCCAAGCAGGGAGCCCGATCTGGATCTCTATCCCAGAACCCTGGGATCATGACCCGAGCCGAAGGCAGAAGCTTAACGACTGAGCCACCCAGATGCCCCTTTTGCCTAATTTCAATGCAGTTTAAGGGGTGAGGGTTTACTTCAGAGTCCTTCCTGGAAGCCAGAGGACCACTCTATGGGCTGATCACATGGATACCAACATTTTTCCATCTGAGCAGGAAACATTGTAGAGGCAGAACAACAACCCATAAGACAGAGGATCTGGACTCTAGCCCAGGATCTCTATATTAGAGACCTGCTTAGTGATTCTGGAACAGTCCGTCCCCTTTAAGTCACAAAGTAATTATCTCTAAAATGGAGTTAACATTTGCTCTATTAACCTCACTGGACTGTCATGAGGGTATTTATTTGACACAACCTTAAGAACTCTAAAGCACTATACAAATGAGTGTTTGTTTCTAATGCTTAATGCTTAGTGGCCAATATTGTCAGATACATAAAAAGCTGAGCTACCTCCTCATATTTTGTCCACTGCTCTTTAGGCAAGATCTGATGCCTCATGGTCAGGTCCAGTGCTCTCTTAATGCGAAACATCCTGTCGTTATAAAGGTTCTCAGGAAGCCTTCTTATGGCCTCTTTCACATCATCATTCTCATATATTGTATCATCTCTCATTAACCCTGTGACAGAAAACAAGAGAGTCAGATTGAATACACATCTCAAAAATCAGATTTTTTTAAAAAAATGAGTGAAATATGTTTATGATATAACTTAAGATTCAGGTGAAATATGTATGCATTTCATACATAATAATGGGTTATTTCTTTTTTTTAATTTAAAATCAATTAATTAACATACAGTGTATTACTAGCTTCAGAGGTAGAGTTTAGCGACTTATGAGTTGTATATAACATCCAGTGCTCATTACATCAAGTCCCCTCCTTAATGTCCATCACGCACTTACCCATCCCCCCAACCACCTCCCCTCCAGCAACCCTCAGTTTGTTTCCTATAGTTGTCTCCTGTGATTTGTCTCCCTCTCTGATTTTGTCTTATTTTATTTTTTCCTTTCCTTCATAATGGGTTATTTCTTAAATGGTACTGTAGAAACAGTCTTTTAAAAACCTCTGTCACAAAATTCACATTTTATCTAAAATAATTTTAAAAATATCTAAAGTATCTACTTTGTTTTTAAACACACATCAATAAATCACATCTCTACTTTCTTATACTTTGAATCTGAGATCAAGGTATTAAAGAACCTTAAGATGACAGTGTACTAAGGAACCAGTAACATTTTTTTTAAATATAATTTTTATTTATTTATTTGACAGAGAGAGAGCACAAGTAGGCAGAGCGGCAGGTAGAGGGAGAGGGAGAAGCAGACTCCCCGCTGAGCAGGGAGTCTGACGTGAGGCTCGATCCCAGGACCCTGAGATCATGACCTGAGCCGAAGGCAGCCGTTTCACCAACTGAGCCACCCAGGCGCCCCCAAGGAACCAGTAACATTTAATGATGCTTCTGTCAAGCTTCAATTAAAAAAAAGATGAAGTTCATGGCAAATTATAAAGATCTAAAAAAGTTCAGGTATCCAATGATTTGAACATTCGACAATTTTAACATCTGAGAAATCTCTTACTTTCAAAGTTCATATAACTTAAATTTTCAAATGCCAAATGGAGGAGTTGGGAGAGGGAGCGTGCATTAAGGAAAATGTACTGCTACCATATTTCAAGAATGTAACTTATTTCCACCTCAAACATCTGAGATGACTGATTCTATTACTCTCTTCTCAAAATAATAAAAAGGAAATGATCGAACAATAACATGTGACCAAATTTTACAATTTTCTAATGTACACAGGTACAATTAGTTAAGCTGTTTTTGGGAATCATAACAACTCTTGCAAAAGCTAGTAAAACCCAGGCATTAGGTTGGTTGTCCACAATGGAACATCCATAGATGTTTACACACACACACACACAGTCTAAATCATATATATACTATATATATATATATATTATGATTAGTATAGAATTATATATATATATATATAATCTGTAATATAACTTTAAATGATTTCAATATTTGGATTTTACTGTAATTTACTTATAACCAGTGGTTCAAGAACATCTTTGTAGCTAAATCTTTGGGCAATATTTAAATTATTATCTAAATTATTTCATTAGGATGAATTCCTAGAAGTGAGATTGTGGGTCACATGGCATATACATGTTTAAGACCTATGATATGAACTATATATAAAGCAAAAAAAAAAAAAAGAAAACCAAGGGAAAAAACAGATACTCACCCAGTTTATTGAACCCTGCAGCATTGTAGTACCATTTTCGAATACCCTCCAGCCACCGGCTTGATGCTGCAACTGATATTGTCACACTGTTAGTTGCTACAATTCACTTATTATACTATATGAACACCTGGAGAGGCAAACAACCAGTACTCTAATAGTTACCTTGTTAGAGAATGCAAACATAGGAAGGAATTTCCTTTTGAAAGTATATATTCTGTATACTGTAGATAAAAACTGCTTATTTTATCTATGAGCAAAAGTGATTAGAGGTTAAAAAAAAATGGGCAGCAAGTCATGGGAAAAAAGGGTAAACTCAAACACATGATGTACAAAAGAGCTATAGTAGTTATTAGCACTCCAGCCTCTTCACGTCAAGTATCCCATCTTTTATGTACCCCTGCTACCATCAGAACTGAACGGGTAGGGTGTGGGACTGGAACTCGGAACTCCATTTTCTGCAATTTCAGAAATAAATTACAGGAAATAAATGTAAACTTTTCTTATCAAGGGAGTTGGAGTTATACGTAAAGACGGTAAGACTTCAGGATAGGTTGGCAAGTCTCAATGACCTTCATCTTCCAAAATCTTTATTCTACATTACCTTTACTTCACTTGCCTAGCCTCTTTAAAAATATATGTATTTCTGGGAGGATTTTTGATACCATTAGCCAGTCATTTAATAGTAATATGGATTAGTAGAAGCAGCCCAGTTTCCTCCTCCCAAGTAGCTAACTTTCCAACAAGGAGATGGATATTTGAAAATGGATGAGACGAAATAGATAACATTAAAGTTCTTTGGGGAGGACTGAGCCTGATGGGATAACCCAGTAGGGGCTAAGGGCAACATGATAGTGCCTGATGTTCGTAGGAGAGATGTGTTAAGAAGGGGAGATAGAGGGCGCCTGGGTGGCTCAGT